>NC_072891.1:21938000-22251500 GCF_028858705.1 Grus americana
ATGTGTATTAAACTGAAAATCAAATTAATTGTTTCTTTGGCTGAATCACAAGTCTTATTAGCAAGAAATGGCACTGCTGATCACACTGTATCAAATGAACTGAGAATCAGAATGAGGAACTGAAGATTTTCACACATGTTGTTTGTTCTTTCCTGCTACCTACACTGAAAAAAATTAAAAGTTTAATTTACAAAATAGGATAGACTCTTTATTTTGCCTGGACAGAAATTGTGGCAAGTCAGCTGTGGTTGCTTCCTATTTATCTTTCCACTCCTGTTAAGTTTTAAGCCACAGCAAGAATATGCTGTGAATTAAAAAGTGCATGTTCAGTGACAACCCAAAAGTTATTATCTCCCTAGCGTGTGGCTCAGCCTCCTTGCATTTTTGGTGGAGGGTGGTCTTTGGAAAGGAAGGAGCATGGAAGTTGTTACTGAGAGCACAGGAACTGTTTTGCTACCGTTTCACAGGCAGAAAGGGGCCATTTAAAGACAGAATTTTCCACCGTTGTTCTGTAGCCAGCTTCGGGCACTTTGCACAATGCACACAAACTGAAGCTGCTTTTAGTGACTGGGGCATTTGGCACAGCACACGTCACAGAATTTTCTGTGTTCAAAGAGCTTTGCTGCAACTCCAGAGATGCCAAAGCAATGAAAAAACAGTGCTAATTCAGCAAGCTTTGTGTCTGCATCTTGACAAAATGTTTTATGACATTAGCAGATACTGTTTATCCTTAGCGCCTGCCTTCTTCAGTGTTCAGTGATGACAAACATGACCTGAGATGAAAGTTCAGCTTTTTGTCCTTTTTTGGTTATTCATCGTGTTTGCATGTCTTGCCCACCGTGTATCATCCAGACTCTGTACTCAGATGGGGATAAAGGTAGTGAACTCTCTTGAGCGACTTGTAAACAGTCATGGCTGATCTTCCCTGTGCTCCTAATAGGACAAGAAGTAATAACATCACAAGCAGCCTCTAAGAGGATTACTAATTATTTGCTTCAGGCAATAGTAGGACTCCGTGGCAAGGACAGGAGAGGTTCTGGATCCTGGATCTCAGCAGCTCTGCATTGTTAATGACTGCACAGCTTCTTTATTCAGTGAAAGAAACCCTTTGTGGACTTCCTTTTGAGTCCTTAAATAACACTCTCCTACTCTCTGCAAGGCTGCTAAAAGAAAAATGGGGAAGATCTGTGTACAAAATATAGCTTTTACATAAGGAGTAATGGCATCATAATGAATATGCACAAGAGCTTGTAATTATGGCTGCATAGAAAATCTTAATGTTGGTCTTCCTTATTACTGAGAGTTTAGCAATTTAATTCTATAGCTTTTTGTTTGGGATTTTTGTTTTGTTTTGGTTTGGTTTGGGGTTGTTTTGTTTTGTTTAGAGAAGTAAGCAATGGTAGAAGAGGGAAGGAAATAAATTCCACCCCAAAATAAGAATTTACTAGACTTTTTAAGAATACAAATTCCCCTTTAAGTCTCTCTCCACCTTTAGCCTATCCTATCTTGGCAAACCAAACTAACCAATCCTCCACAGACACTTTATCTTTTAAGGCTATCTTTAAACATTACAGAGGGACAAGTAAGTTCTAGACGAGCAAAGTACGTCACCCATCAAAGGAGTCCATTTTCCTAGTGTCAAGCAATCTCTCCAGCCATCTGACTGTGCTATGACCTACCTATGCATCTCAATGTCCTTACTTCCCAGAATTCTCATCCTGCATTTTCACCTGGAAGCATAATCCCATCATCACACCAAATGGGTGGATTTGGCATAGCAGCTGTAATTCACTGAAATTAACAGAAAAGAGCTGTGCTGTAGCAACTGCCTTTGGGTGGGGTCTTATCTGGAGCAAAAGCAAGGTATAAAACTTTATTTAGGAAGGACAGGCAGGGCAGATGAGGAGGGGGTGTTGTCCTCTATCACAATGGCCAGCTGGAGTGCATGGAGCTCCACCTGGGGATGGATGAGGAACTGAATGAGAGCCTATGGGTCAGGATTAAAGGGAGCACAGCAACAGGGGACATCATAGCAGGGGTCTACTACAGGCCACCTGACCAGGGAGACCAAGCAGATGAAGCCCTCTATAGGCAGACAGGAGCAGCCTCATGTTCACAAGCCCTGGTCCTTATGGGGGACTTCAACCACCCCCATATCTGTTGGAGGGACAACACAGCAGAGCACAAGCAACCCAGGAAGTTCCTGGAATGTGTTGATGACAACTTTCTCCTCCAAGTGATAGAGGAGCCCACGAGGAGAGGTGCCATGCTGGACCTTATTCTCACCAATAAGGAGGGCCTGGTAGGGGACATCAAGCTCAAGGGCAGCCTCGGCTGCAGTGACCATGAAATGGTGGAATTCAGGATCCTCAGGGCAGTGAGGAGGGCACACAGCAAGCTCACTACCCTGGACTTCAGGAGAGCAGACTTTGGCCTCTTCAGGGACCTGCTTGGTAGAATACCATGGGACAAAGCCCTGGAGGGAAGAGGGGCCCAAGACAGCTGGCTAGTATTCAAGGGTCACCTCCTCCAAGCTCAGGAGCGATGCATCCCAGCAAAGAGCAAGTCAAGCAAAAACACCAAGAGACCCCTGCGGATGAACAAGGTGCTCCTGGACAAAGTCAAACAAAAAATGAAGCCTACAGAGGGTGGAAGCAAGGGCAGGTAGCCTGGGAGGAATACACAGAAACTGTCTGAGCAGCCAGGGATCAGGTTAGGAAAGCCAAAGCCCTGACAGAAATTAGTCTCACCAGGGAGGTCAAGGACAACAAGAAAAGCTTCTGTAGGTATGTCAGTGATAAGAGGAGGACGAGGGAAAATGTGGGTCCCCTCTGGAATGAAACGGGTGACCTGGTTACCCAGGATATGGAGAAGGCTGAGGTACTCAGCGACTTCTTTGCCTCAGTCTTCACTGGCAAATGCTTGAGCCACACTGCCTGGGTCACAGAAGGCAGGGACTGGGAGAATGCTGAACCGCCCACTGTAGGAGAAGATCAGGTTCGAGAATATCTAAGGAACCTGAAGGTGCACAAGTCCATGGGACCTGAGGAGTTGCATCCACGGGTCTTGAGGAAACTGGTGGATGAAGTGGCCAGGCCACTCTCCATCATATTTGAGAAGTCCTGGCAGTCCGGTGAAGTTCCCGCTGACTGGAAGAGGGGAAACATAGCCCCCATTTTTAAGAAGGGAAAAAAGGAAGACCCAGGGAACTACAGGCCGTTCAGTCTCACCTCCATGCCTGGCAAGATCATGGAGCAAACCCTCCTGGAGACTATGCTCAGGCACATGGAAGATAAGGAGGTGATTGGTGATAGCCAACACAGCTTCACTAAGGGCAAATCATGCCTGACAAATATGGTGGCCTTCTATGATGGGGTTACAGCATTGGTGGATAAGGGAAGGGCAACTGACATCATCTACCTCAACTTGTGCAAGGCATTTGACACTGTCCCGCACAACATCCTTGTCTCTAAATTGGAGAGACATGGATTTGATGGATGGACCACTCAGTGCATAAGGAATTGGCTGGATGGTCGCACTCAAAGACTTGCAGTCAACAGCTCAAAATCCAAGTGGAGAACAGTGACGAGTGGTGTTCCTCAGGGGACGGTACTAGGACCGGCACTGTTCAACATCTTTGTCGGTGACATGGACAGTGGGATCGAGTGCACCCTCAGCAAGTTTGCTGACGACACCAAGCTGTGTGGTGTGGTCAACATGCTGGAGGGAAGGGATACCATCCAGAGGGACCTAGACAGGCTGGAGAGGTGGGCCCATGTGAACCACATGAATTTCAAGAAGGCCAAGTGCAAGGTCCTGCACATGGGTCGGCGCAATCCCAAGCACAGCTATAGGCTGGGCGGGGAATGGATTGAAAGCAGCCCTGAGGAGAAGAACTTGGGGGTACTGATTGATGAGAAGCTCAACATGAGCCGGCAGTGTGCGCTTGCAGCCCAGAAAGCCAACCGTGTCCTGGGCTGCATCAAAAGAGGTGTGACCAGCAGGTCGAGGGAGGTGATCCTGCCCCTCTACTCCGCTCTTGTGAGACCCCACCTGGAGTACTGTGTCCAGCTCTGGGGGCCCCAGTACAAAAGAAACATGGAGCTGTTGGAGTGAGTCCAGAGGAGGGCCACAAAGCTGATCAGAAGGCTGGAGCACCTCTCCTGTGAGGACAGGCTGAGAGAGTTGGGGTTGTTCAGCCTGAAGAAAAGAAGGCTCTGGGGAGATCTAATTGCGGCCTTCCAGTACCTGAAGGGGGCCTACAGGAAAGATGGTGAGGGACTGTTTATCAGGGCCTGTAGTGACAGGACAAGGGGTAATGGGTTTAAGCTGAAGGAGGGTCAATTTAGATTAGATGTTAGAAAGAAATTCTTTACTGTTAGAGTGATGAGGCACTGGAACAGGTTGCCCAGAGAGGTTGTGGATGCCCCATCCCTGGAAGTGTTCCAGGCCAGGTTGGATGGGGCTTTGGGCAACCTGGTCTAGTGGAGGGTCTCCCTGCCTGTGGCAGGGGGTGCTGGAACTCGATGATCTTTGAGGTCCCTTCCAACCCAAACCATTCTATGATTCTATGATTCTGATTTATATCTCCAAGGAAAAGGTAAGCTATTTATCACTTGTGCCCTGGCACAGGAGCCCACCTCTGGAAGAGGCAGCCTGTAGCTACTGGAGAAAGGGGAGGATCAGATGATCCCTTCAAATGCTGAATCCAAATTTGTTACTTGGGTTGATCAGGACGCAAAAAGCAGTCAGCCACCTCAGCTGGTGGGACCCACCGTGGACACGGAGGGTTGCAGAGAAAGGCTACAGTGTGCCTGTCTCTAGAATCATTCGGTATAGAAGACCAGGGTAGGGGAAGGCTCATTCCCTTTCAGATGGGATGTGACAGGCAGACTGTAGGGTGCTCTTAGACCTCTTAGACATTAATTACTCTGTGTCCTAGAGATGTGTGTGTCTCAAATCAAAGCAGGACAGTTTAAAGTTTTGTTCTTAGATGTGATGGATTTATTCTGCATTACTTATAGGTTATTTTAGTAGGACAGATCATTGCAGTTACTGTGTAAATCTCACCGATTGTGACCCAATTCTTCAAAAAATGTACAGAGACTCCTGAGATACTATGTCATTAGAAAGTATTTTGTGTGAGGTCAACACCAATTCTGTTACATTAATTTTACAGCTCTCAGTCAGAGAAAGCAGTGTAAAAAATAAATTAAGACGGCAACAAAAACCTCTTCCTCTGGAACAGGCATTATCTGCTAATAAGAACTCAATTTTCATTGATGCATTTTAGGTAGTTAAATTCTGTTTTACTTTAAACACTAAATATATAAATTCACTGAATTAAGCTGTAAATCTGTCCAAAGATTTGCTAATACACCAAATAATTATCATAATTTCTTTGTGAAATACTGATTTTAGACACACTTTACATTCATTAACTAAACTGGACAAGCACCTTAGTTATGTCTTTATGACTTCTCTTGGGCTTTTTTATTGCTTATTAATAAACTAAGCATTAAATTGAGCAAACAGCTGACTTGGGTGTCCCCTTTTTTGCCAGACAGTTATGTCCAGAGTTTAATAAAGATGAAACTGTAGAATTTTCTTATCAGAAAGAAACAAGTTGTCAGTAATTAGCCCCTGCCATAGGCTCCCACTGGACTTTAGATGTTAAATAGATGCAGCATCAGAAAACAAACAAACAAAAACCCCAAAAAACCAACAACAAAGCCCTGTAAAAATAAATCAGAGGATTTATATAACTGAATAGCAGACCTAAAATTTATCTCTTACATTAATTCTCTGCTCAAGACCTTTCAAAATGGTTCCTTTCTGACAATGTCTACCCAGTGATGTAGGAGAGACCACATCTGATTTTCTTCTACTTTTCTTACTGTCTCTCCCCGCCATGCCTAGTAAAAACTAAAGACCTCAGGAAAATGAGGAGGAAAAAAGGAGAAATATTCATACCGACATTTTAGAAGGAATATCATATCAACTCTCTGCATTTGAAGAAAAAAATCATTTATATGTGACCTGATATTTTTATTTTCTCTGTAGCAAAATTAACAAAAACTTTTGCCTTCCATTGCTTAAAAATATGTGCAGAGAATTGTAAGCAAATGATATTAAAAGGAACATATGATCTAAATCTGAATTTTCTTGTGCCATTGGAGAATTCAAGCCAAGCATCTACTTGTGGCTTTGGGTTTCCAGTTAAGTGATTCAGTAAGCAAGCCCTATGATTAACTCCATTTTTAGAAATGGTGTGGATAGATTTTCCAGTATCAAAACTACAAATAAAAGAAGAAAATGTCACATTTAATGAAATTTGCTTTTAGCAGCAGAACTTGGCTTTTGCTCTTGGCACTATTGTTTTTGGAAACATTTAGAGTGTAACAAGGCTTAATACTAATATTAGAAGCCCAGATAACAGGCGAATAGAACATGTGTAGGACAAAAAATACACCAAAGCAAAAAGGGTTGTAGGAATTAGTCTACTCAAACATGTTAGCAAAGAAATTTCACCTATTTGAACTTCTGTCTCATGATTTTCTAGCAAGAATGTTAGGAAATGTAGCTGATCCCTCTAAACAAACTTTTTTGTGTTTTGTTATGAAGTTTCCAAGCACAGAGTTTCCTGTGATGGCTATTCCCTATCTTTGGGTGTTTCGCTTTGAACAGTCTCCTTATACTCAGTTTAAGGTGTACTTTTTATAACGTCACCTCGTTCTTAATTATACCTCTGTGGTCTATGCATTTGGCACACAAGCCTTTGCTGCACCTATTAAATCAATTTGCTTGCTGTGCTCAGCCATACTGGGATTTTTTTTTGTGATTCCTTTTATCCTTTCCTTGGAGAGAGGATTGTCCCTCACCTGGCAATTTTTATTCTCTGAACTTGACTGTTGTAAGTGAACATCTTCCTACTAATGTGATGCTCAGATACGAATGCCAGACTCCAGAGCTGTTACATGGATTTGATGTTTTGATGTTTCTTTGAAGCTGAAATAGTTGTCTTATTGCAGTGTAATAAAAATGCAAACAAAAAATGCAAGAGAAACAAAATGCAAAATAGTTTCCAAGAAATGTGATAATCTGTTCAGGTTTCTACTAGGTTTAAGTCACTTGGTATGGTTCTTCTGATCTAATAATCCTCCTGGGACTAGTATGCCCATTTTTAGATAATAAAAAAGGCCATGGAGAAATGAACTGCTTCCCCCAAGGCTTCTGATAAAATCTGTGGCAGGTTGAGATCTGAATGAGGAAATATGCAGAAAATATTGAAGAATCAGAACTATTTTTGGTATCCTGATGTAAAGAAGGCTGAAAAACAGAACCACTTAATCCAGCCATGAGAAAGAGTAGGCAGCAAATCTGGGGGTGCTCCCGAGCAGCCTGCCAGCCAGCTGGCCCCAGCCACCCGCTGGCTCCCACTGCTGCGGGCGCCTGTCAGCACCACTGCATTTCTAGGAGTGCAGTCTCAGCAGGACTGGTGGTCCTCCACTTTATTATTGTCGTTATTTAATTTCAGTCTATCTGTCACCATTCACTTAAATCATTCCATAATGATGTCTGCACTTACTCTCCATAAGGTACCTTTTCTCTAGGCTCTAAAGTACTCTCAAACTATTTAAAAAATCACTTTACCTAATTTCTTCAAAAAATTCTAGAAAAACACTGCTCTCCTTTCCAGAGTGAGTTTTGATTCAATTATCCCCACTTCTTTTTCTGCAGCACTACTTTCTGAGCAGTATGTGGACACTGGGATACAAAACCAACCTGCACTGTGTGACTATATAGCATGTATTTACTGTAATGCACATTACTATTAATTTTGTCTTATTTAAAATGCATTGGAATCAAACCTCAAAGCATTTCAAAATGTTTATCTAGCAATTTATAAAAATATGCAAACCATCCATCAAGCATACTGACTAATATTAATTAAAATGCAGCTCCCCTAAGATATTAGCAGAACACCTTTCTTTCAGGAAAAACTAAAATATAAAAATGAATGTTAGGTCATGGTTGAGAAGCAGACTGCTGCCAGGGAAGGAAAATCCAATACACTGAAAAATCTCAGCCTCTTCTTTCTGTGAATTCAGTCAGGTACCATTATCCGGAGTGGCCAAATTGCTTATATATTCTTTCTGAAGAAAATGGATTAGTGGTGTGATAAAGCAAGTATGCAGGAAAGTTCCTCAGACCTGTAATATTTAAATCAATACGTTGCAGTACTGATGAGAGCACACAAAATCCAGAAAACATGTATAAATGTCCCCAGGGCTAACACTAGTATGCACTGGGAAGCTTTCCAGCAAACACATCCTTCTGAAGAATCATCATATATAGCCACAATGACGATAAACACTTGGCATGGTCACAGAAGATATGGTTACATGTACCCTGTGCTTAGTGGCAGAGATCTTGGCAAAGAGTGCTCCCAGCCAGAAGCTGACAGGAAAAAGCAATCGTGGTTACTCCTGGCTGCTCTCCCGTCCCAGAGAATGCGGCACAGAAGGAGGTCCAAAGAGCCAGGAGGTGCGACTGTCATGACAAGAGGAGGTCGCATCCCTCAGCATCACCCAGCTCATAATTATTAAGCCTTTTGTGCAACTGAGCTTAAGCCAACCTGTCTTCAAAAAGCGAGTCTTTCAGAAAATGGATAGGGGCTGTGGACAGAAAAGTCCAAAGATGAGAAGGTCTATAGCCCAAACTATAAGAACACTACACACAGAAGACGAGATGGTTTGTTTCATCAGTACGATGCGCTGATGAATATGTATCCACAAGAAGTCAAGGCCAGCTTCAGAGGGGAGCGAACAGGAGGCCAGCTGGATAAGAAATTGCAGTTGTCTCTTTAGGCAAAGAAAGTGTCTTCCAGTCTTCCTCTAGATTCCCTATGCCAATGAAAGCTCCGTGAAAAGGAGACATAATTATATTTGACAAGCAACATTTTTTTCTCACACTGTTGTAAAATGCTTCTAATTGCAGTAAGCAATTGCTGGCAATAAATCACATATGAATTCTACTTCCACAACAATTCGTGTTGGGATATGTTAGCCGCAATTATAACTTAAATGATGGCATGTAGTGTGTAAAGCTTAAAAGCTCAACATATTAAGAGCTTGAGAGCTCTAAAATATTTGTACTTTGCTTTTTTGAAATTGTTTCATTGAAATCCTTGCCACTTCAGTTCTATCCATTTCAATTTTTTTAAATACTGGCTGTTTGGATTTTTTTTTTTTTAATTTATTTTTTGTGTGGTATTATTTTGTATTGTATTTTTGTATTTAGTTTATCAAATTTGCTACATTTTTAGTTGCTTCCATTTCCCTAGACTTCTATTAAATGTATCAAAGTCCACTTCATGATTTGGGTTCTGGAAATCCTTGCTACAGCTTTGCCACATACAAGCAACAACCTTTAAAGGGAAACAAATAGGTCACGACCTTGCAAGGGTGCCGAAACTGGAATATCTTCAGTGTACGTGCTCATACTGTATTTTATTTTGTATCAATTGCAGACCCTGAACACACTCACTGAGTAGCTGATATGTCAAGAAAGATAATTCTCGTCACCAGTCCAAAACAAATTATAATATACAATAATGGATCATGTGGGGCTTATTTTTCTTAATTTTTATGACAGTATTTTAATGTTATATTATATTATTTGAATGCTTAATAATATTACCTAAGGGGGCTGCCTGATGTTCCACATTATAAGACTGTGTTTTCTTTTCACCATTACTAAATTCTGTCCAGTGGTGCTGAAATTTTCCTTTTTTTTTTTTTTGATGAAAAATGAGTCAACTCTTGATGAGAAAGTGGCAGAGACATGTATATTATTTCATATTTTCTAAAAAAACCCCTGGAAGCCGTTTTGTGAGATATTCTAGTGACTCATATTTGCAGCAGAGAATTGGAATTTAGCCAAGTGTCTGAAAAATGTTTTTATTGCTGATTCTGTGAATATGTTCATAAATTTCAAATAGTTATAGGCTTAGGCCAATGTTAAGTCAGTCACCTCATGTATCTGCATTATTGAAAAAATATTAAAAGTGATACTATATTAATTTTTAAAAATCTCCTGCCTTGCTCAGGGTTTAAGAGGTCTCTGAGGAACAAGCCCCTGTCAGTGGAATATTTGTCACATTCACTGGAGAAGGTGGGAAGTGAATCAGGCAAGCACTATAGAAAGGCAAAAGTGCTTTTATCATCAGGAACTGGAAATAATATTTGCCCAAGCTGCAGAACACTTGAGACTGAACTCGTCACTTACAATAACTTTATCATAGGTCACTAATTACATATTTCTCATTCTTGAGGTATTCACTCTGAAAGGCTGTTGCTTGAGCCATGTAGGCATCAGCGCTTACAAATACAGATTAATGCAGAACATCTGAGCAGCTACTGGATGGATCAAAGGTCCATCAGATCCACTATTCAGTCTCTAGTAATGGCCAAAAGTGAATGCCAATGGAAGAGGGTAAAAACAAGCAAGTAGAAGTGATACCTCCTCAGTGTATCCCACCCCTTCAGCATTCTCTCATCCTTTCATGAAAACTATGCTCTGAATATGAGTCATTCTATGACAAGCAGATAAAAAAACCCAAAGTCCTAGACTCATTTTGGATATTCAATTTAAGGAATACTTTCACTTTAATCTCTGTGTTTTAATTCTCCTTATGTTAAGTAACAATGAGAATAATTCCTCATATCACACGGGTGATATGAAAATTAATTTAATCATCTCTGATAAGTAGTAAGGTATCATAGTGACAAACACTATAGAAAAGCCAATGAAAGCACTGTAACTGCTTTTCCAATAGGTCTGAACAGCAGGTTGTCAATAAAGTACAACCATATAATGCACAGGAAGAAAACAATAGAATATCAAATATCTCATGAATTGAGTTGCATTCATCCTGTGCACTCAGTGAAGTAAAAGCAGTATGGAATCACATAGGTAAGGTCTTTATCAAATTATTATGCACAGGACTAAACCAAGGTTCCTAAGGCAATTGTAATGTTGGCATTTCCTTCTGTGCTTGACTTCTGAATAACAGTAATGTGGTTATGAGGTTATTCTGTATATGTTTGTGCACATATTGGAGAGATGGCCTAGCTTCACTAAACTCTTGCATTTGCTGGTTTTTTTCTCAAATTTTTTCAGCCTACCATAGCACTATAAACAACCATTACTGGTAGACCATCGAGATTTCAGAATTCAAATGCAATCTTTTGCAGATTTACTTTCTAATGGTTAGTATAGAGATCAACAAGTGCACACCATTTTGGTTATAATGCATGTTTTATTAACATCATCTTCTGCAGACTTCAAGATCATTGGAACATCTCATTCATAGTCTCACTACGGTTACTACTATCATAATAATAAGCATGTTCTCGCTACAGTCTCTTGTGGTCCTATATTTTCTATGAAGTTTCTGTTAGTCACTGTAAAATCCCTATTGTGCACATGGCTGTTGGAGTCTGAAAGAAAAAGCTATAAAACAAAAGCTATAAAGCTATAAATACAGTGCTTTAACTATTAAAAAAATAAAGAACATATTATAAGGTGTGGACTTACTATATATATTATGCAACTCTTATTTGGTAAAATACCTAAATGAGCAGACACCTACGAGTTCTCAAGAACTATTCACAAATTAAATAGAAACAAGAAAAAACGAAACGCTATCTGCTGCAGTCTTCAAATGCCACACACACAGCTAAGCTAAGCATGTTTCACCAAAGAAATGAGTCTTTCTCTGTGGAGGAATGCGGTAACAGAAATACCAGTTTACACTTCTTACCATTACATGGCACTTTTTCCAGTATTAAACAACCTTGGAAGCAGATTTGATGTAGTGGGTTGAAAAGTGAACTGAAAAAAACCCACACTTTTTTATAAATGTGAGTGATCTGACAAGCCAAAGCTGTTAAAAATCACTGTGTATTGCAAAACAAAATCAAACATTCTCCTCACAAAGCAATATCAAAGTGTTTTACTAAAATTTACAACTCAGCCTGCCCCATACAGAAATATGTATCTACAGAACTATCAATACATTCAAGGACAGCTCAGGCTTTTCTCACCAATTGCAGAGTTATCTGTAAGCACAAGCCAATTCCAGACAATGAACCTTGTGCTCCAGTTTGCATTAAGAATTTGGGAGGGGAGCACACCGATAGCTTACTGCTGTGCTTGTCCATCAACCACCCTCCCTGCTAGAGCCGCTTCCCTGCTGCCATTCTCCAACAGGCAAAATGTGCTGCCTTTCCTCATCCTTTCTGCAAGCCCTCCCTCTAACACCAAAGGATTACATGTTTAAACTGCCAAAAGCAGTTTGGTCAAATCATAACAACTGAACTACAGAGTTTCTTAGGATAGAATGATCAAAATGCTATCTGTTTACAAAGAGAGAGAAAAAAAAATCAAACACATAAGGGCATCTTTTGAATTAAATCATTTCCCATTTTTAGGAAAAATTGTGTATGATTTATTTTGCTTTCTGCAAAAAAGCTGTTTGGCAACTTGATTCCAAAAGTCTATGACCAATGTCATTACTAAAATTGGGACAGGACATGCCATAATTGCTGGCGCCAAGGAGGTGATTATATCACTCTGGAAACATTACAAAATGTGCAGTCCAAGAGAATGAGAAGGAGAAATGCCAGCATCTAGCACCAGCCCCTACAGCTGAAAAAAATGTCACTGTAATATTGCTGCTTTTAGAATAAGCTTTGTCTCCAACTATTTTCCCCTGATATCTGGTTGTTTCATCCTGTGAAGTGTCCCCAGGAGAATCAACAGTTTTGCCAAATAAAAAGTACTTTTTAAGCAGTTCTTTTCAGCAAAACTCAACCTACATGTCTGAAGTTCTGCTAGGCTGATCACACACATGGGTGTGTGGTGATGTGCCCTCCCCAGCTGGCACCGTTGCGGATGCACCATCCATCGTCCTGTCTAGCCTACCAACCTGGAGCAGAACTCACGGTCAAAGCCTTTGGCTCGCAGGGAGAAACCTTAAGCAGACGTGGCCCCCGCCCCCGGCCGCCGAGGGAGGGACACTGCTGTTTTACTATATAAGCTATCAGGAAATCCTTTGTTTCATTCTTTTCTTTCGCAGGAATGAAGTAGGATAAGAGGATACAAAAACCTGTTCTTTCACTGGATGAGTCATCCTGAGTGAATCATTCTATCCCCTTCTGTGCTTCCATTTCCCTACCTGCAAAATGGGTACTTGAGGCTAAGAGCCTTAGTCATAAAAAAGCAAAATTTGTAGGAGCTAAAATTAGTATTACTGGGACTAGAAGTAAGAGCAGTAGAACTATCAGAAACATATCAAAAGTGATTTGGGTGGGAAAAAGAGAAATTTAGAAATTTTACTGCTTTTCTTCATAGGAAACATGTAGGAATAGGAAGAAGAGAAGGAAAGAAAAACTTGCTTGTTTACTTGTTTTGGAACATCTACTTTTCAAGACCTTCTTATCATTAAAAATGGAGTGGAAGAAAACATTAGGCCTGGTATTTCTGTAACATTCAGAAAGAAATGGAGGGACTAATGGTAAAAAAAAAACAAACCAAAACCAAAAACAACAACAGAAAAAAACCAAAGAAACCCAAGAAAAAAAAAATTGCTAAAATTTTATTATAAGAAATTTTATGAAAGAAGTTTAGAAAAGAAAAAAGAAAATATTTTTCACTTCAGGCGAGAAGTCAATTAGATTTTTTTTTAAAGTGTGACTTTTATTTTCTGTTTACTCTATGTTGTACTTCTAAAAGGCACAGAAAATCATTATGAAGTCCCCTTTCAGGAAGAATGAGATTATTTTTTTTTCCCAGAACAAAAAAAAAGGACTACAGAATTAAAAAAAAAAAAAGTTAAACAAGAGTAATTATTACAGCAGATGAAACACTACTGAGGTCTAAAAAAAAAAAATAAATCTGACAGTGCTTGGTATACCCTACTATACAGCCCTACCAGGAAAGCACATGGGCAAGCATCTCTTCGTGGGAATCTGGTAGTTATGACTTAAGGAAGCCTTGACAGTACATATTTGCTTGTACTATTCTTTTTTTCACCCCCTCCAGCGATGGCTCTTTGCCAATAGACAAGAACCTGCCCATCCATGAGAAAGACATGCTATTAAAAAGGATAGCGTGAATGAAATATCAATATAGTCTTTGCTAAGAAACTTATGTTGGCATATCAGTGCAACTTAGAAACAGTAAGCATAAATTTATAGAATATTCACGGATTTGTACAATTTCAGAAATTTGTACAAGAATGCTTGAGACATGAAGTGTTTGATTAAAACAAAACAAAATCCTCAAGGAGTATTTGAAGTAGAGCAAACAGGAGGGGCAATCTCAGCTTATTCTTCAAATATTAAAGTTCATACGATTCCCTGACACTGGAGAAAGTGAAATAGCCATTAATGGGAATATCTGTGTATTTTTAATTTTAATGAACTATTATGTTACACAGTAATGTTTGTGATTCTCTCTCTGTTCCATCCTTTATGAAAACCTGGATTTAATTTATTTTCTAAGCAGCTGCAATAAAGAATATTGCACAAGAGCTGACTCTGCAAAGCTAAATATCAGGAAATGGGGCCTTTTCTTTTGCTTCAGTGAATACAAAGTCTGAGGCTAATTTAACATTAAAAGAACTAGGAGGTAACTCTGAAACCAGATGCTGGTCCTGAGTTGCACAGAGATAGTGCAGCAATGTCAAAGGGTTTCAGAAGACTGCTCACCAGGTTGTTCACCAGGATTATTACAAAAAAATCCACAACATGATAGAGAATATTCACATACTTAGCGAAGAAGAGCAGCAGGCAAAGATGCAATGGACTGGACATGTGTGCGGAGAAGGGGGAAGAAACACAACAAAGGATCCTTACCCTGTAAACTCATCCTTTGTAGCACATAAATACCTTTAGTAAACAAAATTCTATTTATCAATACTTTTCATGAAATATTGAAGAAAAGGGATGTGCTCATGAGCAAAAGTACATTCCAAGAGCTGCTAGCCCTTAGATTTTCTTCTCCGGTTAAAAAAACTGCAGTGGATTTTCAATTAATATTATCATTTTGTTATTATTGTATTTCCATAGTGTCTTCCAAGGAGTTTTGAAAGTAACTGGAAAGTAACTTTTTCTTTGTTTTGTCATTCTGGATTTCTAATTGCCAATGAATATTTAAATTAAAATAAATTCTTATTGTGAAGCAAAAGCACAAATATTACCATGATCAGTATCTGAAACAGAAAAATTGGAGAAGGCAGAGAAAGCAGGTAACTACTGGTTAGGAAATCGATCAGTTTTCGGTAATTAAAAAAAAAATGTTCTAAAGAGCTACTAGAAACTGAAAAATACATGATTCCTACCCTTCTAAACCCATGTAACGATACTGATAGCATAAACAGAAAGTTATATTTTACTGCCATAATAAATAATTGTGAGAAAGTTGCAAATGCACAGCATCAGTAACAAAGTCATAAGGTCATCTTACTGACATAGAGGGGAATGCATTCCTGAGGTGGAAAAGCTGTTTGGACAAGATTAAAAGCAGTGATGGCTTTACAAAATGTCATTTCCTAGTTATTCATTTCCAGCCTTTTCCAAGAATGGAAATTCCAAGAAGAAAAATACATTGCTTCACAGCTGTGAACGCCTTGCTTGCCAAAAATGTAAATGTAATCACTGTCTCTGAATCAAAGACAAATGATGGCACTGCTGATAAATATGAGTAAGGACTTCATGGAAACGTAGACCTCTAGAGCTGAAAGTCAGATTCATTTGGAAGGGCTATCTGTGCATGTGTGTGACAGCAAGAACATCAGTTATAAACCGGCTGGTACCAAGAGGAACATAGCCGTAAGAGATAAAATCCTTTTAATAGGCAATTGTGGCATTTGAGTTGCCACAAATGCTAAGACTTTATGAAAGCTGCCACCACCACTAGCACCAGAGGTTCGAAGAATGCTTCCTAACATTTTTCCAGCTCGAATCTCTGGCTCTTAAAGAATGGAAAACATATGTCACTAATCATAGTGTTACCAAACATAAAAACCGTGCCTGCGCTGATATCGACTGAGTCTCAAATGTCCTGGACCCTAGGTGGCATTGAACTTAAATGGTCATTTCGGTTATATTGAAACCCAGGCAAGCATGGGCCTTTCCTTAATAGTATGGAATTCAGAACAGATGGCACTGAGGTGACTGTCATGGGACGAGAGGGACATTAAAATAAAGACCAAATCAGACATTGGCTTGCCCAGTGTTTCCAAGCGGATAAATCAAAAAATAAACTTCTGCAGACTAGGCTGGAAAGGGCATAGCTTCAATATTACTAAGCCAGCTAGCACCATTTTTGGGCTCATTAAAAGAAGAGCATCTGAACAGTTCACTTGAGAACTGACACAGAATAAGTTGAACTTTTCAAAAGTAATTAATTACGCAATTGTAGTGTCTACCACTGATAATCAGCAAGGTTTGAATCATGGCTTTGATCCATGTGTTCTCTTACCATGCCTTCCAAAAATATTCTAACTTTTAAAAGATCCCTTATACTGTGTATATTTCCACCTCAATGTCGCAATATTTTTTTTCCTCTGTGTCTATTACTCCTTGATTCTTGTCAAATTTCCTCTATATGCGGGTACAAATGAAAGATTAATATCAGAGGGATTTCCTGTGATAACAGTAACAACGGTAACAGCCTGGCAAACAGCTTTACTGTCCCTGGGTTCTAAATCACTGATTTCTTTCTCTTGTGAAGCTTATCGGTACCTTTGAACTGCTAGGAACTTAAGGCAGACAAAAGTATCAAATCAGGACTTAAACGTAATAAAGAGGGGGAGAAGGTAACAATCTAGTCAGCTCTTTGGACTCTGACCATCTTCCAGAGCTAGCAGAGTAGCTATTGAAGTGGGCACTGCACAACCAGCAGTAATACTGAAACTTTGCTTTCTGGGATACCTACAGTGCAGGCTTCGGTATATCACAAGCTGCTGAGGAGGGAAATTTTTAAATTTCAAATTTTAAAAGTCTATTTCTAAAGCACAAGAAAAGAACTGAAAATTAAGAAAGGTGACGTAAAAGTGGTCTACAGTACCGAATACTTTGTGGGCAAAACAGCTAAAATGCTCACTATGCGAGATGTAAACCAAAGATCAGGCAGAGTGACTTAAACAGAATGCTGTTTTCCTTGTCACAGAAAAAGCACACATCTATTATCTCATTATCTGATTCCTACAGAGGTTTACGCTACAGAATAAGGTCAGAAAAGAAGTCAGGGAAACATCATTGTTTTCCAGTCTGGTGAGAAACAAATCACAATAGTTCCTAACACACACGCAATTCCTCTTTTCAGCCCTATTTTGTAGAAAGAACACAAGCGGGCCTGTTTTGACTTTTACAGAATCTCTGAAAAAATGGGTATTAAAGGGTAAATAAATCCAAAGTTATTTAGAGAAGAAAAGAACAAGAGTCAGAATATGAGCCAGCAAGGAAAAGCTGTCCAAACCCAATTGTCTGCTGCTATAAAGAAGCATTTGCTTAATTTATGGTATAAAGGTTCTTCCATTTAAATGAAAGAAGGTTTGTTCCCAAGTAAACAAGATGCCAGGAATGGCCTGAGCAGAATCTATTTGAAACATCCAAGTGGTTCAATGATTGATAAGAGATAATAAGAAGAGTAGGAAATTAAATTATTATAGAATTATAGGATATTTCAACTTCAGAATTCAGTACTGTTTTAAGACTAAAGTAGTGTAAAATTGAGGGAGACATGAAGAAAACCAGAAACTTATGTGAAAGCAGTAGCAACTTCTCCCTAAATGTCCCTTTCAGCCCAGCTGCCTAGCTACAAACTGCATTCAAGCTGTACTTTACAGAAGCACACTGAAGTGGAACAGTCCTTTGTACATTTTTAATTGTTCTCATATCACTGAACATGCTTAGAAAAAAACTTGTGTTACAATGGAAGTGGGTGGAAAAGGGGACTTGGTTCTCCAGCATCAGCAAGGGATCCCTTTGGGGCCTTAGTTCCATTTCCACCCTGCAAGAACGTATGGTGCTTTTTTTTCCTTTCCCATTACTGCCCTTCTTAGGGTAAGTCTGTGTGTGTTTCTTTTCGGTAGCCAAAAAAGTATGCAAGAACAGCAACACGGGACTAATACGGCCTCTACTACTGAAAAATGTCTGCGGATGAGTATAACCAGAACATCTACCAGCAGATGTACCAATGTTACGGTTGTTCTTTTGCAACTTGACATTTTCATTCCTTGTAAATTGTCATTTGTCATGAGTGAACATACTCCATTTTACTGTTATTGAGTCTGTCAGAGTTAGCTTAAACAGCGGGCTCACATTCTTATTGCAAGTGCAGGTCCGCTAACTTTTAAATGTTCATCTTTACTCCATATTTCTGTCTACAAAATGGGGCTATACCTGCCAACAATTTTTTTATGCAGTTTCAGACTTCACAGACTAAAACTGCTAAAAAACTGTACACAGGAATTGGACGAGATCTATTTAGCATTTGTGAAATGGCATTTCAGTCTATCAGATGTCCTTCCTCCGTATTTCCTTTTTCCTATGTATGTTACAAGGCCAGCAGATAAAGGCATTATTATACCATCTTTATGCAAAGCATGAAAAGTAAATATACACATGAATCAAGGATAGAAGTAAATACACAAACCAAAAAAGATGTTTTTTGTTTTCTAAAAAGTTGCAAACATCACTTGGCAAAACTTGAAAAAACTTTTGTTTATAGATCATGCAGGGAGGATTTACAGCACAGATTTGCACAGATGTCTGAACGTTGGGGGCCAGGCTCCCCGGCAGTCCCTGGGGAGAGAGCTCAGAGAAAAGCTGGGAGCACCTGCCTCTGTTAGGATGTCATTCCTGATTTTCTGAACAGTCCTCTAGACCTACGCCATTTCGTTCTATCGACTACACAAGCATTGGTGATGGGATTGTCTTTAAAATGGTGAGATTTTAAAAACAAATAACAGAGCTTTTTTTCATCTTTTAATTTTTGAAACTTTGAATTCAAATTTACAGCCTCTTCTGTCATCATTAAATTTTTTATTTTTAAATGTGAGAGCTGAGAATTTCACATGAATATAAGACTTGGGTTTATATAAAAATTACCGGAATTATGCCAAGTGGAAAATAATAGAAGCAGATACCTTTTTATGAATGAAAGAATCTCGACTGGGACAATAGTTTGGATGGGAAAAAGAAAATACTATTTACACCTGCAATTTAATTCAGACACACTTTAGGATGGCATGAGATGATAGCAGTAAGACTACAAACTGTTAAAAAAAATCACTTATGGAAGTGCGATGCATTTAATTTGGTAATATACACCATAAGGAGTACAGGCTTTATCACACTGTGGCTTCTCACACTAAATATGAAGAAACATAACTTGTGAGGGCTAAATCACATTTTTAGCACACTGGGAGCACTTGGAAAACAGAGAGATAGACAAGAAGGAACTGCAAGTTACAGTATATAACATATACAATATGTTATATGTAGATAAATATGTGTGTCCACATAAGCACACCTGTCCAAGTTTACAGGAATCATGCATCTAAAGGGCAAATAAACTAAAAGGATTAAGCTGTTTACAACGTAACTGGATTTGTGATACAGCAATAAGGGTGTCAAACAGTGTCGGAGAGGTTGAACAAAGAAGGATGAAAGCAGCAACAATACAATTATGCAATTGCTCAGTTGTAAGCATATAAATACCTACTTTATGTCTGGAAGTTTTGAAGGCAAAAACTGAAAAGAAGTGGGGCTTTTTTCATTAAATGAAGTTAACATTATGAAAATAACTGTTTTGTTGCAGTCTCACAAAGGTAAATTTTAATGACATTCAAATGCGGAAGGCTATTTCAAACTCAGTTGGAAAAGAAGGTTTAAATGCAACTAAGGAGGACAGAAAAAAGCACAAAAGAAAAAAGGGGGGGAGTAAAAGTAAACTAGCTACGGAGTTACACACCAGATAATAAAGCAAATGTATGAGGGTATGACAAGAGGAAAATAGATGTTGGCTGAGTCAAGGAAACATCACATGTCAAATGACAGCACTGCTCACAAGCTTCAAATCACTACACATGGAAATTTCTGAAACAATAAAGATTATTATTAATATAAAGCTCTAAGAAGGAAAATAATGTTATGTAACTGATCTCGTGGAAGAGACACGTCAGGGCAGCAGCAACCAAGAAGCTTTTGTAGCGACTGGCTGTTTTTTCTCTCTATATATCTCTTGGAAGGAATTTCCTAAAAGTACTTGCTGGAAACTGCCCTGACGTTTTTGTGGGTGGATGCTGGCAGCAACTATGAGATGTAGTATGACACCGCGTGGAGTTAGTTATTGGGGTTCAGAAAGCAGCGTAGCCATGTCACCATGGCAGAGGGTTCAAGCCAGCATCATCCCACTAGCTCCCAGGGCAGCACAGCTGGCACCAACCTGCAAGTCTTTACCATGTGTTGTCTTGCACTGTATGTAGGTAGCATCTACGTCCTTCTGTCTTTGAAACATGTTATGGGTACGTGTTACAGAGCTATTTGTTTGTAGGGTCTTATATAATTACACATAGGAATTTCTTCAAAATGTTGATAACTAAACAATATAATTTCACCAACACTGAAACTTTTCAGAAAAAAAATAAAATTAGTAGTAGTAATAAAAGAAAGTTAAGGGTAAATTTCAGAATTATGAAAACTTTTTTCCATCAAATAAAAACATTTTTTCTAGTCTGACACGATTTTTATTCAAATAGTTGATCTGAATAATAATTCTAAATTATTAAATTGAAATAAAGCATAATGAAACTACTGAAATGAAATTTTTCAACTGATCTGTGCTGAATTTATTCTGAAGTCTCTGACAAAAAGAAGACAGTTATTCATACTTCCGAAGCAATCTTCTTCCTTTTTTAATGCTTAACATCTCCAGAAAGGGGAAAAGTCTTTTTTAAATATCTATAAAGTATTTTTGACTTAGTGCTTGAGGTTTTGAGAGTATTAGTGTTAAACAGCACCATCAGGTATTGTTATAAAACTAGCAAATGAAATGGAGAAGAAACAAATTTAAGTCATGAGTTCCTCTATGTGTTTCATGAATCCTTGAAACAGAGGTCAGATGAACAAAATCAGTTTCTGTCATTTATATTCTAAAGCTGTGTACTGTTCTGTCTTTCTATACATAACAGGCTTGAAAATGTTTCATAATTTTTTTGAAAGAAAAAATATTTAAAAGATGATGTCGTATCATACTATAGTCATGTCATGCACCTATTTAAGTCATACATGCACATATCTTCATAGTATCACCAATGTCAACAACTAAAGGAGTGCAGAAATCTACTTATGTGTTTCGTAGTGTGACTTAAGACACATGCTCTAGTGCAGATTAGTCTGAATTAAAACCCACCCTAGCTGAAATCTGATGGGAATCACAGTAATGAGGTTGACTCATCTGTGCCACCATTATAGTAATAACATCACTGCTTAGTGACTTCATGTATGTGAACTGCCCACACTTAGAGTACAAGGTTCTTTCAATACTACACTCAGCCTAAGTACTTGGTTTAATCTTGCTGCTGTGTTTCAAAACATTATATTCTGTACTGGACTTCCCTTGTTTTATATGAATACACTCTTTATATTATAAAATAATGCTACAATTACTAAATATTTAAGTATGTATTCAGCACTAGAAAGAATTAATCTAGTTAAATCTGCATGCTGCACATGCCCGTATACAAGCTAGATTCCATTTAGAAGTATTATTTATATTCAGTGGAGCTTTTGTTGATAAAATCAGTGACATCAAGAGCACATCTCCTGAAGCAGACATCTAAAATAGGTGATGCAAGTCATAACCTGAAAGTAAGTGCTTCTCTCCACTGAGAGTGAAGTTACTAGTTCAGGTATAGCAGACATCTATCTTTAGGTGTGCTGAATCCTGTCTGTTATGCCTTACACCATAATTGTGCTTCTCAGGAAATTGTGATGGTATGGCCTCATGGTCCAGTTACATTTGAATGGAGCGTTGTCCATGACCTGAAAATCTATAGATGTGTACAGAGAGAAGGTGTGAGAAGGAACTGTGCTGTAAAGACAAGAGTATATATTCAGGAGAATTGAGAGTGGATTATTTGTACACTAAAGTGAGTGGCAGAGAACTACTATAACGTGTGCTGGCATGTGGTGGGGAAAGAATATTATGTATGTTTTTTCTGGATGCAGCTTGAAAGAGAATGTCTCTGTGGAAGTGTCCTTTCTTTGCTGGAGTCAAACTTTGCCATTTGTTCTGTTTGGCATGGCTTGCAATATTTTTGTTTATTTTTTAAAAAAAAAATTATTTCAAGACAGCAGTTTTTATCACATTCATGTTAACGTAATTGGATTTTATGTTGGCAAGTCTAATATTTCTGCTCTAAAAAAATACAAAGATGCGACCATGCCAAAAGACTGCATTGGCAAGAAAAAACAGTAAAAAATCTCTAAAACCATGGAATCAACTTGAAATGGCAGTCAAAGAAGCTAACAGCATACTAGGCATCATCAACAAGGGTACTGAGAAAAAAAGCAGGCATATTTTTACCACTGTATAAAAACCTTGGTGTGCTCATCTCTTGAATAATGCGTGCAGTCTGGTTTCTATATTTCAAGGACACGGTGGTGTTTGAGGAAATACAAAGAATGGCAGCTAAAACAATCAAGGGATGGGGCAGCAGCCTTTTTAGGAAAATCTAAGAAGACTACAACCCCTCAGTTTCTGCAGAAAAAGGCTGAGGAGATTATGACTGTGCTTTAAAAAATCATAAAGTTGGTGGATAAAGTGAATGAAGAATCTTTCACCAAATGCCACGATGACAGAACTAAGGGACACTTGTTGAAACCAGTAGGACACCACTTCAAAGCACAGTAAAGAAAGCACTTTCCTACATAGTAAGGTTGTCAGAAGGCTGTGGAGAAAGACAGTATCAGCAAATTCAAAAAAGAGATTAGACTAATCCACGGGCAACAGGTCCTTAGATGGACTTTAAAGGAAATAGGCAAGGATGAACTGTATGACATCCCTAATACAACACTAGTAGATGCTGGGCAATATGATTGGCATGGACTGCAGAAATTGGACAGGCTTCCATGTTCTCCTGCTGCTGCAGGTGAAGACAGAATAGTGGGTTAGGTAGACCATTGGTCTGGCCTAATAGGAGATGTCTTATATAGTTAGAAAATAGAATACTTGATCACCTCAAACTCCACCCTTAATTCACTAGAGAAAATAGCATTTGTTCCCGTTTCATTTTGTAAAAATAACACTGTTTAACATATCACACTCTGTAAAATACTGACTATGCAGGTTTCTTCATGAGCACTGACACTGGCAGAATAAATAAAAGCACATATACCACCTCAAATTTCTATGATTTGAGGCCCATACTGCTTATGAAAGCTTATTTTGCTAAATGAAGTCACCTATGAATTCCATCAAAGTCAGACTTCATGCAGGAAAAGTCATCTCTAGCTTGCAGGCTTTGTTCAGCATTCACAAATCCCCCAATTCTGTGCATGGTATTTGGTACTTCAGTGTCCCCATGAGTTGGGACACTGCAGCTTGCATTGAACTTTCCCAGTGGACTGTATTCAACATCTTCAACCACTAAAAATGAAATTGAGAATTCTGTGAGGTCCCAATCATCTTTTGTTCAAGAGTAGTTTCACAAGCTATGGCAACCTGGGACAGGTAATATCGCCAACAGTGACAACAGGCACTTGCCTCCCTCAATCAATCATAATACCAGAGCGGAAAAAAGATTCATCCCGTACAGGAATAAAAACCCCTAGCTCTTCAACAGGTGTGCATGCTGTTGATGTTATTCACAGTCACATTTACATACTGCTCTCTGCTCTGTAGACAAAGACTCCTTCAAGGAATATTCTGGTTTTGCCCTTGATCTCCCCAGCATTGGTATTCCCAGTCTGAAAGTCAGCAGTTACTTCAAATACAGGCCTGATGCCAATAACCTACAGGTATATGACTCATTCAGTAGCATTTATTATATATATATTCTTAATTTTTATACTGGCAATAGGCTTGCTAGCACCCAGAGATTAACCAAGGAAGTGAACTGGCTTGGGATGACCAGTCTCTAGGCAGCATGATGTAGGCACAGCTTCCTCCTGCCAGGCGTGGGTACCAAAGACTGGGTCGTGCTCATGGCAGAGTTCTACGTTGTGGTACCTTCAAGTCAGGAAGCCAGCGCAGCTACCTCAGGTCAGCACAGATGGATCTCTTCCCATTCTTCTGTCCTAGCTCTTCTGCCCCAGAAACAACACTATTCACGGATGTCAGACCAGAAGCGTTTTCTTGTCTCCATTCAGTAAAACTTCTAATTAGCATGCCTATTGTGATCTACATATTAAGGGTACGGTCAGGAAAAGCTCATCCAACAGATCAGTTTTGTTCCCCTTATCTATCATCATGTTACACACTGAGAAAGTCATACTTGACAAAATCCTTCAGCAATTTCTGATCTACTGATCTTCATGATATCACAGACAAGCAATATCGTCCACTTCTGGAGTTAAATAAGAACAGATGCATTGTTCTACAGAATACAACAGACTGACTCATCGAAGGCCTCTACTCTCGGGGGCACCGGGGAGGCTGGGATGTGCATTTTGCAGATCAGCCAACTCTAAGTTTCAAAAAACAGGAAAGCCTGAATTGGCATATGTTACAAAAAATAAACAAAGACAGAGGAAGACCAACCCACAAAATAAACAGATAACTATCAGCTCTAGACACACCATGCAGAAAGGATTGTGGCAAAAAGCTGATGATATTCCTGACTTATTAGCTCTTTTGGCTAATTATCTGTATCATGACAAAATAAAGAAGTTCTAAAATCTGACCAGCTGTACCTTTTCCCGCCAGTATGCTATTGTCCAACAGCCCTGGCTGTCTGCTTGACTTGCCATCAGTGCCTCTCTTAAACTTCTGAAATTTTAATTCAGTTCCTCCCAACTATTTTTTTTTTCATAAGTTCAAACTTTTTGTTCATTACAAAAGAAAAAAAACCAGAAATATGACAGTTTCTGTGGAACACTGCTGCTCTACTGTTCAACGGCAAATAGTCAAGAAAATGGAGTCATATTCTCATTTAAATGCATGTCATCTTGTCTCAGCCAAGGTTTTACCTTACAGTGAGTTACCTTACTACCTTGCTATTTCTTCTCAGGCATAACAAGACAAATCATTCATCTTCACCGAAAAGTCTGTACCATCATTTATCTCTTCCAGACTATTACCCAGAAATGTTCTGATTCACAACCACACTTCACAATTACATGCTGAATTAGGAATCAGTAGGAATGAGTGACAGAATTGAGCAGCACTAATGTAACAGGTAATAATCTTTAACTACATCACCTTCTTATTTGGCATAAATACTAACTGTCTGCTTTTACTTCAGTCACTATAAGGTCAGAAGAAATTTTCCAAGGTGTCTCAGAAAGAGAAGGTTTGCCTACAGACCCTGTGCTAAGGAGCAGGCAGCACCGACCGGGCGAATTTGCAAGGGGAAGTGTCAGCACCACCTGGGCTCACCTAAACCTCCTCAAAACCAGCTGGTGCACCTCTGCACGCTACCAGCAGGTGATACCCTTTGGATGCTTCATAATATTGATACCTTAAAGAATGTCATGCTTTTACCACATGTCCTGAAGTTGTTGCACCTTTTGGAGAGAGGGTGAGTGTGATTTCAGGGAACTGAGAGTAGAGGTTTCTCTGCCTTGTCTCTCTCTTCCATCCTGTCACCGGTCTCCGTGTGTTGGGAGCCTGGTTTCTGTTCTTCATGGGAACTTTGTTCACATGGGAAACTACAGGGCGAAGACATACTGGGACTATTTATCTGAAACCCTTGCAAGAGGGATATCCATACTTCAGCACAACCCTATCACTCAGTCCCTGTGCTCCCAGGACCCATAAACCCTTCTGCGGCTTTTCTTCTTACATTCTCCCATCTTCTCCTCTCCCCACCTCCCCCACCCTTTGCCCCCCCCCCCCCCATTACCTCTGCTCCTCCAACACACAGCAGGATTGCTAAATTAACAGATAAAGAAAAGAGAATTACATGCCATAGCTCTTCCTGACTCCTGGCCTGAATATCCATCAGTGCTCCTGACTTCATCATGTTACTTGTCCCTAACCATCTTGGTGCTATTTCATACTGTGGTGAGACTGCAGAGTTGCTATTCTACCCCACAGAACTGCAGGGAGCGGCGCTGACCCACGGGCACAAACCCACACACTCCTGAGTCTGGTGATTAAGAAGACCAACCGAAGGCATGTGGGTGATTTGGAAACCGGTCCTCCTCAGGCCCACCATGAAGGTTGCTTGGTCGGGTGGTGTGGGTAGGGTGGGCAGCCTGAGCTGCCACCTGCCTGGAGGCGGCCCGGAGCTGAGCTCGGTGCGGAGCGGCCAGCAGCTCCCTCCCCTTCTCTCCTTGCTTGGCGCTCCAGCTTCCCTCCGGTCTCTGGCTGGGGCAAGGCTTGCCTGGCTTCGCTCCACGCTGCCGGAGAACGGCATGTACCTTGTCTAGTCAGCCTCCAAGTTCTCCCCGAGAGCCACCTCCGAGCTCAGGTAGTGTTTCCAAGTGGCAGGGCAGCAGAGGACTCTCAAGTCACAATTAGCAGAACACGTATTCTCACCTGCCAGATCAACATTATAACTAAAGGCATCAGCAACAAAAGGGAGGTAAGCAGGTATTTTAGACAGAATACTTGGTGGTCAAATTAGCCTGCATGTATTGGCTACAAGGATTTTTTTCTATGAAATTATTTCTTTCTTTCATGCAAGAATCAATGGAAGTAGTCAAAAAAGAAATAATTGAAAGGCAGAAGGATTAATCAGAAAGATACTGACTTATTTGCACAGTTGTACGTAATAATTAAGGTATGTATGTTTTAGCTCACTACCTTGGAGACACCACACACAGTGTAACACAATAAAAATGTAGTTCACGGACATTTTATTACTTTATAACTTTTTAATAAAGATATAGAGCCACAACTTACTGCAAATATTTCAGCAAAACTCTTCCTTAGCACTTTCTGACTGGGACTACTCTTTAGCTTGAGTAGTGTAGTTATTTAACTTTCGTTTAATACAAAATAGTTTTAGAAAAGGGTAACTGGAAAAAATTACTTACTGCTTTAATGGTAGTACTGACATGGCTTTAACTCAGAACCAAGACTATTTGAAACATAAGGATTTTAATAGCCTAACATTCAATTAACTTGATATATTTCCACACAAAGAAACGTATTTAGTTACTGGTCTACCCCACAGTAACATATCAGCCATGTATTTCTAAACAAAGGCTATATTTTAAAATAAATCATTTTATACCACTTAGATATAGCCCTGAACAATTAGCCTACTATGAGTTTATTAAAATGATGGTGCTTTTATTAAAAACACAGAGAGAGGAAAAAAATGTGGAAGACATTAAAAGAGAAGAGGGGGCATAACACAGCACAGTCTTGCACATGATACTATAAAGTCTGTCTCCTCCCAGGACACTTATCTCTACCAGCCAGTTTGTGCAGCAAAACTACATGTAAGTATCCCAAAATAGCTCACACAAACTATAGCTTCATTTTACCCTCCAGCCTCCAGAACTGCAAGCTTTATATTAAACTTTGTTCCTGAAATATATCTACTAAAGATTTTTAGAAAGTACCTGTAAGCGCAAGGTACTGACTACTGACTACTGAATGGGTAAAATGTATTTAATGGGTTAAAAAAAGTATGTAATGAGTTCTCATTAAAAAAACACCACACAAAGTATTTTACAAGAAAAAACTAAATAATTTTGTTTCTTCCTATTAATTGTGAAACTCAGCAGCTGAACATCTTCAGTAACCATGCAAAATCTATCAAGTCAAAATTAAACCCTGTGACTTTCTTGGGACATGTTTGTGTGCCACAATAGGAAGGGGAGCTTGAAAGAAACAAACCAAACACGTTACCACATTGCGTCGGCAGTCCTTAAGGAGCTGGTAGATCGGGATCTTGGCTTCATAACAATGCTCATTTCGAAAAATTCCTTCAGTATTTCTAGCAGTCAAACATCAGTTGTCCTCACAAAGCTCATTCTCAAAGTACTCCATTTCAAAGTATTTTTTTTTAAATCCTCTGCTTTTTAAACCCCTTGAAATCCGTCTCCTGTAATAATCCAGACTGCAGAGGAAGAATTCTAACACACTGCAACTCCTTCCTTTTTCACGCTGAATTTACTCTAGCACTGTGCTGTTCGGAAATGACAGTGCTTTTCTCTTCTGTCTTGTATTGCCCTGGGAGGAACTAGTCTATTTTGAATCTATTCTCCCTGCAGGTCACATGGGAACGAAGGCAGCTGAAAAGAGTCTCTATCTCTTTCTTGCAGTTTGATAACAACAGGTTTAAAGGTCAATCACATGAAAGAAAAAAAAGAAAAGAACAATACTGATGGATAATAAATGAAAGAAAAAGATGAATGTAAGTTACAGTAACATTAGTGAGTTTGCAGGGAATTTCCACTTTGAGACGAGCTGTATAAATTAGTCCCTGTGGAGTAAAGAAAGGAACAAAGATTTTTCATTCCAAGTTAACTGAAAGTCTTACCTAGAAACGTAATTCTACCCATTCTTTTTCTCCTAACCCTTGTCTAGATACTGTGAATAAACACTATTGTCTAACTTCACAAAACAGAAAGTATTCCCTGTCTGAAAGACATTCAAAAACACTGTGGGGAAGTTAAGTAAAAATAAAATTCCTTGTTGACTGTTAAAGTCAAACACACATAAAGACAGCTATTGTTATAAATCACTGAAGGACAAAATACCTCAGTTAAAGAACTCTAACATGACGTCCTCTCTGCCGTACTGCAGAAAGAGATCTTTTCCTGTTACAATAAGTGCATTAATAGTTAATGCATTACAAACAAAGTTGCATTTGTTATTTCTAGCAAAAAAACTTATCATGAAAGCTTTGAAGAGTTAATTCCTTTTAGGAAATATTAGTGTAAGCACATTTGTCAATTTCAAAGTTATGCAGAGAACTGGATAGTGAATATAACATTTAAATTACACATTTTGAATTTGCTCTGAACTGTGTTAGAATTTTTTTAAACTGAAAGAGCAACGTTATTGCTCAACAAGTGGTTACATGCATAATAGCCATTCCTTCGTACAGTCTTTGCAAGTGTTACAGTATATTACTTTTGATGGTAGTGCAGCTAGATTAATAATGAAAGCAAGCACTAAAAATTGTATTTATAAAATTTATATAGATTTGGCAAATAGAAGGAAAACATGATAAACAGGCTATGCATTAAAATACAGAAAAATTCAGCAAATAGGAATGTCCATAAAGTGTGTAAAGCTCTCTAAAACCTTTGCACTTTACTTTATAACAGTATAATAAAATGCATTACCAACTACATTGTGCATCAACAGGAAAGATCCTAACTGCCCTGGAGGCTTGTGCCAGTCATCTGCATACAAAGCAGAAGGAACGTTAATAAGGTTTCTTACTAAGCATTCTGTTCTTCATGTTTTGTGGCACCTACCTTTCAAATATCACCTAGTAGTTAATGCAGGACCTTTTGCAAGAGTCCTCTGGAATCACAAAAGTTAACCTCAGAGTGGAAAAAGCATCTGTGGTAAATTTAACTCAAAGGGTCATACAGTCATGGGACTTTCAGTAACAGTTGGGTCTGTCACTGTGCAGGTCATACCTCTATAGAAGTGGACATAAATCAGGCACTATGTTGTGAAACTTTTTTATACCTTAAACAGATGGGATAGGTCATGAAGAAAACCAAAATCTTATGAAACAGAGGTGCTATTACAAAAGCTGGCCATTTTAAAAGGGTTTCTTTTTTAAGTGTGCCTGATTATTTATTATTGATAAATATCAACATTATTCCCATATCAATGAAGGAACACAAAATGAAAGAAAATAAAGCTTTTGACTAAGTGGTTTCACTATACTATGCTGGAATGGAATATTCAAGGACTACTACTACTGTGCCACACCTGATATCTCAGGATGGTTTGTTCTCAAAAGCGTATCAGTCAAGATGTTGCCTCTTACTTGTAGTTAACAGAAATATAACTACAAATATCATGTAGTATATTTACATACTAACTATTACTATACAATATAAATACACTGCAGTTACACGTACTTATATAACTGAGGTAGTGTTTTTCAATGCAGATTCAGGAAAAAAAGGTCTGACTGAGACGCAGATCACCAATGGAGGTAAATAGTAACACCTTTTGCTAACATGCTTTCTTTTTTGGTCTCCATTGGCACCTTAGAAATAAACCCCTGCCCTCCAAGTGCCTGCCAACTTCAGACCAGGTGCTATTATGAAACATTTATTAATTAGCAACAAGACTATGGTATTGTAGCCATATTCCAAGCAGTCAACTCAGAGCCTGTCCTCAGGCAGTAACCTTAGAAGCATAGGCTTCCTGCGAAAAGGAATGCATGAAGTAGGAAGGCGAGCTCACAGTTCTCCAAGGAATATTAGTTTTATGTGAAATTAAAAAATTTACTTTGGTGAAGCAAAAAAAAAAGAAAAAAGGAGAGTTTGAGATAATGAGGAATAAAAAAGAGCAACAATAAGCAATCAAAAAAAACCCCTTAATTTTTCATCTGAATTGGTATCTTGCAAGCCAGGTGTAAAGCAAAACCCAATCATCTGTTATTTCTCAGCTCCATTAGTGGGAAAAGATTTTTGCAGAGAACCCAGGGATTTGCTAGTCAGTATGAGAAAGACAAATCTTTTCTAGAGAAGTTTCTAGTGAAACTATTAGACCAACTTTGGTAGTTAGCAATAACTTCTAATTTGTACATAAAACCTGTTGTGCTACCATTTTTAAATATCAATGGTATTTTTATCTAAGATTTAAATAAAGATAAGAGCATACCAGTCCACTGTGCTCATAGAAGATGACACACCATTTATTTTAGGCCCCAGGTCTTGGTATGGGGTCAAATAATAGAAACTCTCAATTCCTCATAATTTGAGGAATTAAGAGAGAGAGAAATTAAGAGAAAATAAGAAAATAAAGAGAGAAATGGCCATTCCACTCTGATAGCAATGGACAATTGTGATATCAATTAATTAATTGTTAAAATAGCCAATAAGAAGCCATCAGCAAGAGAAGTAAATGGAACTTCTCGAAGACATAAGAAATCCCACTATCAGATCCAACTTCATTATAGAGCTAAGACTTACATATTGGAAGATGGAAATGGTTCTTTTTTCCCAGAACAATGTTTTTTGGGTAAGAGCTACTACATTTTTATGTTATTAAATCCAAAATACCAAGATGCAAATTATGTACAGATATGTATTCAAAGCACTACAAAGAAGATAAATATAAGCATATTCATTGTTTTTTATAAAAAGATGTGCATGGCTTAATAGATGCACATATACATAGTGCATAGATATAAGCATTTATTTGAGACAAATGCAACAGGCATTTGTAGCATCTGATTTGTACATGTAATTCTCTAACTTTAAAAATATCGTATTTCTTTTCCTTTTTGGAATCCTTTTTTTTAAGGTGACAGGAATAAAGACTCTCAGATTGAGCCTTTGTTGGTATGCCTACACAGTTAAGGCAGGTGTTGATTGCATAATGAAAATAAGGAAGAAAAGATTTTAAATTAACAAAAATGCTAAAAGATGTAGCCGTTCAGTACTGCAAAACACATTAATAATAAAAGCAGCAAGAAAAGCAACAATATTTTAACTGCATGTATCCGTCGACTGAGGTCTTGGCTGTATAGTCAAGCTGTCTAAGAAAGTAAAGATACAGAAGTAATTAAAACACCAATAATAAAATGAGTGCAGCTTCAACCCACTTTGAGGGTGCTTGCATCTTAGTTATTCATCTTCAAATTAGTAACTAATTGAATTAAACCAGTATTACATTGCACAAAATTGAAAATTAAAATGGATTTGAAAAAGCATGGCTTAGGGAACTAGGTGCAGGACTGACTGTTCTGCTCCATGCCTGGGAACATCTTTGTTTTGACAGTATGGAAAATTCACTTAAACATTCTGATTTTTGGCTTCCTCATTTGTAAAGCAGGGCTAATGCATATCATGCTGCTTGAAAAGCACTTGGACATCAAAGGCTTGAAAACATGCAATAGGTGCCAGGTCATTATTGCTACTGTTGTATACAAGCTGAAGAAATGGATTCACAATCTTCCTTTTTAAGACTAAGTGATAAGCCCCTGTGGTCTGATAAGACTCGAGTTTAACATTGTAAGTTAAACCTGCAACAGCTGATACCACTTTTCTGGTTTACAGGGTGAAAAATTCAGGAATTTCTAGCAAATATGCATTGCTTTAGGACACATAGGGACACTGGCAATGTATCAAGAGCAACAGAATCCTGGAAGCCTAACATCAAGCCTTAACATGTAAAGAATGACTGGGCCTTTGAATATGTTGTTTGGAATGCACATTAGCAAATGAAAGTATACAACAAGCTGCTGCTTCTTGATGTGCAATCTTAGTTTCATCATAAATTTATTTCAGATAGGATTATTAAAGTATCTCTAAAAACCTGGAGCTGGGCTTATTCACTCAGAACTAGAACTATCCCTGGCATTGCTAGGATAGTCTGGTCTTGTGCACGCTTTGTACCTTTCTTCATGTGTGCTTGCCAGCTTACGTGATTATATGAAATATAGTTTTCAATACACAAAGAATATGCACTAAGATCCGGACCCTTTCTAATCTCTAAGAGCATGTACTCCACAAAAGGAAACATTTTCTCACAAGCTACGCACCATACCAGTTAGTTTTGCTACACAGTTCACCCTAGTTCGTCCACTGTGCTAGTTTATCCTTTTATGTCCTGTACTGCAGAACAAGACTGAAGGACAGAAAAGATTAACAAGATGTTCTTATAGTACCCGCATGGGTGGGTTTGAGAACTAGTAATACAGGTGTAGGTTCGGAAGACACATCTTTCAGTAACAAGCATTAAGCCAGAGAATTAGAGAAGGAAATTTTTGACCCGCCAGAAGATTTTGCCACGGCTCACCATAGCAAATGATTTAAAAAATGCTCTTTTATAGAGTATTGACAGAATGCCAGGGAATTAAACTCTGCTGTTCATTTCTAGGTAGCAGCATATTCCCTTTTGACTGCGGCTACTTTATCAAAGAGAAAAAAGGTATATATCACTGCATAAGTAAAATAACTGAAAAATGTAGTAATAGTTACTGCTTAGAATTCTTAAGAATGGAAAAAGGCAAATCAAAGGGCACAGAAGAAATACAACATATGTCATTACTGTTTCGTTTCTATATTCATTTACATTTAGCTGCCTGGATCAGGCTACCTGACTTATGAATAAATATAGTTTATTTGCTCAGTGATTACAGTGTAAATAAAGTTATGTGCTCTACAAAGGCTTTACTCAGACTTAAGCACGCAAAACTCCTCGTAGGTAGGATGGCCAAGTGGGCCTTATGTGAGGATACCCTGTTCTGCTGTGGTGTCTTGTCTGAGGATATTCAGTCTTGGTACTCCTCTTAAACTGCCAGGTGCTGCTGCCTGAGCAGCAAACGAGGCACGTCTCGAGAGAGGCATCACAGTGCCTCACTCTCTCACACAGCAGAAGCCATATTCTTGATATAGGCTGATCTCAAACTGCGTCCCTCTATTCTGGCCAAATTTTCCTTTGATTCGGTCAGTTACGCAATTAGAGATTAGCAAACTCAGTACTAACTGACCATTGCTGCTCCACACAGACTCAGTTGCAAAAATAAAGCTTTATCACAGTAGATCTAGTACCTGTGTAAAGCTTCACTGATAGATATTAAAAAAAAAAAATATATACATTTTAGGAGCAGGACAATATTTTTTTTCTGACAAACATTATATTCTAGGAAAACAGCGTGAGCTCATGCTATCAGCTATGGCTGTGGTCTATGTGGTTACATCTAGCATTAAGGTTGGAATAAAAGATACCTGCTAACATTGAACTAATACTGGATAACAGCGAATAGCCTAAAATTAAACACTAGCCCTCTGGAACACTTTGGACTTGAGCTAAGCTAAGGCTGCCTAGTGTGTCAAGCTGTTTTTCTTTTTTTAAAAAATAAGACATAAAAAATCCCCCCAGATATTCAAACATGTATATCTATACATATATATACACATATATATACATGTTTGAATATAAATTTTATATAAACTATAAAAATATGGTTTGTATTATACAAACAGTCTTTTTGTTAGCTCTGAATGGACATACTGCAAAAATTACAGCAGTAATTACACTGTTGAAAGAAAAATCTATCGATGTTTCCATCAGGCCTTCTGTTTTTCAGGGGTTCACAGTTCATTAGCAACTATTTGTTCCACACAAATTTGGACTACAATTTCTTAGCTAAACAGTTCTTAAAAAAATAAATATTGGTGGCTCATAATTTTTTGCTAAAAAAAGGTAAAGGCTAATATTTTTTTTTTCTCTTTTGTTAATGAAGCAGTGCCTGTTAGGAAAAGCAAGAGAGAACTGTATTAGGACTGATCCTAGGCAAAGGTACTGTAAGTGTCAGGCGTACTACTCTGAGAACAATGATATTTTATTGAGTATATCCTCTTTCATCATAATCCTGTTCAGAAGAACAGGATAGTTCTGCTGAATATCACTCAAATGCAAAAGTGGGAGATTAAGGAGAGACATCTGGGGACACTAAAATGAGTATGTTTCAGTAATGCTTTTGCCTTTTTGGAAGGAGTGAAGCAATCAACTTTTACTATCAGAAAGTCTCCCTGAAAGCAAATCTGAGGTGGGGTATTTACGTCAGTGTAACAGTACAGTTCTCCACAAAACAGGAGAGTGGATATCCCCATGTTCTTCACTAGAAACTTGGCATCCACAGGTATGGGACCATGACCTGTATGAGTCAGACATGGATAAGACTCTTGTTTGGTAGAATGACATCATACATACTTCTAAGTCCTTCAGAAAAATGTGAGGAAGTAAAATTAAATCTAAGTTATCCATTATGCTACTGAACCTTTCTTGAGGAGGAACTACACCTCCAGGGCATATGTGTTTTAAAAAAATCCACTTGAATTTGTATAAAATTCTCTAATCTTTTTTGTCTCCTAGGTTTGATTTTGAGGTATGGAAAACTCCAAAGACTTAATCTAGCTGGTACAGGGAGAAGAAGGAAAATAACAAGCATTTTATATGAACACCCAGATGTTTGCTTGATTTTTAACACAAAATCGTCAAATGCAAAACTGTAATTGAAAGAAAAAAGCTATGTGTTTAAAAATGTAGCAACTTACTGGAGAGCATTCTGTGAGCACAATGAAGGTTAAATTGAGAGTACATTACTTGCCATGAATTATTCACTGAGAGCTAAACAAGGCACACTAAGAAAGGAGTTTTCTCAGTAGCCTTGAACTGTCAGAAGGTTTGGTTTCTGATTTAAACTGGTCAGCTAGGCTCCCACTATAGACAACTCTGATAGGTACTCGCTGGGGTAGTCTATTTCTGTGATTCAAACATCTATTTTAAGATAGAGAGAACTGCCTCTCACAGCTGTCTATCTGTCTCTCTGTGGACTATGGCTGCCTGCCTATTTTACATTAGAAATCTAGATTTTGGGCGATTCAAGATATACTAGATAAATGCAATGGTACCAGCCTAAAAAACTATAAGCTTCTATAATATGATTTTTTTTCCTCTTCACTCTCATACTTGTAGCAATTGAACTGAAAGTAGATGAGATTAAAAATTTTGCTTTTATAGAAATGTAAATTTCAAAATATTTTCATATTTGGCCTCACATCATATTTGGATTGCATGAGAGATGAAAAATGTCAAGACATCATCTCCCCAGTCCCTAACTAATGTAGTAACTATCATGGTTCAGAAAAGCTATACCTCTGAACTCTCACTCTGTCCTCACCAGAGCAGGGAAAAAATAAAGAGATGAAAAGGTATATATATATATAACATATATATATATTACATATATGGAGTCCTGTGTCCAGTTCTGGGCTCCCCAGTTCAAGAAAGACAGGGAACTACTGGAGAAAGTCCAGCAAAGGGCTACAGAGATGATGAGGGGATTGGAGCATCTCTCGTATGAGGAAAGGCTGAGAGAGCTGGGTCTGTTTAGCCTGGAGAAGAGAAGACTGAGAGGGGATCTCATCAATGCTTACAAATATCTAAAGGGCGGATGTCAAGAGGATGGGGCCAGACTCTTTTCAGTGGTGCCCAGTGACAGGACAAGGGGCATGGGCACAAACTGGAACACAGAAAGTTCCATCTCAATATAAGGAAAAACAACTTTACTGTGAGGGTGACCAAGCACTGGAACAGGCTGCCCAGAGAGGCTGTGGAGTCTCCTTCTCTGGAGATATTCAAAACCCGCCTGGACACAATCCTGTGTGACCTGCTGTAGGTGATCCTGCTTTAGCAGGGGGGTTGGACTAGATGATCTCCAGAGGTGCCTTCCAACCCCTACCTTTCTGTGATTCTGTGATCAGCTATGCCTACCTACTTAAAATTTATGTAAGCCTGACTTCTGAATACCCAGACATGTGGAAGGGGAGATATAGTGTGTTCTCATGTTCACTGATTCTAAATTTCTCCCCAATTTAGGGCTAATTTCATTTTTGTCTGTTTGAATTTTCCTTTATTGGACAATGTAACAGGGATAAGAAAAGCATGTTGCAGAATAAATCTCAAAGAAACTGACAGCTACACTGACTGTTAAATACCACCATAGATGACAATAGCCAGAAACTTCATGTTGTTGTGGATGTATAAATTGCATAAATTGGATGCAACATTTCAGTATTGCCAATGCAGTGCCACACTGGACATGGACAATGTGTTTCCTCTTTGCCATTCTATGAATAAAACAGATACTTTGTGTGTCATCAAATTCCTGAAAATATGTCATAGCTCAGCATGTTGTATAGGTTTCCATAGAGGCATATTTCTAAGTAGGACAGCAATTCTGAAACTAGCAAAGTTTTACTTGATAGTGTTTTCCTTTCACATACTGTAATGATAGCCTTCTAATATAGCAATCAATCTTTTCTCTTTTCTTGATGCTCTCCTTCAGTAGTTGATTAGCAAAGCTATCTTTATTTTTAACCATTGAATCTAATCCAGCTAACTTCCTTCTAGACATTCGCTGCTGTGTTAAATGCAGAAGAAAGAATCTTTAATTTAAAAAAAAAAAAAAAAGAGGAAAGGCTCCAAGTCTTTCTCTTTCTTGACTTTGGGTTTTGTAGTTTTTTTTAAAAAGGGTGTTTACCAACCTTACAACACCACATTTCCTAAAAAAAATCATCAATGTACAATTGTAATGGGAAGTCCTACCCATTCATTTCCCTTCTGTGACTGACATTTGTAAGTCCATTACTGATGTACTATTACAGATAATTTTCAACGATGACGAAGAGCAGTTCAAATTGATTAAGGGGTCTGGACTTAACTCATTCCTTTTCCTACAAAACAGTACCTCTAAAAGAATACAGATAACCAGGTACCTCTCAATCTGATATCTTTTTAAAGTTTTATTTTCTCAAACACAATAAAACTAAATATTAAGTTGTCACTTCTTTGAAGAAATATGAAACTTTTCTCTCCAGTCTTTTATAAATCAAACAACACCTTGAAAGTAACCTTTCCTGAAAATAACTGTTCCTTTAGAGGAATATGCTTTTTCAAATAACATAACCTTTATGATTGTAGTTTTTTAGAAAGGTTAGATTCACACATTCTTCATAAGAAGAGCTATATGGTCATGATTGTTACCTGCTATAAAATAAATTATATCTGCTGTAAAGTACAAAAGTTAAAAAATGTTATTTCAATTATGGGTTTTGTCCTCTAAATAGGTATAATTAGGTTGGTCTAGACCTCACAGATTTTCAGTATTTATTTCACTCCTCTATCAGTCAATGCTTCCAATGACCTCCTCCTGGCTAAATGCTATTTTCATTCTCCTTGAGCTCTAACAGATTTTGAAGCCAGAAACTACTCCCTGACTCTAAAAATTCTTTCACACTCAGCATCCTCTCTTCTCATATTTCAGCTCTGCTGCCCAACTGAAATCTTGTTTTCTTCTCTCAGTTTTATCCCACATCTTCTCTGAAGCTAATTCTGTAGCCCTCTGTTTTTGACATCTTTCTTATCCACTAACTTAAATCTATTCTTAAATAGTTTTAAATAGCAGATTTATGTTGAAAAGCCATTATTTATCCTTCTGTATTAAATTCTTACCTAATTTTAATTAGCCATGCTTCTCATATAATTTTCTGATATTCCTGTACAAGGTAAATGTTAAAACTGAGCTTTAAATGAGCATTATCTCATAGGTTATTCTGTCACATGGATAGCACTCTCACTTATTCATGTTATTCTAAAATGTTTTCAGTCTTGATCCTTCATTTTGGCCAAGCCATCCTTGCTATAACTATCATTGCTTCCACTTGGAAAATATTTCTAAGAATGATTCTATCCAGAGTCCTAAAACATGATCAGACCTTTACTACCCATTCCCCACTGGACTTGGCTGGTATTACCACTTCTAGGCAGAAAGACTGCCACGTCTTTCTGACTCACTACTTCAACAGTATAATTCCACTTGTATGTCCCTATGTGTGGCCCTTTCTTGTATGAAAATTATATTTTCTACATAAATTCCATCCTCTTTCCTCTAAGACATTTTCATCTCCACTGTATCTATTAGTTTGTCAAAAAGTTGACTTTAGTTTGATAATAAAGACCGCTTCAGTCACCAATTTTTTGCTACTTTCTCAAGCATTTTGTGCTTTTCATGCAGACCCTGTGTGCAGGGGAAAAGACATCATCAAATTTCATATCCCCTCAATCTTCTCTTTTAAATTACTCCTCAGAACATGCTCTTCCTAGAATGGCTAGAGAATGGCCCTATCTGACAATGGTTAGAGAACAACAACTCAGACATCTGGTTTTTATAACCTTGAGTAAAATCCTAGGCATGCTGTGGTCACAGAAATTTTGCTACTTTGGTAGATCCAGACTCATATTGTCTACATTTTATGGTGAGTACCTCTTCTCCAAATACATTTGTTCAAGTTGTCTTTTTACTATTGCATCATATTTCTCACAAAAATCATTAGCTCCTTGGAAGAGTATGCCTATGCCACACCTTGAATCTGTTTTGCATGTGCCTGAATCTTGAGAATATTCATGACATTAAGAAACAGTTATGCAGGGACTAAATTAATTTTAAATTGTTTTAAGTCTGTGTTGAAGCTGGTCACAGATACAGTGTAAGATCAGAGTAGACATTAAGTTGTGTTTGGCAGGGTTTTTAAACAAATAATGCCCTTATGCCAATAGAGATTTATCGTATGCTCTATTGGAAAAGTAAATTTAATGATTTAATAGAAATTTACAGTAAAAATAAATCTAAACTGCAGCAGTTATTATTTGAAACTACTGAATTTAAACAGCATGTATAACAATGCATTATATATAATGGTTACTTTAGAGACTATCTGGGCTGTATTTCAGTGTGTTTGCATGAAACCTAGAAAAACTAGAGTCAGCCTTTTCATTCCACTGTCAGCATTTTACATGTAACTTTGAGAGGTGGTTTGTTTGGTTTCTGTTACATGTCCAAGGGAAGGTTAAAAAATAAAACATGCTGCCTTGCAAATACTATTCTGAATTCCTTTTATCTTTTGTCACCTTTAATTACCTATGAAAATACTACAGAAAAGAAACTTCTCTAAGAATATGTGAAATATATGAAAATAGTTGATTCATTTATAGAAAATTTCAGAAAGATTTAGATCTACAAATATTTCAACAGTAAAGTTTTTTATTTGATATTCATACATAATTTTAACAATTCAGAAAACTGTGTTATCTTTGATATTGCAAACATTGTTAAAGACTACTACTGATATTAAATGTTGGCTATAATAATACCTTTTAAAATGTTCCATGCTCATAGGCACATATTTCATAACTATTATCTAACTTGAGCTAGTGTTCAAAATTCTCTGGCAATTTTACAAATCACAGCAAGAGGCACATTTCTGTCTCTGGAATATGAAGTTATAAAACACTGAAATTTATTTTTGGTGTTTAAGCAACTTCTATATATGTAAATAAACTCAGTCCAGCTGATCAACACCCAGATAAGGTGACATTTAAGAAAAACTGCCTGAGATTTTTTTTGCCCTTTTATTTCTCTCCATCATGTTCTGTTATTTTGGACAAGAACACAAATAAATGATTCACTTTTGCCTTTTACAACTGAAAAAAAAGGTGTTGGCATATAGGACTTTTTGCCTAAAAAGTTCTCAATCTAATACATATTGTGCTGATTGCAGTTGAAAAACTGTAACTTCTTCAATGTTCATTTTAAATTGTATTTAACAGTGTTAATGAATTTAATAATGTTATGAATACTTAAAGCTCAGTTATCCCAATCTCGTCCAAAGAAAGTCCTCCACACAGTGCACTGGAAGTTCTCCTAACACATGGTTTGCATCTGTACTGTTTTCCCTTCTAGCATAAATTTCCCCACTGAAGCCCTCTGCTGGGTACTTGCTTTATGGCCCTTGGCCAGATGGTTCAAAAAGTCATCATTTTAGAGAAAGGTCTACGAAGAAACCTTTCTTCTGAAAATGCTTACACAGAATGAGATTATAACGACCATAATTCTGCAAATATTCTTTCTCAGAAAGGCACCTAAAGAAAACAAAGACTCAAGAATCTTTCTAATCTTTAATAAATTTTCAACTATCTAGAGAAAGTGAATAACCTGGAAACTGAAAAATACTATTTTAACTCAAGCAAATTAGAAAACCATTTAAAAGCCACAGCTACTAAAATTATGATTGCAGTTCTCAGCTTTGCAGTTCATAAAGGACTCATGTCCTCTTGTCTGAGGATATGCATATTTTTTTAAAACAGGACCCCCTGCACGCACAATCCCAGCGAATGAAGCAGTAACATCTGTGGCTGCCTTTCCTGACACAGACGTGTGCCGGGCTGCACACCACTGGAGGCTCAGAGGTCTCAGGAAGGAGGCTGTGCTCTCAGGAACCTACAGAGTACCTTCAGGTCTGCTCATTCACAACCTTGTTAGGGATGACCATGTATTTCCAAAATGTGGGCCAGCAGCTATTTATATCAAAATAATGCCTGCTCTTAACTTCTAAAAGAACAAGACTGTCAGAGAATAATGGTTTTTGAAATAAAACAGAACAAGTTCTGAGACTATTCTTCTAGGATCTAGATCCAAATTTTCAAAAATTTGGATGGTGATAATGAAATTTGTAGTACCAAAAAACCCAGAGTTTAAACATGTTAATTTTATAAGTTCATAATCAATGCAAGACATTTCTACAGAAGTCAGATTTGCAGAAGATGTCTTTCAAAAAGTGAGTTGATAGTACTAGAAAAAGGGAACAAAGTTTGTGTACGCAATCCTTTCATGTAGATCTAAGAAGCAGTAAACGAAAGACTCATATTAAAGAACCAAATGTGTTTGTAGTTTAATCTATTTCTGTGCATTGATCAGAGAAAAGAGAAAGAAAAACAAACAAACAAAACCAGTTCCTGTGAAGAAGAAAGGGAACAAATAGCTGATCACTAAAGACCAAAATGAAAGAAACAGTATCTATAGAATAGAAGAAGGTGGACAGTGGGAAGATGGGGAAAACATAAAATTGAAAAAACCAGTGTCTCTGTGGATTCTTTTAATTTTAGGGTTTGGTAAAGTGACAACTTTTAATGCCCAGGCTTACCTTTTGAAGATATTGCTAAGTGTCACACTGAAGTATGAGGTATAACATGGCTGCTGTTGTTTCTCACCTTCCTCCATTGCTTCAGAAAGATGATGCTAGATTGCAGAACCTGTGCATTTTGACTCATACAGTTTCTACAACAACATCCAGTGCATGGATAAAGTATATTACACTGATGAGAAGCAGATGTAGAATCTATGGATTTTGACATCTTTGTTGTGAAAGATACTGATTGCGGAGGCCTTGCATATCTGTTGGCCTTCTTAATGTATGAAAACATTAGAACTCTACTTGTGGGCCTAAGAATTTTGCCTTTATGGCTCAGTCAAATTCCATTTGGTTTGGTTTGGTTTGGTTTAGTTTGGTTTTGTGAGAGTGCCATTTAAAATAGGCCTCCTTCAGCTTAGTACATTAAGATGGAAAATGGGTTAATAGAGCATTAGTGAAAGAAAAAAAGTGCATTGAGGCTTTAGAAAAGCATGACTCTTTTCCCTGACACAAAGTTCTCTTCAACTCTTATCAGCAACCAAAATCTTAATGCAGAAAAGCCATTGAACATCACAATAGTCAAATCACTTTTCTAAACAACCTTAACGCCTCTCCTACTATATAGTCATCCTTTCATCCTTTACATATCCTGGTTTTGGTCTAATTTTAGTTTGAATATGAAACTTACTTGCTATTTTATCTCCTGCAATACGTAGTACGTAAAACAAAATTAATAACTTGAGTCTCTCTCCTGCAGGGATTTTTCCACAGATATATGGAACTGATAGAACTTCAGTAATTCTAATCTGTGGTGTAGACATGAATTTGTGGTTTAAATCTGAGTATGTATGAGAACACCACATTCAGTTATCCCACTTCTGCTTTTTTAACATAAACTCTCTTGATAAGCTGGAGCAGCTACACTGGAGCAACAGATTACGTTGCTCTTCCCTTGGTAGGTATAACACTCAAAAAAGTAACCTGTTTTCCCTAAAATGGAAAACATGACACATATTATAAACAAATACTACTACTACTACTACTACAATGAAAAAAAAAGGGCATTTTAAAATAAGACCTTACAGAACATGCTCCAATAATACTTTACTTGCTTTTCTTCAATATAGACTTCAGAACTCAGTCCTGCCCCTATTGTTTGTTTTCTTATCCATATCTGAAAACAATCTGGGATCTCTTTCAGGCTCAGCTGATGGGCCATTATTGCTGAAGGACTAAGCCATGCTACAGCAGATGTGCCTATTAAGTACACAAAGTGATGTTTAACTGCTCAATACATTTAGTTTAAATGGCAGATTTTAGATAGACACCCTCATTTTTACCCTGGTGCAATTGATTTGTAAACTGAAGTTGATGATCGCTAATATCTCTTTCCTGCCTCATTTTGCATTATAACTTCAGCAAACACCATCTCTCATTTATAGGAAAAAATAAAGCACAGAAAAAAACCCAGTAAACTCAGTGGTTATCTACATTGTTAGAGAAAAAAGCACCACTAATAATATATTATGACACACTCTTAAAAGTCAGTTTGCAGGAAGAGTAAGATATCACCTAACAAATACGGCCCTATGTTTTTATTTAAAAATATGATAACTATCACTAACGAAAATTAAAATAAATAATGAAGAATGAGCCAAAGCATTTGCAGCTTAATTAACCAAGTTTCTATTTAGATGAACAACTGGAAACCTTCCTCACATCTCAGGGGCATATCTTTGTTCATGTGTGTGCTGCTTTCACTTTTCTCTCCCAACATATAAAAGTTAGAAATATGAAGGTATCCATACTCCCATGTTATCCATTTGAGTTTCATGCTAAATGATTCTCAAAACCTCTCACAATACAGGTATTTTCCTTTGTTTTAATCAATCTGAATTATTTACTATGGTATGTCACTTTCCTGACAGTCATCTCAGCAATACAGGTTCAGTGCAGTTAACATGGTTTCACATGTATCTTGGAAAACATTCTTCCCTGTAAATTTGCTGGTATAATTAACAAGCAGCTGAACTATGTCAGCTCTTTCTGAGCACTATTTCATAATTTTTTACTACTTTCTCACAAAACATGCAAGTGTCCAAGCTGAACTAAATGAAACAACAAAGTTGTTTGTTGACGACAAAGAGGATTTTGGGGCAATGAGCAACCTCAGAGACACCTTGTAAGCCACATTGCTGGAAGAGGGGAGGGGGACAAAGGGAAAGAGGTGGCACCTCAAAGCACTCAGGAGGCTCAGAAAGGCATCCTCCCACTTCTGCAATGCTCTTACTTATATTAGCTGGCCTCAGCAGAGCACATGCTATTTTAGAGTACATTTTTCTTAAGAGCTTTACCTCTGATAATGTGCAAAAACCTGTTGTAAATTGATTCTGTTGTAACAGACCAGCTATCAGTAATTGTACACAGCCAACTGCTCATACATAAGGAAAATGGCATTAGAGTTTAACTTGAAATTACATCTTTCATTTTTATTACAATTTGAAAGTTACTCTAAATAGATGTCAAAGAGCCAATTCCTGAAAAATATTCCCTGTACTTTGATCTGTCTAACCCACTGGACAGTAACAGCCGTGTGCTACAGAAGACTGTTCATGAACTTCAGTGCATACCAAATTACAAGTAAAATATGTGGGGTTTTATAGTATACTTGGCTTTTGCATAGTAGGATCAGGAATATTAACATCAAACAGTGTCCTACAGTTGCACTGCATTGTCTAGTTTAACTAGGCCTCCAGAATTTTCCTTCTTTGGAGAGGAAAAATTAAGTACATGTTTTCTATTTGAACTAAAAATATAAAGCAGTAACATCAAAAACTCTTTACTTCCTCACCAGCAAAAACTAACTTTGCATGGCATCTCAGAAGGATTGAAGATTAAATGCAAGGTTTCAAGGTGATATTTTACACGACCTAAATTTTACAGCGTTCACTAGGTCACTTTGCAGCAGTTCAAAGAGGGAGGAGCTCAAATAGTACTTTTTAAAGTGCCTCCTGCTTTAAAGTGTACAGACCTAAGGGCACATGTGGAGCAGGAATTCCAGGAAATGTCAGCACTTGCAGGCCACTTTGATGACCTGGACAGTAATGCAGCTATATTTGCAAATTAAGTTTCCAGTAGCACTATTTAAATGCTATTTCTTTCATTAAAAAGGTCTTCTTTAGAAAGCCTTTAAGTTTTTGCCATATTTTTTATTAAAATTAATTGACAGAGGCATTAACGGGTAGTTTATACATTTTGAAAATCTGTCAAGAAGAACCACAAACAAAATCTTTTGTCTTGATACTAAATACTAAGCACACCATGGTAGTGTTGCTTTGAAAAAGAAATTAAATAAATACTTCTGCAATTACAGTGGCTGTGAGAGATGTAGAGGTGTTAAACAACAATGTAAAAGTTTTATTAATACAGTCTGAGGCCTGAAGAGGAACTTTCTGAACCACTGGCCTGCCACATTTGTCTACGAAACAGGTAGGGATTTTCCATGAAATTTTGCATTGAAAACTGTAATGAAGCTGTTAAATGACTCTAATCAAGGTGCTGTTGTTACTGGCAGCTTGGGATGGTTCTGACCTATGCCTGGCCATTATGCAAATTATTGGTTATTTGTTATGTAAATAATTGTAACAGGTTAATTTATATTCAGGGAAGGGGAATGTATATCTTGATCTCTTGAACTCAGTAAGGTGTATCCATGAAGGTAGCTCAGTGGAGCAGACTTTCACCTCCAGGAACTCCTGTTCCTAAGGAGCTGCAGATCTTGTTTTGCTACAGGCAGGTATTACAGATCAAAAGGCTCTAGGCAGCTGGAAAACAATTTCAGCCCTGCAAAAGGAAGAAACAAAAGAATGGAGCTGCAGCAGTATGACGCAGCTTTTGCTAATGATTGCTTACACAGCGTTCATACGTCACTGCAGTACACCAGCTCTTTCATCTGCATGCTTTTCTCCCCCATAACAGTTCTTTCTTCTCTCCTTTCCACTCTTTTCTCCGTATTTTTCTGTCGTGTAGCCAAATCAAAGTTGGTTATTAAAGCTGTAAAAGTTAGTTCTGTGACTCCTCTGAATTTTCTGCAATTATCCATTTCTTAATTTGCAGCTCCTGCAGCTCTTAATTTGCAGGTATTAAGATGTTACCATTCAACCCAACATTTGTAGATGAAAAATAATATCGGACTATTTTAAATTTTAACTTAAAAAGATATTGACAAAGCCTAAGCAAATCACTAGATTGTTATTTAAAAAAAAAAAGACAACATTTTCTTTATCTTTCTGCCGAGTATGAAAATAAAAGGTTTTTCCATAAATGTGCTATGAACTAAGTATTACTTAGTTCCAGTAACGGTAAATCAAATTGTAGTGCTATTACGTATACTTAGTGATACAACAAACAGAAAGAAGGTAACTAAAGCAGGCAATTTGTTATCCTGAAATAAATTCCAAAAACATGGCACAAATTCTGCAATGACTTAATTAAGGAATAGGAATAGAATACAACTAAAATGAAAAACAATTATTTAGGTTATACATAAACACTGAATACAAAAATGTTCCTAAACTACAGATGTAAAATTTATTGAAGAAAAAAGTCCATTTTCTTAAGTATATAGAGCGGTAATGTCTTTGTAACAGTATACTCATATTTGACTTTCCTAACCTATCCAGTATAAATGCAAAAATGATGCCCCTGCATCAAAGTTGGGATAAGAGCTGTAGGACTTCAAACGCAGAAGAATTCTTTAAATTGTTACCCCAAACTGCTTTACATTGCTTTTACATTATTATCGTAACTCCTAAAGCAGCTATTTTGAGGGAAGTGACTTCGTCGGTAAACCCGAAGAGCTGGCATGAACAAACTCATGTCTTACTGAAACAGTGTGTACTTGGAAGCAGTTTTACTCTTATCCTTTTATAGTAACAGAGTGTATGACATTTAATTGTGAATTAAATGTTCCAGGATCAAAAAGATATGTTGTACCAAAAAGAAATGTTATCTAAACTGTTTAGAAGTATCATATGAGATAATATTTACAAGAAATTGTTAATAACACCCATTTATTTCTCTTTATCAAAGTTAAGAAGCTGGCAAACCGCAGCTCCGTTAGACAGTTCTGCACTGTAATAAATAATTTTCACTGACATTCTCTGACTGCTTTTTATCCTCCTTCATTTAAACTTATATTAGCTATTATAAACTATAATCAAATTGACAAAATCAATGGTCCAAATTATGAAATATCTTCTTGGTCAAAGACCAACTGTTCCTTTGAAAGCATGAAGAGAGTGCAAATTTAGCAAATCTCTCTCTCGGAGTGAGCACAGCTTTTCCAGGATTGTCTGCTCCTTTCTTTCCATCTTAAAACAGTCCCATTATACTGCTGGGAAATCTACATCTTGAAAGAATATCAGGGAACAAGAGGCTGGTGAGTTTTGTGTGCTAATAGCAGCCTGGGTGAATCTCTTATACTAACACATAATAACTTTCTACATAACAACTTTCTACTTCAAACTCCAGAAGAACGAGTAGGGCATTGTGAGGAGCAGTCTGGGTCACACTTCCACCCTCTGTGTTGTGAAAAGTAGAATTTTAAATAAATAAACTTTTCAGGGTGTGACTGTTGAAGTCACATTATCCTGCCCTGCCAACCTCTGAAATGTTATTTCCAGTCTCACAGATTAAGGTATTTTCCTCAAAGCTCCTGCAGTCCAGCAATTAGATGAAAATCTCAAACTGCATCTAAGAATGCTCCTGGCTTTTCTGGTTTTGGGGAACTCTTTTAGATATAACCACTTAAGGAAAAACCCTCCCCCCCAAAAAAAAAAACCACAGGCTTTTTAAACAAACTCTTGTGGTTCTCCAAAGCATAATTAAAAACAGTTGGAGTTGATGGTACTGTAATATAATCAAGCAGAATATAATATAGTCCAGTACAAAACTGTAATCAGTTTATTTTAATGGAGCAGAAAGGCAGTACACCCTTCTTGGTTTGGAGGCAACCATGGACCACCTAAGCCCCGAACCAAGGACATCTCCAGATGAGTATTTTGTCCCCTCACATTCTGCTCCGGGGAGCAGAAGAGGTTAGCTTTATGGACATTAGCCTTGTCATGACAGTTAGTCCCACTTCACCAGCTGGAAGGATTCCTGGGCTGTTTTATTCACTGTGTAGATACAACCATGGGAAAAACAAGGTTCTCACATGGCACTCTGTGTTGGGTTTGCGTGGCAGGGTTTTGGTGGCGGGGGGGGCTACAGGGGTGGCTTCTGTGAGAAGCTGCTAGAAGCTCCCCCTGTGTCTGATAGAGCCAATGCCAGCCGGCTCCAAGACGGGCCCGCCGCTGGCCAAGGCCAAGCCAATCAGCGCCTCTGTGATAACATATTTAAGAAGAAGAAAAACACATAGAAAGAGAGAGCTTTTGCAGCCAGAGAGAGGAGTGAGAAGATGTAAGAAACTCTGCAGACACCAAGGTCAGTGCAGAAGGAGGGGGAGGAGGTGCTCCATGCACCGGAGCAGAGATCCCCCTGCAGCCCGTGGTGAAGGCCATGGTGAAGCAGGCTGTCCTCCTGCAGCCCATGGAGGAAGGATGGGGGGGTGTAGCGATTCCACCTGCAGCCCGTGGAGGACCCCATGCCGGAGCAGGTGGAGGCACCTGAAGGAGGCTGCGGCCCGTGGGAAGCCCACGCTGGAGCAAGTTCCAGGCTGGACCGGTGGACCCGTGAAGAGGGGAGCCCACACCAGGGCAGGTTTGCTAAATCAGTCCAGCCAGCACTTTCTGATAGCATCAAGCTATCTCAAAAAGAGCTTTCACATCAAAATTTTACAGATACATACAGGTTTTGACATTCAGTGGGGATAAGACAATCATATCATGGTATGACTATGTGTTTAACAGACACTACCTGGATTATTATATATTTCTATTGAAATTTTATATGGATTTACAGGCCAACATTTGGTGTATTTAGGAGTCCAGACTGAAAAGTATGCACAGCATAACTAAAATGTTTTATCTTTTTATGATATCGTCACAGGGTCAGCCAAGCAGGAGGAACTGTGACAGCAAAACTTAAGCCCTTGGTATCTGTTTCTCTGCATATGAGGATGAAATTATGTCTATATATTGAAACAGATTTTTAATGAGATCACACTACATTTTGCTACTGGTCCTAAGTATAAATTGGCCCCACGGATACCATCTGTGTTATATCATTAATATTCTTATCTATACACAATAAGTATTACTTTGGCATTAAAAAACATTTGCTCATATTTGCACTTCAAAACCACTCTGGCTAGACTTCCTTCTGTTTTCTATGATCCCGAGCAGTTTATCAGAAAACAGAACTACATGTATTTTTATGCCAAATTTGGATAGGACTCAAAATATGCCATGTTCCAATATACGCTGTACTGTCATGTGGGAGAGACCTTAAACAGAGACTGTGTCCAAGACGAAACATGGAACAAATATGGTTTGCAACTTACATGCTCATTAGGATTGCATGATTCCCTCATTAAGGGAAGCGTCTAAATGCTGAGATTAGTGTTAAGAAATTGCATGAATATCTGGGGTTTTTTTCTTTCTATTTGAAATAGAAAAATATGTGCAAAATTTAGTATTTTGTTTCAGAAGGCTGACATGATTAACCACACGTGCTAGTACAATGTAAACTTCTTCCTGATTCTCAGGTGCGAATGACACTTTTTTTCAGGAACCCATTGCTTCCAGACATCTCACAGGAAGTTCATGGGAGTGTGTTCCTCATAAAATGTTTAGAAGAAAATTTTCTCCTCTGCCACCAGTAAAAGCCTAACTCAGTGGATTTTATTTCTATTGTTTTACAGATATACCCCAGTTTTCAAATTATCAATTTTCTGACTGTTCAGACCCTGGTTCAATGGAGCGCAAATGATGTTGAAACATTTGGCTTGGCTTTCAAAGCATGATATAAAACAGATGAACTTGGTTGCTTAAAACAGCTGACTTCTCTGCTTTTCCCATTTAATGTTTGTATGACCTCATTCTTTTCCATTTTCTTTTTATTTTACAAGTAAGAGGAGCAAAAAGCAAGGAAAAATTATGTAACTCCATGGTTACCTAGAAGTTGAAACACATTTCACAGTTAGGAAAATCAAGTAAACGTAAGAAAATATCCACACTTATTAGTGTCATATGAATTAAGTTAAAAACCTGCATCATTTGCATAGTGCTACATGAGGCTTCTGCCTTACATCAGAGCTGTCTGAACAGCACATCCTGCTCCATCTGCAATATTTTAATTGGCAATTAGGAGTTCCATGTATTGCCACATTTCAGTTTATCAGAAGGAAAAGAGAACTTTAAATTGAATAGAAGTGATTAGAGTGTTTCTAATTTGGGAAAAAAACAACAAACAAACAATCCCCCCCCCCCCAAAAAAAAAAAACCAAACCCAAAAACAAACCACAAAACAAAACAACCAACCCTGATGTACTGTACCCTAGACATGCATTCCCCTTTGGAAGGCACGAAGGGATGAAACCTTTAGCCATTCATCCATCCATCCATCCATCCATCCATCCTCCTTGTGCTCTGTACACCTAAAATGGCCATATACAGAAGCAGAGAATTCACCATTTAAGAAATTGGCAAACTTTCCCTTGGAGCGTGAACTCTCTGTGTTTTCTCTGCAAGTGAGAGGCTTCTCACAGCAGATCTGATGAGGGTCAAATATAATTCCTGACAAAGCAAGTGGAAAGAGTCATTGAAGAGTGTCAGCCTTCCCAAGTGCTTTTGTTAGGTGCTAGTACTTCTGTAGCAGCTTGTAACAAGGGCTTCAGGTGTGTAATAGTGTCTGGAGAGAGCTTGGGGAAGGAAAAAGTGCCTCTAGACAAAATATCATGAGGACACTGAAATATCTGAGATGGCTCACCTCACAGCAACTGCAGATTCAATTGGATTGACAGGGTAACTCATAGGGTATATTAGAGTAATACATATGTAGATCTAGCTGGAGTTATTTTGCATTTTAATTTTCTATATTTGGCTTTTTCCTTCACCTACATCTGTTATAACCAAGAAAATATGAGGCCTCTCATTCTCCATCTGGAGGCAATTATATCCTATTTAAGTAGTTTTGCTTTCTTGCATTTTAGGTTTCTTCACTAGCTAAATGTCTTCAGCTAGTGTTAATAGGAGTTTATCTGATCCTACTTGGGAGAGACAATAGATATTCTTAGGCTTTGCTGTTGTTTGTTCTGCTGCGGCATTTTGCTTTTACAAGTTCAACAGAAATTTGTACCAAAGCCTGTGAAAGCTAAGCCACTAAAGAGCAAGTATTGACTGGAAATGTTGCAAAGGTAAAATAAATAAAGGAAAGCCAAGTTCATGCGGACAAACAATAAAGTAAGTACTGTGTATTCAGCTTCTTCCTGGCAAACTTCTGATAGTTTGCTCATTTTAATGTGGGATATATATACAAACACATATGCATGTATGTGTACATACTGTATATATAATACACATTTACATAATGACCAACTGTATGACTATGTTGATGGGAAGCATCTGTCTTCTGCTGCTGAGACCCCTGATTTCTGCAGTTGCCTGGATTCTGGCAGCTTGCCTGAAGGACTTTCTAACCTCCTAACAAGTCAGGAATCCTGAAGAAGAGAGGCTATAAACAAATCTAAAACACATTTTATGTTTCATTATCTTAACAAAAATAAATGTTCTTCCCATAGAAAATTGTGTAAAACTGGCTATTCACCATGAGGGATTTTTTTTCTTTTAGAAATGCAAAATGTTCAGTAAGATTGAAATTCTGCCTCCTGCAATGATCCCTGTTGCTGTCACTCAATACTGTGTCCTTGTAAACATCTCTCAGAGGAAAGAGAACAGGCATACATGGAACAATGCTCATGACTCAAAATTAGTTAATCTGTTAATCAGTTAAACTACATCAGAAATGAGATAGAGGGTAATAATGGAAATGTTATAATAGAAATGTTATTAAAATTATATTTCCATGAGAATAGGAATATTATAATTTATCTAAACCATGTGTCCTCATCAGAAGCTCTGGGGTTACTTCTAGTCACTCTGCATTGGAAGGAACATTGCAATAGGAGGAGGAGTTAAGAGATCTGCAGCATGAATGATATGGATACAAAATTCTTCTCTGTGAAAAGAGGTAGCGAAAATACAGACTACTTAGAAAGCTGATGAGCAAGAGTGGTATACAAATATATAAAACAACAACTAACGCTTCAGCAATCTAAGGTCGCAATACTACTTAAAATGTTCCAAGGCAAAAGACAACAAAGTGAAGAAACTCCTGCACATTGTGGAGTTCACCTGTGGAAGTGAGTGTCAAAATATACTGCTGAAGCCAAGAATTCAACAACTTTTTAATCAAAAAATGATCAAAATTTGGTGTGAATAAATGAAATACCCAGACTTGTTATAGTAAGCAATACACACAGTAAGGAGAGTTCTGGAGTACTCATACGCAGGGAACTATTGAAGATGTTGAGGAAACTCTCACGCAAGGAAAATTATACTGTAACCACCAAGTTTCTTACTGTTCTCTCTCACACATTTGCTGCTGGCTGCTGTCACAGACCACGAGCCAGTTTAACTGGCATGGACCACCCCTGTGATGAAATATAACAACACTCCTGCAGCTAAGGACACCAGACTGGTGTGTGTGCCAGACCCTTTTTTCTTTTTGCATCATGAAGAAAAGCACATTAGAGTTTTAAATTACCTTTTAGCATATTGCAGAAGTTCTCAATTAACACTCACATATGGCTTTCATAGAGACAACTGAAACATGAAATGACCTGTAAATCTTAGTGGTTTCTGGGGCTCAGAAATAAATTGTACTTACTAGTTCCAATAAGAAATTCCAGTCTTTCAATTTCCTTTGCAGTAAAAAAAACCCCAAACCAAACCTCTTCAGATCCCCAATGGACATAAACATAGTCTACAGTGGCATAAAATAAACATTTTTAGGTTACCCCCATACCACTTCTTGGTTAATGCAGTATCTACAAATTAATTACAACCTTTTGACATGGTACATGCTGAACTAGCGTCAGCTTGTTCCTGATGTATTCGGTATCAGATTGAATGATAGGTCTATTTATAGTGCTCCTAGAATTTGTTATACATCAGGGAATTGCAAGTCAGATAGTCCTGGCATTAACATAAATATTCATGGTCATCTAAAATTTGTAAATCAAACTGAGCATTTCCTGGTGTTTATGGTTGGTGTAATCTTTTCTGCATCTCAAGGGATTCTAATGCTCCCAGCCTAATCTAGAAGGCCAGCTTTGTATGGGGATTGTTTCGGCCACAAACAGCAAAGCCCATCCATTTATTTATTGTAAACCATAGCAACACTAGTGATCATAATTTACTTCGCTGGGTATAAAAGAACATTTCTTGACGGTTATTCATACAGGTTCTGGCTAGGCTGTTAGAACTCACATAAGCATAAACTGGAAAAAAACTTGTTGATAAAATACCTATAGATATACTTCAGTTTTCTGTTTATTTCGCACTAACTAAATCACTTCCAAGGCAGTAGCAAGAACAACAAAATCCCACAGAATAAGCATTCAGGTAACGCTAGACCAAAGCAGCAATAAGAAACATTGACAGACTCAACCTGTCCCACTGTGGTAGACTCATTCAACCTATCTGTGTGAGGATCGACTATGTCTAAGAAATTTAAGCAAAAGCTCAAACTTTTGAACACATTACTTGTTTTCTACTTTTTTCCTGCTGTTGGGGAACTCTGGACTGGGACTTGACTTTCTGAGGTTTCAGGAAATGGTGTAGACACTCTTATTTAGTCATTGTCAAGGACTCTCTAGGCAGTTTTGTCAAGGACGTAAGTCTGCAGCAACACCAACAGTCAAATATCATTCACTTTCACCTGCTTTCCTATTGCTACTTAACCTGACTAGCAATATGCCTTGCTATTTTGCCACTTTTCCTAAGATTTCAAATTAACATAACCAAATGTCTGAATTGGGTATGACGAAATTTTGGCATGCAGATTCATCTAAAGTAAGTCTGAGTGAGAGTCAAAACATCACTTTAACAGTGACATGGCTGTGTGACTCATGTTCACTAGAAAAGTCCACACTTATGCATCTGAATATTTTATTTCCCAGACAATGTTGAATGACTAGTCAAAAAGAACCAAACTAATTCCAGTGTGCTGGGACTCTAATTCCTAATAAATAAAATAATCAACTTTAATTTAGGTTCTATTCCCATTTCATTACAAGGCTTATAATAAAAAAATTAGAATATTACACTCTGCTGACTGAGAAAGGTTTGACCTCATTAAGAAATCCCTTTAGAGAAGGGATTCCTGAAAATTGCTGTTTGAGAGAGAGATTCCACTTTACAGCCCAGCTCCCAAGAGTTTAGTGGCATGGAGTACAATTATCTGGCAGGAGGGAATCTGCCTCCTTATGTACGAATGCCACAAGCAGCTGGCTGCAGAAGTGGCGTTGGCAGTAGCTTCAGCCACATGACTATTCCTCTAGTCCAGGGAAATATGCCAGATGGCAGCCAAAGAAGAAAAAAAAGAAAGGAAGCAGAGGAAGGAACAAAAGAAGCTCACATAAAACAACAAGGAACCTTTCTTTCTTTTCCATATGAAGATATGTTTAATGATTACTGTCTGAAGAAGTGTATCTTCATAGCTAATCAAATGAAGATGTAGTTCTAACACTGCAATAATTTAACCAACTTATTAATTAATTAATTGCCAGTGTTATTTCTCCATAACACCTATTTTACTTTACAATCTCTGCAAAATTGTTTCCATAAACAGGTCCTAGCAGATTTTCACTCTGAGTTATTCACAAATCCTTCACTGTGAAAAAAGGCTTTAATGACCAGACAGACAATCAGGACAGATCCTGTTGCCTCTGAAGAATCTTCTAAGTGGTCCTGAAGACCTGTCATTAAGTCAGTGGGAGATGTCAGTGCTTAGCTTCTAGCTGGATTGAGTGTCATATAACATGATCTTATTCATAGATCTCAGTTATGTGCAGGAAATTTTGATAAGTGCTTTAGTTCTTTGTCATCCATGCGCTAGAGGATTTAGAGGTCATGAAGAAGGCTTCTGTCTCTATCCAGAGGTCTTGGGAGGCTCTAAAGAGTAACTGTGCTACTATTGGGACTCAGTTTTTATAGTCACATCTAGTGGTATTTTCCTATGCAAAGCTAAATGCAGCAGGAAACACGATTCCTGCCTGCATTTCAGGAAATGAGGTGTGCTTCAGTTTAGAGAGACTCAGGGCTTTAAAAAGAAAGGAAAAGAGAGGGAAGGGAAGGGAAGGGAAGGGAAGGGAAGGGAAGGGAAGGGAAGGGAAGGGAAGGGAAGGGAAGGGAAAGGGAAGGGAAGGGAAGGGAAGGGAAGGGAAAAGAGAAGAGAAGAGAAGAGAAGAGAAGAGAAGAGAAGAGAAGAGAAGAGAAGAGAAGAGAAGAGGTAAGCTTGTCTGTGAGTTCTGATACATAACAAATATTTACAAATATTTTGTTTGTATCATTCTAGAAGAATGTTCATCCGCCAGAGAGCAGGACGGGCACACCTCCTTACAAAACTAAACAACCCTCCTCTTTCTCCAGCTTGCAAAAATATACTGAAATTGCGAAATGATTTGGCGGTCTCATGAGTTTCCCTATCTGTGAAGTACCCACTCCTGGCCTTGGCTCTACACCTAGTGCTGTGAATACTTGCACGTCTGGTGTATCATAAGTGAATCTCTACCAGTTTTTTGGTCTGCTTTCCTGTTTTTGTTCAGTACAATTTGCTGAGGCTTAAAGCTATGGTTTATTTGCTGGGAAGGGTACAGGAGGAGGAGCTCTAAGTGACTGCACTGCATCCCAGCTCTTCCTAGAAAAGTTGCATTGTCTGAAGGCATATTTTTTTCCCACTCTGGGAACCCCAGCACTTGCCGATCAGCAAAGAAATTCAAATCACTATTTGGCTATAAGGGGGCATCATTGTATCACAGAATCTACCAAAAATGGAATATGTAAATTAAAACATAATAGTCCATTTAATCAATAGATTCTGAGTATCCCACAGAAGTAACACTATGGTTTTTGTCTAAAATGTAGCAAAAGAAATTTTAAAATCATGGTCAACTTCACAATTTAAATTAAGATTGTGAAGTAGAACAGCACGGTTTATTAAACAATGTTCATCATGGAAAGCCTAGACGGTACTATCAGGTATTTAGTTTTAGAAACCAAAGACCCTTGACATCAGATAGTTGAGTGACGTGAGCAGAACTGTCAGTTGACATAAACAAGGTTATTAAATTACATAGGGACCGGGTACTGTAAAATTTTGTAGTAGATTTCTAAATATAACCTACAGTGTGAATGGAGCCATGGCAGTGACATGGCAATATGTATATTAAGGATTTTTAATCCTCTTCTCAGTCAAAACTTATAGTTAAATTAAGTAGGAACAATAAAAATGTCTCACATTCAATAATACAACAATGACTCAGTATTTATAAAATTATCTTCAACCTCATGCTAATTCTTTAAAGCTCCTGAAAAAAACCCATAAAACACTTTCTGTATGGTAAGACAAAAAAAAAAAGTTCCTCACTTATTTTTATTAACAACTTCTAAGACTATTTTCACTTCGTTAGATTGAAAAATAAGACAATGTGTTATATTTACATAAGTTAATCCTCAAAATAATCAGATCCTATATTAACATGCTATTTGAAATATTTTTCTTTTTGCTTCTGAAATGTTGATGTAAGTTTGTAAAAGAAACATGAGGAGCTTTCTTTAAGCAAAAAAAAAATCATTATAAGATTGCTTTAAGAGAATCTCAATTACATTTTATGATCTAGTTTTGAACTTTTAGCAACTATTATAGATACCATCTTTGTATTCTCTATTCAAATCCCTTTATCTGTTGTTATTATTTTTTATCATAAAACCAGCTCCCTCTGTATGAACAACCTAGCTTTTGCAAAAGAAAACACTGAGAGAAGTCGGACTACACCTAGCCATTTTTTTTTTTACAGTATTGACATAGACAGTGTTTGCTATTGATAATCCTACAAAAAGCATTTAGCTTCTTGGGCATTTGATATGGTACACATGTGCAAATAAATGTTGATGACATCAAGTAGTATTAAAAATTATCATCAAGATAATTCAAGATGATCAAGATGATATGTAGTATGTTCTTCAATGCATTATATACAAATGGGAGGATCTTAATAATTTTATACTTGAAAAATTATATTGCATATATTATAGATAAAAGCAAGGTAGCTGGAAAGCAAGTATAGGTACAATTGCAAAAAGCAGTACAATAAATGATGGAAAGCATACTTTGCTATTGTTATTGTCAAATAGCAGCTAAGGAAAAAAATAGAATTTGCGTGTTTTCCTAATTGGTTATACTTACTTTTAAAATGTTGAACACAAAAATATTTAACAAACATGGTTTTCTGGTTATGCAAAAGCCCCTCAACTATGAATATTAATTCAGATTTGGTATGCTGCATCAGTGTATCATAATTATAATTAAACATGTTTACTTATAATTAAGTACTGATAACATTTAGAATTAATATTTTTATAAGAACACTGACATAAATGTTAATCTACTTTTTCCCCAAGTGCAAAAAAGATTCAAAATTATTATTTGCTTGAAAAGTGCAGTTTCATAAACTTCCATGGTCACTTTTTCATTATACTTTCCAATCACACAGAAACACTTATTATTTTCCTGATGCACATGTTCAGCAAAGCCTTTATGAGCACAAGAGTCACAATTAATACAAGACATTTCCAAATTTTTATATACTGTAATCCTATAGAAGAATAAAAGAAAGCCACAGTTGCAACTATTATCACCATAAGCCATTAGAAGAGATACCTGTAGGACTTCAAAAAGCGAAATCTCATCTTATTTCTTGGAGATGGACGAGGGATATAGGCTCCAAAAGGATCCCACAGAAAGGCCATTGACAAAGTTAATTCTAAAATTGTCTAAAAAATATATGCCTGAGAGGAAGCAGGACAGTTGTGCTGGAGGTGCCCTGCACTAATCATGAAGCACTTGTAACTGTGTAAGGGAACGTCCTTTTCCTACGGTATGCTTTGGCAGAGATGGGGCTGGCTGAGAGCACAGGCTAGAAGGGATAACTGGGATTTCCTGCTGCATGAGACTTGCCCTTTGCACGAACGTTTCCTATATTCAGGGCTCTTATCTCATTATTCAAATGAGAACTCTTATGGTAAACCCTTGGATAGTTGTAGCAGCCACTGAAGAGCACAGAACTGTAGAACTATGGCAGACCTGAAATAGCCAATGCTCTGATTAATCACTGCCGCCCAAATAAAGGCCTTCAAAATCTGAACAGTCTGTTTAAAGTATTTTTAATATGGATTATATTTGAACAATGTCTTTCGGCTGGCATCAGGCAGCTAAGGAGTACGCAGAAGAAAAACCCAAACCCCTGAAAAGAACCCCAAACCAAAATCTACTCCGTCCCCCAGTGTAAGGAGATAGTATCCAAGGAGTAAAACTGTTATTGAAAACATGCCCACAAACCCCTCAATTGCCTCTTTGTTTAATTCTTAGCTCTCTTCAAGTGCGTCTTCCTTCCTCACAGTTTCTAAAGACAACCAATTTATAACATTAAGTAGCTTTTCTGAAAGGGCTTAATCATCTACGAGAGATCAGCCACTCTAAGAAAGTAGGTCTCAGACTGGTGGATAATTTTCAGGCCTCTTGGCAGCTTTTCTCAAAGACATCACTCCCCGCACTGAATTACCGCCAGTGACTTTGAGAACTGAACTCAGATCCCTGCTACCTGGGCGTCATTCCGGTTTGGTGCCGCCTTCTTGTTTGTTTTGCTGGTTTGAGTTTCTGTTGGTTTTGTTTTGTTTTATTTTGTTTTTTTTTAGTTTTAATTCAAGCCCCAACTCTTGCATGCAATTGTTTCAACCTAGTGCTAGTAGTGTTGACGGCAAACAGCAGCCTACAATTCAATTCTGACACCAACTGAGGTCATGCCAGCGATGCCATCAGTATTTCCTCTACCAGCTCTAAATGTGGCTATGATCTCCCAGCACTGCTAAGCAGAAGGGTTTGGGTGATCTTTGCAAAAAAGCTAGCTTAGGTATTTTTATTCCTAAGAAAGGTGATTGAGGAGAAATTGAGTATTCACCCAGAGCAAGGTTTAGGATGAGTCACGGCTCTACTGGAAAAGGTCAGAGAATTAGAAAAATAAATTCCCAGGGATAAATTATGTCTATCCATCAATTATCTGATGAAATGGACTATTATCAATGTAAAGGGTACTATGAGAAACTACAGTCTTCAGAAAAATTACAAATATACTATAAGTGAGTATATTTTGCTCTTTGGAGGAACTATTTTTCTTCTGTTACACTGACAAATGCACTACAGGGCCAACTGATAATAAATCTTTTCACACCATGAAACAAGTTTTGGATATATGGGATTCATAGGTGTTTCCTAGGCCAAAAGTAACATTATTTTTGAGCAGTTTAAAGAATATACTATGTAATTAAATTATCATAATATAGCATCTAATTTCCATAGGAATAGAACGGTGATCATTCTGACAATGGTTAGTAAGGTGCCCTCTGGGTCTCATAAGCCATAGTCTTCTTCATAATCATGATAACCTAAAAATTTCAGTGATTAATAGATCCCCGTAAACATACCTGGATGATAATACTGGATGTGAGCATTGCCAAAATCAATATTCCTCTTCTGGCAAATAAAACCAGGATAGGCTGCATTTTTATAATTACATCCTAAATAACTTAATATTTCCAGGTATGTTTCCTTTTCACATTCTGTTTCTAAAAAGGATTTTTACAACACATTCATACAGCAGCAACATTTGTTTTTTCTTTTTTTTTATAAAGAAACTGGAACCAAACATGCTTATGATGAGGTCTCTTTCCTCCTCCTTAGTGCCCTTCCTTCACTATTGCACTAAACCTGCTAATACAGTCAACCACAATAAGGTCATAGAAATAAGCTTCTTACAAGATTACCAAAGGCTAAATTTACACCTTAATATCAAAAACACTTATTGTCACTATTGAGTGGCATTCAGTAGATCACTGTATCAAAGCAAATCACAGTGTTTATGGAAATTAAAGGAAACAAAGGAGCAAATAACTCTGTAATATACCTTGACTTTTAAAGAGAAGTCCCTAGGCTCTTCCTGCCTTTTTTCTTTTCTTTTAGATGAAAAGAAAACAACGCTTCTAGAAGCACTCAGAGAACATAAAATGATTTGACATTAAGTTGTTACTAGTAGACAGTGTTTTGTGGGAACAATAGCTCAATAGTGTGAGTAAATAAGTATCTAGTTTTACAGAAAAGAGGTAAAATCAATCATTGCACTCAGTGATAATCCAGACCTCTTCTAGACACGCATACTGTAATAAACAGTTATGGTGCAATATCTTTGACATTCTATGCAGTTTTGTGATTGCAACTTTTGCTCTACATTTTTGACAGCTACTGGGATATCAGCTTCATACTCCTAGCTGTCAATGGCACCACTACAGTATGTCATTGTTGATGACTTCAGGTTTACAAGATCTACAAAGAATGAATTATTAAGGAAATATTTCTTTTACTGTCCTCCCAGATATGTAAACTACTCCTATTTTTTTTAAAGGTTAATATAAATAAATAGCAAAATCATATTTTTCATAATTAAAAATGTGACAAAATAATGAACACACAAATCCATGTGAAATTAGACTCTTTTTTTTGTTCAATTGAAGTCATGTAAGTGACTTACTCTTGGTAGTAAGCTGGTCTGGTGATAAGCATAAATATCTTTACAGACTCGGTTCACTTTCCCAGCTGTGTCCTGACACATTTTAGAACTCAAAGGACCGAATTTTATCCCTAAATTCCTCTCAATGTATACAAAGCTCAAACAACTACAGCTTTAAGGAGACTGCGACCAGGAGGCTCGCCAGTGGTGGTGATGGTGTTTCACAGAGATCTTTACCCTAACCCAGCTCCACACTTGGGGTTACATGATGGGAACGCACTACCGCACTGAGAGGCGCGACAGATCGTGCTGTTCAACAGAGCACATGACAGAAGTATAGCCTGGACCCAGACACTATGACTCCTAACATAGTTTCTTTAAGTAGCTCATCCCCCATTCCTTGATGTCATTGGTCAAGTGCAACCTGTGACAAACGCCTAAGTCAGCTTCATCAGCTGCATTTGACATGTGCCATCCCGCGCGGGCGGCGGGAGGGATGTTACACAGGCAGCGCTTCACGCCGGGGGCACAGGGGCTGCACCTCAGCCGACACGGGAAAATGGACTGGACCACTGCTTCCTGTTTTGACAGATGAAGTGGCAGTAGATGTAGGAAACAGAAAAAACAACTGAGGTTATTACTTTGTAAGTTGTGGAAAGCGACGGGGCTTTCCTGCATGCTCCCTTCATGGCTTCTGCGTAGTGCAGTCACACTCCTTCCCCAGACAGCCGTCCCAAAGCCTCTGCCCTGCAGTGTTGTACTTTGAGAAAAAGGATGTTACTATTGCAATAATACCAATATATAAACATTGTTTTTTTAAAAAATGCTTATTTATCAACAGCTGGAAACTCTGAAAGAGTTGAAACTGGGGTCATTGCAGTGGACAGAACAGTTTACATTAGTATACAGTATTTTAGAAATGCTTCTCTCAGAGTTATTCCTTCTGTTTTCATACATTGCCTGATGGTTTAATTGAACATCTCCAAACAAAATGCCACTAAATATTATGTAGCTGAAATCAAATATTTACTCACTATTTCAAAGAGATGGTTTGCACAATCTGAATTCTAAACAGTATTTATGCTGATTTTATTACATACAGAATATTTTCCCAGATTTTTTCCCCCTCTTGCCATTATTGAGACAGGAATGAAAGACAACTGAAAAAAACCACAAATTAGGAGTAAACCATCTGAACAGAGAATAAACTTGCATTTTAATTTTCGCCAGTAGTGTGATAGTATCTAGAGTTTCATATAGAGCTGCCTCAATAAAAGTTTACGCTGGAAGGCTAAGAATACATGAGATCTAGAATTAAAAAGAATTTTCCACATTTTATTTAGTTGTTAGATAACTTGAAGTTTGTTTTTTTTAATTTCTTCTAACTTGCATTTTTTTATATTATTCCTGTTCAGAATGTTATACTTCCATGACAAAGGTATTTTCTCCTGAAAGAAGCATCCTGACTTTGAAGTATTCCCTTTCCACCTGAAAAAATAATCACCCCAGCAGAAAACACCCTGCCTAATTCTGATTTGGAGTAATAAACTGAAAGTCTGAACTTTCAAACCCTCAAAATCCCTTTCAAATCCCTTCTTTAGTCTTTCATTTTTCCCATCACTCTGATCTATTTTAACAGGCTAGAAAGTCTGAATATATTATTTATGATAACAGCTTGGCCCTATTAATATGTACAATGAAAAAAAATCACAAATTATTTCATTGGGGACTAAGTATCAAGAAAAATGCATGTGCTGACTACATTTTGTTAAGCTTAAATGAGATTCTACCCAGGTCTATTATCTCCTTCCACTGCAAATTCTTTCTGATTATTATGACTTATCATCCCTAGTTGGCTTTAATGCTTAATTTTGCAGCCCTTGTTTCTGTAAAAAAATCTGGCAGCCTTATAGGTGGCTAAATGGGAATATTTCTATAAGACCTTTTCACTTGAACAACAGCTTCTGAAGTGGTTTATAGTGGTTTTATACTGTTCCTGAGGTTGGAGCATTCACAAGAATGCTCTTCTGGAAGAATTTTTTGGTGATTAATATAGAGCCAGCAGAGCCTGCAGCCCTTCTGTCAAAAGAGCAGCTCTAGGGTGTTTTACATATCTATTCTACTATAATTGTGAACTTCCAACAGTTTAACTATCTCCCAGATTTTCATAAAACCATTAAATTTTGTGGAAATCATACAAGATTAAATTTAAAATAATTAATTAAAAATTATCTAGAAGGAAGACATACAAACATGCACGCACAAGCACACACTCACAAATTGATTGTGTAAATAGGAAATATAAAAACTTTGAAAACATCACAAAATATCTCAGTTTTGCTCTTTCTGTAACTTTATAGTAATGTAATTTTTGGTTGGTATTAGTTTTACAGATTGTAATATAACCTGATTTGAGATGCACATATGAAGGGTTTTGACTCATCAGTCATGAACTATTTGTGGCCTCTGCTATATCTGTTGTGTGGAAACTATTGTCAAATAGTGGTAACTAATTTAAAATGAGTGAAAGTTTGGTGCTCTGATCATTGCTACTAAAGCCATGCAATGAAGCAGCAAGGTCTTGCTCAGAAAGTAAAACAAATGTGTCTGTGCTGGAAGCAAATCACATGGACAGCTAAATGTATGTAAGATAAAAAAAAAGTGTGAAATTCTTTCCTAGAGATTAAAGTATTAATACCAGAGAGCGAGAAGAGAGATGTCCAAAGAGTACCGGCCTAAACAGCTTTTTCATCAAACATGCATACAGGAACTACCTACCATAAGTGACAGAGAGCAGCAAGAAGACAATATCAGAGTGAAAGCCAAGAGACACATGAGCTCAGAAAAAGGTTGGTTTAATCATGAAGGAAAGGAAGCTGCTAGACCAGGCAGGAATGTTAAGTCTATTGAAATACGTCTACTCAAGTTTTCTATGGAGTTTGCACAAAGAGCTTCTACTGAGCAAGGTTTTTTTCTGAATTCACTGGCAACTCCTGCAGCCTGTGCAGGGCAGATATTATCTTTGGTACAGAACTATATGCTCATCTGTGGCCATTACACAGGCACTGCACACTGATCTGCAGCTTAGAGTTATAAACTACAAAATTCTGTAAAATCCACAATTAAATGTATTATTTTTAAAAAGGCAGCCAGATTAAATAACATGTTATACAGAACTGCTCTTATTCCTGATAATTTTCCAATAAATTGTATGACCTGTATTTAAAAAAAAAAAAAAATTAAAAAATTGCAAAACAAAGAGATACTATCCCAATACATGTTGTGGTCATTAATTTTTAAATCATTGCTTAAATCAGAGCTCTTCTATTTATCTATTCTTTCAAAGGATGCTGATAGACTTCAAGGACAAATGGTGTCTCAAGAATTACTGAGGAACCTAATTTTAGTACAAATGAAATTGAAGAGCTTGTGCAAACGATTACCAGGCACCTTTGACTCATGTTTGGAGCTGGCTCATTGAAAGGGTATTTCACAAATAAGCAAAATCTGTAGTCAGCAAATTACCTAGGAAAGCTTTCAGTTGTTCCTAGGGACATTAAACAATCCCCTGATTCCACAAAGACCTGTCAGAGAATCATGAATTAGAGTAATTCCTTGCCCTGAACACTTCCAATCCTGTGTTTTTAGTGGGATTTCAAGAACTATTTGGCAGGAACCCATTCTACGTCTAGCTGACTGCAACAGAAGTGGCATCAGAGCCACTTAGATCAGAGCTAATTTGAGAAGTCCTGCCTTAGGACAAGGAAAAAAATGAGACAGCTTTTGACAGTGATGAAATCTAAAAGAAACAAGCTAAGTTTATAGTCTACATTTTAATTTACTGAATTTACTGTTAACATATATAAGAAATCCCATTTGCATCATGTATGGCATTAAGTTATCTTTTGTAAAGACGGAAATAAAGATCCTACTTTAATACCTGAGCACAAGAAGAAAGAATTAACATTGCCAGCAAGACTTGGGAAATCTGAGTCTTAAAGTCTTTGCAACTCAGCCTTGCTTGTCTGTGTTAAAAAGCAATGTTCCTGATGCTCCTGATGCTCAGATAGGCAAGTTAATCTTTCAAAGATGACAGATAATATTTATAGGTATGTTCTTAAATGGGGACATAAGTGTTATGTCTCAAAGTCTTACTCAAAAGAAAGGAACAATTTGAGGAAAGGCATTAGGGCTGCCCAGGACCCATTTGCAAGAGAATTAGCAAACTATAGTTTTGTTTCAGCCTCCATGAAAACTACACCCTGTGAAAAAGAGTAGAGTGGAATGGTAGTCATCATGGCAGACAAAAACATTGCAAAAACTCAGAACTGCCTGCAAGAAAAGAGTGGAGATCAACTCTCTTGTCTAAAATACATAAATGTTGATTTAAAATGCAAGCTTCCCAGGAAGTGCTAAGGTTCTCCTAAATAAATTGTCTGAACCAACACACACTTTGTAATCAAACAGAACCTCATTTGTGAAACTACTTATTAAATATCACCTTAAATATATATTTATTTTTTTTTCACCAGCTTATTAAAAAACAAATTATCCATCTGGAAGTAAAACGTATCTTCTCATTTAACAAAAATGGAAGCTGAAGTAGGGCACTTAGCTGATTTAACCTAAACAAAAATGAAATCAGTAACTGAACTAGGACCGGAATCTTGCTTAACACATGACTCTAATGTAATAAAAACCTGTAATAATATAAGCTGCATCTTTAAACAGGAAATTATACTGCAGGTAGGAAAAAATATTATGGTTTTATTACTTTTTCAGTATATTTATCCCCATTAATTTTGTCCTTCAGTCTTTGAAAATTAAAAGAATTATATTTGTAATCCATTCCTTTAGCTTTAGTGACTTATTTAATTGCACAATCCTAACACAAGAATTGCTATATAAGGTGATGAGAACAGTTTTATATAGATTTTATATAGAAAGTACTATCATAAAGTTGCTAACATAAATAATGAGAATTAACTTATTGAAGAGGATGAAATAAAGAGCCAATGCTTGGCATTGCAAGTTACCCTAAAAGCTGAACAGATCCAAAAGTAATATTGGACTTTGTCTTTTTGCGGGTGATTGAAGAAAATTCATTGTAATGAATTTACTGAAGATTTCTTGACTGAAATAAAAAAATGACACTATACTATAATGTAATAGTTTTGGTCACTTCGTGTTCAGAGCACATCAAAACTACAAATAAAGCCATAAAGCTATCAAGCGACATGGTCTTGCACCACCTGCTCCAGGTGCCCCGCTTGAGCAGTGGGGGTTGGACTAGAGGATTTCCAGAGGTGCCTTCCTGCCTGAGCGATTCTGTGATGCTGTAAACCAACCCAGCTTCCCACAGGGTTTGAGATCACGAAAGCGATGGGATTTCAGCAGTGCTGGGACTTGCAAAGCATTCCTCTCTCTCTAGAAACACGCTTTCATGCCCTCTAGTGTTCAAAACAATAAAAACTGTTTCTCCCACTGAGATCAATGACATCTAAAATAATAGCAACACAGCCTTAACTACTTCGTTCCTCTGACCAAGAGAAATAGTTCAGATTATGATCAAAACAGGGACAATGGGAATTGCTTGTTAGGTTAGTTGACCTCTTAGTAAGGAAAAATAATGTGCTAAGTTCAACGATACAGTGGTTCAATGATTCTAGTATAGTGGCACTGAGCAAAATGCAGTGAGCTACATTGAGACAGCTCTTTTTAAATTGAGCAACTTCTGTGTATCTTGCCAGAGAAACTTCACATGAAATACACAGTACGTTGCCTATCGTTCAGGTGATTCACAACGCACAAGGAATTGAAGCTATAATTTGGTGATGAACTACCACAAATACTTAATCTGTAAAGAAAACAATTATAAACCGTGCACTAAAAGCACACAGACCAGCAATGCAGATTAGATGACAATAATACATTCCTTTATTCTTCCTTTGATAATGGTTTGTTCGGCTAGCTGTCACCAGGTGTCTGTATGGTGAACTCAACTGATCTGTAAGGTACTCTGGCGGTATTGACTAGCTGCCTGTTGACTCTGACACTTGTCATACAAGCATAGATCACCTCTTAGATAGATGGTTGTGCTAACCTGAAGCAAGTGCCATCCCTGGGTTCTTAAGGGCTTAAATCCCTCAGAAAATAGAGCTTAGATAAGATTTTTGAAGGGAGCAAAATGCCTAGAAAACTTTAAAAAAAACGAGCTGTGTACAACTCAAAGTGCTTAACATAATATTCAATCTCAAAAATATATGATTGTAAGGTAGAAGCAGTAGAAAAATGCTAATTCAAAGTAAAGGTGATTCCAGCAGCAAAGCTGACTTATGCCTGTCTTCCCAAATGACACTCTTAGTAGCTGGGGTTGAAATACAACTTTTTTTTTTTTTTTTTAAACAGGAACCGTCTGAACTTTACATATGCACATCTCTTTAATATTCCAAATTGCAAAGAAAGATATTGGGACCATCTCCAATACACAATTGCCATACCAACCACTGACATATATCTTCAGCAGGAGTCATAATTTAGAAATTAACTCAGCAGCTTGGGAATCAGTCCACAGGTAACAGCTTGTACCCATTAAGAATCAAATCCTGGGTGCATTAAAAGCAAAAATGTACATTTCCAAGTTGCCTCATGGCACACAGTTTGGTGGTGTCTTGCACAAGGGTAGCCCTTTGTTGCTGGCTACTTGATACCCCCCTGCATACAGCATCCCCGTCCCATCAGCAAGGGGCATGCTGCCACCTTCTAGCTCCACTGAGGCAGTCCATCATTCCACCAGCCAGGACTGAGTCTTTATATACACTTCAAATAAATGACTGAGAATTTCATTTACCATGAAAACAAAGAAAAATACAAAAACCTCAAACCTGCTCACTACTAAAGTCTTAAAACCCCCCCCCCAAAAACTATAGAAATGGTGGTTCATGGAAAGCAATAACCTTTCAGCCAGTCTGTTTCTAAAAAATGAGGGAAAAATGAAGATTATTTTGAAACAAAAATCAGTTTTAGAAAGAAGTCCTGAAATGGAGTCAGTGAAAACTTCTCTTCCTTTCATGTCCTCATAGAAAATAAGGAAAATGCCATCATGCTGCTTTTGGTATATCCAACAAATTTTCAACAAAGTTCTTTTAATCATGAAAACAGGAACAAGAACTACCACCATTCACCGTGTCATAAGATTGCACGACAGAGACTGCCTGTAGAGAAGTCAGATACAACTATGCATTCATGATAGAGGTTTGCTTTCATGTGAACATATGAACAACAGAGTCCTATGAACAACACTTCTACCCCAGAAAGTTGGAGTAGAAGTAGAAGGATCCAACCAGACTTTTTTCTTTTTTTTTTTTTTCAGAAAGAAAATATGAGAAATCATGAATGAGAACACATGGGGAAACAGATGAGTAGTGCACCTTCCCTGAGCAAACAAATATAGTTGATGTACAGGGTAACCTTTGTAAAGAAGCTATTAACTTAGTGCCTTTTTCATGTTATATTTCACATTATAAAACCAGATTATATTGTCTTGCATTATTCTGTCTTTTATTTATTGGCACAGCACAATGTGCCTTTATAATAAACATATTTGTTCCTCAGTTTCACAGGTGAAATTATATAGAATATAGCACATTTGTTTGTTGAAGCAGATAAATTAAGTCCCTTTGTTCAGAAGTGATATAGCAATGCTCTTTCATGAGAAGTCAAGGCCTTAGAGAAAAGGAGCGTATCAGCCCTGGAGCCAGGTGCAGCTAGGTGAACTTTTGAAGCATGCAGAAGTTTTAATTAAAGCCATGGGAAAGGACAAGAAAAAGGCTTCACACAGAATATCATAGAACTTTCAGAAAATAAGGAAAGGAGTAAATCTACCAGAAGAACTGCAAAAACAGGTAGGAGTTAGGGGATAAGGAGGGAGTAAGAGATATTAAAAGACACACAGAGATGAAAAAGAAAATATGACTGAAGACAACTCCAGTTTTAATACAGAAAAAGATTTCTGGGGAAGGGAGAGGGGTGATTTCTAGTCTGAAATTTCTCCCCTTTTTTCCTTTCCAATTCATAGAAGAAACTGCTTTATTACCATGTACATATTTTGTTCAGAGAAAGACAATGTGTTCTGTATTTCACACATTTTGGGCCAAAAAATCACTTTTCCCTCATAAGAAACACAGCCTTGAAAACCCATACAAAAGTCTGAGCCCTTCCCCTAGATTTACCTGGAATGTTTTATGTGACTTTGGCTTTGTTACCTTGGGAATTTGTGCTAAGCTTTTACAGCTGTATTAACTAGTAAAAAATCCTGAGCTTCGTACAGAAGTACTTTTACAGACTAAAAATATAATTTTGGACAAAACTAATAGCACTTTTAAAAACACAAGTAAAAGGAAAAGGAGATCTGAAAGCTCCCAGCAGTGATCTTGAACTTGGTTTCATAATAGGATTCCTTTTTTGCCCTATCTGCAAGGTATAAGTCACCACTTCCTCAATATTCTTAAATTAAGCAGGAGTTAAATTCTGATTACATATTGTAGTGCAAGATTCCATTTGAATAAAATGTTGAGTACTATGCCAATTTGCAACATTAGTTGCCAGTACACTAAATCATTTTTATCACCTTCACAATTCTGGAGAATAGGCAATATTAAGTTGAGTGAATAAAGATATTTTGGAAACTGCTTCAATGATATATCTGTAAATTGACAGTTGACTGTAACAGATGAAGCTGAGTCATCAGTCAATCATGGCTGAAATCAGAAAGTGCAGCTCTAGAGTGTATTGATTTCATGTTTATTACACTGTTAAGAAAGTTTCAAGACATTTTACCCTTTCCGATCAGATTTTGATTCAGTACAGGTCATCTTATAACTTTTAATAATTTCATCTACTTTATAACAAAAGACTTTGCAGAGTTCAAATAGCTCCTCATTAGAAGCCTACATATTTTAAGTATTTTCAACCATAAACTTTTCTGATGGATTTGCTTTAAGAATGAGATGAAATACATCTGCTGTAATGGACATAAATGAAGTGTGAGTTTCATAAAATACCAGTGTTCTGCTGTCTGTAGAGCTGCCTTTCCAAAATTTAGACAGATTTGCTATATCTAGCTACCTTGTGCATTCACTGCCTTATTCTGGGAAAAATCTCAAACCTAATAAATTTTCACCGTTTTGGAAGTGTCATGGATTATCCTGTCTGTCTGACCTCAAACAGTGTCACCAGAAGAACAGGTGAAGGCTGCCTGGCTCACTGCAGTTTATCATGACCTACTCACTTGACAACTAAAGACACCATTGAATGAAGCCAATCCCACAAGCTCTGCTGAGTTTTCCTCCCCAGCCGTAAGAGCTGAACTTCCTCCAGATTTGGGGTGGTGGGGGTGGTGGGGAGGTGTGGGGGGGGTGGGGGTGGCAAAAGGAGGAATCTATGCAGATAAATATTTGAAAACACAGAAAATCTCACTTCAAGACTGGTCTCAAAATTATTGCACAGCAATACTGGTATAGCCATTGTTTAACAAGAATAACGCTTTTCAACGAACTTCAAAGCTAAAGAGGAAATTAAACACTGCCAATTGAGTAATAATGCTGCAAAATCTTACTAGTTTCTCTTACAGCATCCTGCACAAAGCAACGTGTTCTGTACAGGGAGGTTCATCTTGATTTGAGGGCTACACTGAGTTTTGAAGTAGATAATGCTTATAGTATTGTATACAGAAATAGATCATCTTATTTAAAAGTTAATTTGTAATTTACTGAAATTGTTTTCAAGAGCAGCCATTACAGGAGTAGTAACAGTGTCCTGGCATTTGAAATTCAAAGCATACCTGCACTTTTGTATGTGCTATAGTCTGGTAGCTATATGACTGATATTAAGCCTTCTATTTTAACAATGATATTACAGTCCCTGTCTTCAAAGGCTTCTTATTTAGATCCAGTAATACACATTATTTTTAACATAATTGCCTCCACTGATGAATAATTTACATTGAACAATTTAATTAAATGTTCCTGAAGACCCACACTGCAAAACATTTAATTAAAAATCATCAAACCAGGATAAGAAAAAATAATTACTTTGTTTTCCAAGATTATACTTAGATGAATACTTAAGAGTCGAGATTAATACAGCATCTCAAAAGCATTAGCAGTATCAGGCAATTCACTTCTGGGCGGGGAACAGCACATTACAACCACTTTATGCTCAAAGTCTCATATGTGCCCTTTTTAATTCACTATGTCTTGCATGGCTTTATTTTAGAGCCTTGGCATTATGCAGTTTGCTTTGTAATAAACCACTTTTTGCCCAATAAGAACAACTATGTAACACTCACATAAAGTACTCGGGCAGACCAAATAATAGTGTCGGCCACTTAGTTCTGTGTAGTTACTGTATTCTTTGCGAAACTGCCTGGCACATACAAGCCATTCCAAATTTGCAGAGGTGTCACACTTATGTTCCTGCCTCCCCCAGAGACTTAGAAGAGGACAGCTATAGAGTCCCTCTGGCTCACAGTGAATCTGTACAGAAGGTGTCTGTGCAGGAGGACATCCAAAAACTCACAGTATCCATGAAGTCTGGCCTTGTCCCACCATTAAGAAAGAAAATACAAGAATCAGCATCAGAGGGGAAAAGCAAAAGTAAGTTAGCTCAGTAGGAAAATCAAGCAAAAACACCAAGAGACCCCCATGGATGAACAAGGTGCTCCTGGGCAAAGTCAAACACAAAAGGAAGCCTACAGAGGGTGGAAGCAAGGGCAGGTAGCCTGGGAGGAGTACAGAGAAACTGTCCGAGCAGCCAGGGATCAGGTTAGGAAAGCCAAAGCCCTGATAGAAATTAGTCTGGCCAGGGAGGTCAAGGACAACAAGAAAAGCTTCTATAGGTATGTCAGTAATAAAAGAAAGAGGAGGGAAAATGTGGGTCCCCTCCGGAATGAAACGGGTGACCTGGTTACCCAGGATATGGAGAAGGCTGAGGTACTCAATGACTTCTTTGCCTCAGTCTTCACTGGCAAATGCTTGAGCCACACTGCCTGGGTCACAGAAGGCAGGGACTGGGAGAATGCCGAACCGCCCACTGTAGAAGATCAGGTTCGAGAATATCTAAGGAACCTGAAGGTGCACAAGTCCACGGGACCTGAGGAGATGCATCCACGGGTCTTGAGGAAACTGGTGGATGAAGTGGCCAGGCCACTCTCCATCATATTTGAGAAGTCCTGGCAGTCCGGTGAAGTTCCCGCTGACTGGAAGAGGGGAAACATAACCCCCATTTTTAAGAAGGGAAAAAAGGAAGACCGAGGGAACTACAGGCCGTTCAGTCTCACCTCCGTGCCTGGCAAGATCATGGAGCAGACCCTCCTGGAGACTATGCTCAGGCACATGGAAGATAAGGAGGTGATTGGTGATAGCCAACACAGCTTCACTAAGGGCAAATCATGCCTGACAAATATGGTGGCCTTCTATGATGGGGTTACAGCGTTGGTGGATAAGGGAAGGGCAACTAACATCATCTACCTGGACTTGTGCAAGGCATTTGACACTGTCCCGCACAACATCCTTGTCTCTAACTTGGAGAGACATTGATTCGATGGATGGACCACTCAGTGCATAAGGAATTGGCTGGATGGTCGCACTCAAAGAGTTGTGATCAATGGCTCAATGTCCAAGTGGAGAACAGTGACGAGTGGTGTTCCTCAGGGGTCGGTACTGGGACCGGCACTGTTCAACATTTTGTCGGCGACATGGACAGTGGGATCGAGTGCACCCTCAACAAGTTTGCTGACAACACCAAGCTGTGTGGTGTGGTCAACATGCTGGAGGGAAGGGATGCCATCCAGAGGGACCTTGACAGGCTGGAGACGTGGGCCCATGCGAACCACATGAAGTTCAACAAGGCCAAGTGCAAGGTCCTGCACGTGGGTCGGAGCAATCCCAAGCATGACTACAGGCTGGGCGGGGAATGGATTGAAAGCAGCCCTGCCAAGAAGGTCTTGGGGGTATTAATGGATGAGAAGCTCAACATGAGCCGGCAGTGTGCGCTTGCAGCCCAGAAAGCCAACCGTGTCCTGGGCTGCATCAAAAGAGGTGTGACCAGCAGGTCGAGGGAGGTGATCCTGCCCCTCTGCTCTGCTCTTGTGAGACCCCACCTGGAGTACTGCTTCCAGCTCTGGGGGCCCCAGTGCAAGAGAGACATGGTGCTCTTGGAGTGAGTCCAGAGGAGGGCCACAAAGATGATCAGAGGGCTGGAGCTCCTCTCCTGTGAAGACAGGCTGAGAGAGTTGGGGTTGTTCAGCCTGGAGAAGAGAAGGCTCCAGGCAGATCTAATTGTGGCTTACCAGTACTTGAAGGGGCCTATAGGAAAGCTGGAGAGGGACTGTTTATGAGGGAGTGTAGTGACAGGACAAGGGGTAATGGGTTTAAGCTGAAGGAGGGTCGATTTAGATTAGATGTTAGGAAGAAATTATTTACTGTGAGGGTGGTGAGGCACTGGAACAGTTTGCCCAGAGAAGCTGTGGAGGCCCCATCCCTGGAAGTGTTCAAGGCCAGGTTGGATGGGGCTTTGGGCAATGTGGTCTAGTGGAGGGTGTCCCTGCCCATGGCAGGGGGTGTTGGAACTAGATGATCTTTAAGATCCCTTCCAACCCAAACCATTCTATGATTCTATGATTCTATTACTTGTCCCTGGCTAACCCATTTCTCTTCCTAGTGAAAAGAACTCAAAACATGAAAAAAAGTATTTGCAATTTCCTCAAGGAACTAGATTTCCAGATCCTGCTGTACCTTTTCCCTTTCTCTTCTGACTGTAAATGTCTCAGTAAATGATATTTCTTTTGAAAGCAATTTCTGTGGGCCCTGAAGAGGCCCAGTTGTCTCATTTCACTACAATCTTTAATGAAAGGACCATATACACTTTTTATCCACTGGAGTCTACCTCTTCCACTAAGATGGAGCTGCAGAGGGAAGAGGAAGTATGGGTAGATAAGAGGAGAAGAGAGGTATGTCTCATAGCCATCCTTTTGGCCCAGATCAGAAGGTATATAGTAAATAAGATGGGAAATTAAAGAAAAAGAAAGGATGATATTATTAAGGAAACAATGCAGAACTGAAGGAAGTAATGGATAGCAATTTTATTTTCCTCATATTCTGGCTATCTGAGCTTGCTTTGCTAAAGTGCTGAGTTTATAAACACAGATGAAGTTAAAGGAAGTTTTTTCTGAACATGCAAATAATTTTATCACAGGTCCTTGAGGCATCCAACTAAGTACATAAAATTAAGAGTGAAACTTTGACCTTACTTTTGCTATATTCAGTACCCTTTTACAAAGAGGGAGGAATATTAGTCCCTCATTAATCAGTTCTTATTGTGAAGAAAAATATCTTCTGCTGAGAAGTACTCAAGTATTGCAGCAATGACCCACAGAATCAGAGTGGTTAGAAAGGGTCTCCAGAAGTTATGTCACCCAACCTGCTGCTGGAAAACGGGCTATCACCAACACAGAACTAGACTTTGTCTAGCTGACTCTGATAAACCTCCAAGGATGAAGATCTGACAGCATCTCCAGGCAACATATTAAAGCACTGTACTACCCTCCTAGTAAAAAAAAAGAAAAAATATCTCAAAAACAGACACCCACCTGTCCCAAAGCCACAATTTGTGACCACTGCCCCTTTTTAGATCATTGTCCACTGTGAGGAAGAGCTTGCTATGTCACTGTTTGCAATTACCCTTCAGTAGCTGTTATTAGACTGTTACTAGCTGTGGATTATTAGATCTGTTCTTACTCTTCTGTTTACTTGAGCAAACAGGCCCAACTCCTTCAACCTCTCCTCAGTCCACCTTGGTAGCCCTCCACTGGATCTCTGATGGCTTCTCTAAATCCTTCTTTAACCAGAACTCCAAACTACAGGATGCATTTCAGTAACTCACTAGTTCTGAGGGAGATAATGACTACTGGCCCCGGTCCTCCTAATGTAGCTCAGTATGTAGCTTGCTTTGTTCATGATAAAGTGTGCTATTAGCTCATATTCAACCAGGTGTCCATCAAAATCTCCAAGTGCTTTTCAGTAGAATTGCTAGTCAGCCAGTCACTTCCTGCCTGGGTCATTCTGACCTAGAACTCTGAATTTATCTTTACTGAAGTTCATGAGGTTAATGCAATTTGTTATGTCACTTCCCTTTTACCACCCCCCCCAAAAGGCATGTGCTTGGCTTCTTTTGGAATGCATAGAGTATTAATTTTACCTCAGTTTTTAATTTTCAAAGGGTATTTATCAAGTAAGTTCAGTCTGAATTGAAATGTTGAATATTTAAAAGTTATGAATCAGTGAATTAATTTTAAAAGTACTGTATTTTATGCTATTTTGAGACTATTTTGAATTTAAAAGACTGAATGAAAAAGGTCAAGTGAACTTCACACTAATAACCAACTAGTGAATCAGTTTTCCTGCAGTGTTAAATTCAGATAAAAAGCTGTTTAATTCTTCAAAAACTTACACATGCATTGGCAACGACCCATAGTTCACATGTGCATTTAAAATAGCAACTTTTACTATGGATGTGCCATTTTGTGTCAGTAATAGTTAAAGTTTATTAATTCTTAAAAATAAAACTTAATTCTGGGATCTCCAATTTTTCCTCTTTTAGAAAAGAGGATCACAGAGACTGGAACATCCTTACAGCAGAGTTTCAATCTCAAAACAGACCTTTTTTGCAGCAGGGGCTACACACCCAGAGGAAAGGCAGTGTACCCCCATTTAATAAAAAACCCTGTTGCTCCTATGTATAAGGCTTTTTCAACACACTCTCTGGCATTGCTGTTGGCAACATAATCAAGAACCTGACAAATTTGGTGGCTTTCTACAATGGGGTTGCAGCGTTGGTGGATAAGGGAAGGGCAACTAACATCATCTACCTGGACTTGTGCAAGGCATTTGACACTGTCCCGCACAACATCCTTGTCTCTAAATTGGAGAGACACGGATTCAATGGATGGACCACTCAGTGCATAAGGAATTGGCTGGATGGTCGCACTCAAAGAGTTGTGATCAATGGCTCAATGTCCAAGTGGAGAACAGTGACGAGTGGTGTTCCTCAGGGGTCGGTACTGGGACCGGCACTGTTCAACATTTTGTCGGCGACATGGACAGTGGGATCGAGTGCACCCTCAACAAGTTTGCTGACAACACCAAGCTGTGTGGTGTGGTCAACATGCTGGAGGGAAGGGATGCCATCCAGAGGGACCTAGACAGGCTGGAGAGGTGGGACTGTGCGAACCGCATGAAGTTCAACAAGGCCAAGTGCAAGGTCCTGCATGAGGGTCGGGGCAATCCCAAGCACAACTACAGGCTGGGTGGGGAATGGATTGAGAGCAGCCCTGAGGAGAAGGATTTGGTGGCCAGCAGGTTGAGGGAGGTGATTCTGGAGTACTGCTGCATCCAGCTCTGGGGTCCCCCACACAGGAAAGACATGGTTCTGTTGGAGAGAGTCCAGAGGAGGGCCACAAAGATGATGAGAGGGCTGGAGCACCTCTCCTATGAAGACAGGGTGACAGAGTTGGGGTTGTTCAGCCTGGAGAGGAGAAGGCTCCAGGGAGACCTTATTGTGGCCTTTCAATACTTAAAGGAAGCTTATAAGAAAAATAAGAACAGAATTTTTAGTAGGGCCTGTAGTGAGAGGACAAGGGGTAAGGGCTTTAAACTAAAAGAGAGTAGATTCAGACTAGGTATAAGGAAGAAATTCTTCACTATGAGGGTGATGAGGCACTGGAACAGGTTGCCCTGAGAGGTCGTGGAGGCCCCATCCCTGGAAGTGTTCAAGGCCCAGTTGGATGGGGCTTTGGGCAACCTGGTCGAGTTGAGGGTGTCCCTGCCTGCAGCAGGGGGGTTGGAACTAGATGATCTTTGAGGTCCCTTCCAACCATTCTATAATTCTATACCTGAACATAGACATCTCCTACTAGCCACTGCTGGAGGCAAGATACCATTTTTGATGGACTCCTAGTCTAATCTGCTACAACTGCTTTTATGATATTTTTTTCTTCACTTAATAATTTTTAACATAATATGAAAATTAATTTTGACTTCTCTTCCAATGGTCTACATTGTTTCTAGTAACTTGAGCAACTGTTCTATAATAGCTTTACTTGTTCCTGTTGCAAAGGTTGGAGGATGAAAGAAATCTATTGTTTCATTAGGAATAGAATTTACTTCACTTTCAGTCATTTAAAAGTTAGGGGTTTAGTTCAATATATTTTTACAAGTTTATGTACATTAATGGACAAAGACAGGCACCTTGAAAAGGTGATTCATTCCGCCTGCCTTAATTTTGGACAAAACTCTGGACATGCCTTTCTCTTTTCAATACTCACAAAAGAAACTTGCATGACTATCAACAAAGGTACTTGGTTTTTAAATGACTATGGAGTTGAATCTCAACCCAGCTTCTCAATTACTAGTATGTAGGTATATTAATTCAATTTCTTCTGATAGCTCAGCCTCTTTTCTTCAAGCTTCTGAGCTTAAAACCCCATTTTTTTGTCAAAGAAAACAACTTAAGAGACACACAAAAAGGATAGTTAATTCAGAATTATGAATATCAATCTTTTTTTTTCATTTTTAACCAATATTTTCAATTTTTTTTCTTGGTTGTGGAATATTGGATTGTAGAATATCTATTTTACACATCTCTTACTAAATAATTAGAAAACCCAACACATACTGTCACTTCTCTTCCTATAAGCATTTTTTTTAATGCAACTTGTTATGCAATGGTCGGAGGACTACATTTCCCATTTTCCAAATAATAATCTTGTTGGCCAGTTTATCACCCTTTTTCAAATTCTCGGTACATCTGGCTCTCAGTAATACCTTGTAAATGAGGGATTGGGGATGGGGTTTTTTTTGGGTTTGGGTTTGGTTTTTTTGCAGCGGGGAGGAGAGGGGAATTGGCCTAGGAACTCTCTGGCTGTTCTAGCTCCGAAATGCCACAGCACAGTGGGAGAGGCTAATACGACACTAGAGACCTATGATGGACCTGTCCCAGACTAATTATCATAAAGTTTGCTCTTTCTCATTGAGACAACATATTCTGGTTGCTGTGATAAATCAGCAGAATAGGTTCCATTACAGTTGCGAGCTTGAGGATGGCATATTTAGTGACAATCCTGGTATTTCCTTGTGTTTTATGGTATTTCATTTGGGAGATGCTATTTTGTGATATAGAATCCACGGTTCAAATAATTTTATTTTGCAAAGCTGAATGTTATTTCCATAAAACCTTCAAAATGCACTTTACAGCAATTCACATCTAGCTTGTCTTTGACAAGTAACATTTCTTCAATAGATGTTTTATTTCAGAGAGCACGTTTCAGCAGTCATCAGTACTAGGCATATCTCCTCCTGTGCATTTACTTTCTCATCAGTAAGACAATAACTTATTTCAAAGTTCAACAACTGTATTTGTTATTATTGCTGCTTATTATCTAAATCAGTATAGTACCTAGGAGTCTTCAAAGTGAACTAGGGCTCCAGGTTTTTAGCTATGAAACAAGCATATCAAAATCACAGACAGTCTTTTATATTAATTCAAATAATTCCTTTGAGCAAGTCAATCAATATTGAGAGAAAAAAAATTATCTAACTATAATAAGGTTGATATTTTTGTCTTCACTCTTCCTTTTTTCCAGGAAAATATAGCCTTTTATGAAGTACTTTTATGTACACCTTGAAATTCAACAGAAAATCTTTGGGTTTCTGAACTTTCAAGATTTACCTTAACATAGTTCAGAATTACCAATTTCTGCAGTATCACATAGGCATAAAATACACTGATACAATTAGTTTACCAGCCCATAAAGATACATTAATGATCCACTCTAATATCAGCAACATTTTAGGAACCACTGCTAACAAGTATCAGAACAATATATCTGAGTGATGTTAAGTGACAAGGAAAAGGTAAGTATTTCATTAAAAAACAAAGTTTGAAAAGAGGATTGAATCATCATCCTATATTCCCCTTAGAGATCAGCGTAGGGTTTAATCACTACAGCACTTCGGCAGATGCAAATGCTATAATACAGAGGACTACATTTGTTATGTGAGGTTCTAAATCCTGGACAAAATCTGAGTTGTTTAGTGAACCAGCAAAACACACAGAACTCTTTCTTCAAATTATTGTATCACCAAAAAACCAACTGTGGTAGTTTACCAATGAAAGAGAGAGAAAAATAACAGTAAAAGGAAGAACAGCCTGATATAGGAGCGATTGTAATTACAAGAAATCATTGACTTCAAAATTGAAAAGAGTAATATTGAAAATCCACTTGAAAATAACAATCAGCTTTCAAAAAAACCCACAACACTGTTGTCCTTTTTTTTTTTTCTTTGAAAGGCATTAATCATTAATTCATTTCCATTTTAGTGCAACTTTAGATGGCCAAAGCAATATAAGGCAGATTGCAATGAAGAATGCAAGCAAGAAATAGAGACACAAAGTTCAGAAAAAGTGAAAAAAAGATCTAAAAAACCACGCTGGAGAAAGTAACTTTATGTCGTACTCTACCAACAGACAAAGCCATGACAGAATGAGCAAGACTGAAAGTAGTTGTATGGCATAAGATGCACATCAATATCACTCCCTGAAAATACAGGAGTAAAATAGCAACTACTGAAGTTAGGTTTGTGGCCCAGTATGACTAGTCCTTAGTAGCCATTAGTTTGTAAAATGAAACCTTTACACGTAGTCATCTCAGCAAAACTAACCTTTTTCCTAAAGCATAGAAGTGCAAGTAAAAAACTGAGAGTCGTCACGTTGTCTTAATATTTCTACTTAAGACACCAAGCACATACGGCTCTGGAATCAGGCAGTTGCAAACTCAGAGGAGCATATGTGAAAAACAAAAAGGTATACCGTCCCATCTTCCGTTTTGCATGCATGCAACTCCTGCAATGTTAATGGGCGATATTCACCCTTATCAAGCCATGCACATGCCCCAAAATGTGAGCATCTGCTTCAAATTTCCTGGCTTTTGTTGATTTGTCTCAGTCATAAAGCTATTTAAATGTACATTTCCTTTACTAAATAATAAAAAAAAAATAACGATGCAGTTGCTGTGCTTATCTATTTGCCAACATCTGTTGCTTTGTGACTGGTTCTTATTATTTACTTTTTGGATGACATTTGTTAATTGACATCCAATAAGCTTTTCTAATAGCTATTTGACTTTGCTTTTATTGAAAAGTAATGAGAGATTAAGGAAAATATACAATTGTGCTGCATGTTTACACAAACCATACATCTTATAATTTATCAGGACTCTCGCCAATTACAGATCTCAGTGAAGAGCTTCCTAACATTTTTACTTCTTACTAGTGATTTCATTAAAATCATAAACACATGATTTCAGAACAATGTTACGATGGATATTTGTCAGATGAGTTACAGAACAGACTAGGATTGCTAAATGCAGAAAGAAAAAAAAGTAGGATCATACAAAGACCTTTCCCATGGGAAGGAAGCTGCAGAGCTATACAATTTATTACTGTATCATGTAGAAAATCTTAGCTGATTTTTGTATAATATAAGAGGAGATAAAGGGACAAATTCCAACCTACTCCGCAGCTCTTAGCCAGTTTTTGAAAGCTTGCATTAGCTTTGGCCAAATCTCTAGTCTGAAAATTTAAATATATTATATACTGTGCAAACTTCTGCAATCTCATTTAATTAGTAGAAAGATGTATAAATGAACTTCCTTTGGAATTTCTTTGAAAATTTTGCAGCTAGATTTAAGTAACTTAATGCCTCTACCTACTCCTTTAAAGGACTCATAAGCCAACAGGAATGTTAGCAGCTGGAAAAAAAAAAAGTTAGCTATCTTTTTGACAAGACTGAGGTGAAATTCACTGACATATGCTAGAAAGGAGATTCAGATGATCTCATTCTAATTGTCTAAAATATCCTTCAGTACAGGAAGCTCTGAAAATTTTTTATCACGTTAACTCATCTACTTGAACTATATGTTAACATTAGTTAATTTTAAAAATGTTTTCCTTTTGTGCTAGAAGACACATGTTAATTAGAGCATCAGGAATTTTTTAACTATACAATAATGTCCAGCTATGTGACTCAAGTGTGTTGATTTGTAACACCAACAAAAATAGAAAAGCAAATGCAAGCTGTAGAAAAAGATTGCCACTGGCTTTTCCAAATTCACAAAACAACGGAAAGCATTTTGTTTCTTCATATTTTGCTTTCTGTTTCACAATAATCTTTACAGAGCACTTCCAGAACCCACATGGCTTGCACAAAGGCTGATTGTAAACATGACATGCAGCTTCATATTGAGTGATAACTGCTGTCACTCAATATGCCAAGTGTTGCCCATTGATCCCATATTTCAGCTTCCCTTTGCACATTCCTATAGCCCACTGGGATTATCACAATAAGCAGAGCTCAGTCAGCAGCTCAGTCCAACTCGAACACCTTATCAGCCCAAGGGGTAGGGAGGTCACAATCAGCCATGCTCTGCCCCAGACATTTAAAAATAAAAAGAGGGACGAAGGGGTGTGGGGTGTTAATCGCGTGCTGTGGCTGTTAAGAGTGTAAGTGCAAACTGGAGTGCAAGCTGGCTATTTACCACATTGCTGTTAGGAGACCTAGCTACAGGTGTGTTCAGCAATAGGTATCCTTCCACTGCTGCCTCCTGCATTATTGTTTTGCATTATTTTTTGTAGATTGTAAAATAAAAAGGTTAAACTTCTAGAGTGTCACTGGTTTTTAACCAAGTCTTAATATTCTAAAATATTTTTTCATACTAAAGAAATATAATTGACTGAATAGAATTTGTCAGAGTAAGTATTAAATGAATTCTGACCATTGCAACTTCCAAATAATTTATGCTAATATCCTTTAATTGCAAATATACACATATATATCCCATATCAGTTGAATAACTGTTTTAATGACTGAAGACTTCTTGAGTTAAAGTTTGGGTATTTATTCCATTTATATGCGCAATTGCTTTTTTGACCCATGGAAACTGTCAACATTCACAACATTCTTTGATGAGGATTTCTATAGCTTAACGATGCATTTCATGGAGAGGTGCCTCCCTTGGCCTGTTACAGAACTGCTCCCCTCTCCTGACTGGTGCTTCTTCGTTGCTCTGAAGAAGATGCTGAGAATGTATTAGGAACAGAGGAGCTGGCTAAGAGAACTGAGAGCTTGAGTTGTGTGGTTTTATTTTGTGACTGCACATCTGTCCAAGCTCTCAAATCTCACTAGGGCAGACTGAAGCTAAGGTATTTTTTCTTCACACTGCAAAAGGCTAAAGGTTGTTACCAACGATCAGCTGAAATGTGGCAACTCAGCCCAGTGCCTCAGCCATCGAAATGACTGATGTACAATTTCTTTAGCCAGCTTTTTCACCAACTCTTTAAGGGTGGAGCCTTGTTTGAACTCACTATTTCTCTTGATCTTGAGAAGATACTCATTAATTATTTAGCTAATTTCTTAGATATTTTCATTTAAAGACATTAAGAAGCATGACTGACAACAGTATGAAACTGTATATTAATGATAGGAGCTGCTTTTCATTTATGACAGAATTGCCTCAAATAAAACAGCATTTTACATTCTCACTGGTAGAAATGACAGACTTCAAGTTTCAGTACTTTTGTTGGGACATCCCCTAGTGCATAAATCTACCGTCATTCATTGGTGTGTTTCCCTAAAATTTACTGTTGCCAGAGTCCTCCAGCTACACCTTCTTTGGAAGAATTTCTCTCAATTGCAAAGTGAATACAATGAAAGAAAGAAGCAAACCATAGATGTAATGATTAAAACTGAACTGAAATGCCTACAATTTAACTGAAAAAAAAAGTAAAGGAATTTTTTTTGCTTTTTACTTTTTTATATATATACCTGCATAATATTTTCATGCTTTTTTTTTTTTCCCAGACCAACAGGCTTAAAAACTTAAAAACAAACCTAAGATTCTCACCTTACAATTTGTCTCAGGGAATTAGAGTTGAAAGTCATGCACTAAAAAGCATGCCAGCTAATAAAACAGACTATGCTGTAAATGCTCTTTTAGTCACAGTTATCTTAAACCTCAATTCAGATGCACCAATGTTTCTAAAGAAGAAACAAACAGAAAAACAGTAATTAGAGTCTCAGTGAGCTCTATGCAGCAGCAATCATCCATGGTTTTGTATTTTAAAATAAATTAATATAAGAGCATTTTTAAACGAAACAAGTTACATAGCAGATATGTAGTAACATTTTATTCATGCCTATGAGAAAAGCCAGAAGGAATAAAATGGATGGCTTAATGTTAAAAAAGATAAAAATAATTCTACTATTGGAAATTGGCTATAAAATAAATGTCCTTAATAAATTATTATTCTAAATCTATGCCAGTACTGCTCACAAACAAGAAGCAAATAAAGGACATACGCACAACGCAATTTATTGGCCTCCATACAGTAATTTATATTGCAGGGACGTGTGGCGCTGGGGCGGGGGGATTGGGGGAGGACAGTTGATATCACTTGACATTCACAGTGGGAAAGAATGTGTGTTTCATAGAAATGATAAAGAAGAGCATGGGCAATAAGCAAATTATTTCAGGCACTTTGCCCACAAAAAGATGACATATTAGGGAAAGGACAAAAGGGACAGAAATTGCAAGGTAGTGCGAGTGAGGATTGTGCCAGTGCTGTAAGTATAATGTGGTTTGGCATCTTCCCCATACTGGAAGGTCAGGAGATAAGAAGCAAGCTCCCAAACCAGCTAAGCACCATCCATGACGATGGAGGATGTGGTAGGAAAGGGCATGGGAACTTTATGCCAAGGAACAGTTTTGTAAATCAGTTGAGGATCTTTCTCAGTATGCCACTACAGTATGATACAAGCTGATATGAAAACACCATCACCTACTAAAGCAACATTTATTTCAAGTACCCTGGAAGTGTTGAACCTTATCATTTCCAAAATAATCTACCTGATGAAAATTTACAAAAAGGCAAACTGAATGTATATGATACAGTTTTTGTATGATGAAACAACATAACTTAAAATTACACCAAAACAAAAAGCAGGTTTTAGAGAGCATTTCAGACAAAATAGAGCATTGAGTACTCAAACGTTACAATGCAGGACCTGCTTGTGAAATGAAGTTGTTCACATCAACCAGAGAAAAGAAGAGAAGTAAATTAAATAGCTAGTCAGCTCCCTGTTACAGGTCTTCTTGTGCCATGGATGAAGAAACATTAATGATGAGTTTTAATAAGCAAGTTTTATATCAATAACAGGCTAGCAAAGTGTTTATTATGTTGTCACTTACAGCTCTACCAGTTCACCTAAGCACTGCATAAGCACTGCATTCTAGATACTGTATTTAAAAAGACAAAACAACTTTCCCATGTATATTAGATATAATTTCCCTCAGTATTCTTTTTTCAGTAGAAGAAAAAGCAAGACTTCCTTTATATCTCTATTAGAACAAATAACTTATTTCCCCACCGATAGTTTCCAATCAAATCAATTCCTTCTTGGAACACGATGTGCTCTGCGGCATGTTTCACCATGTATTGGGGCACACTGATTGTTTCATTCTGTTATTATGGACATGAAGATACAACTAATACATGAACATTAGTCCAAGTCCTAACTCCCGCCACTGTGTCATTGCAATCAAAACATTTCCATGGATACCATTATAAAATGATGATAAACAAAATGATGACTAGCTTGGCGATTTGACAAAAAACCCTACTTGTACTCAGACACAGGCCTATATGAGAAACAGTCATCTTGCTTTGACCGGTAGTATTGCAATTCTGAAATTCCATCCTATTCCAAAACAGAATCCTAATGCAGAATGGAAATTTCAAGTCACTCAAAATTTTAAAAGGCTTGCACTTCAGGTTATTTGAAATGTATTAAATTCCTGAAATGTTTCTTTTTTTAAGTTTCTTCTATTAGCCTTTGGAAGCTTCATGATATATAAATCTAAACCCAAAATCTCCTTTGAAACATTTCTTCCTAAAGACAAAAATGGAATTATCAGTTTCAAAATCTGCAAACAATTAGGTGTCATGTAATTCGGTCACTTTCAAGAAACACTAGGAAATATTCAATTGGCACAAGACTACTTGTCTCTGTTTTGGTAACAGCCATGAAAACAAGCAAGACAACATTTCAAAGTGTGTATATATGTGTGTGTGTAGTATGTTTACATGCACACATAGGAATTACTGTTTTTTTCTCTAAAAAGAGATCTGTAGTTATCAAAACAATTCATTGTTCTAACTCCACAACCTACATATATCTACCTGGCACCTCCTGTGAGTATCTGGTTATGAAAAATGCAATTACTTCCCCAAATTTTGATATCATTTTGCATTGATGACAGAAACCAACTCAGTTGAGATACTTCTGGCATGCTAAGTAATAAATAGTGTGATCTTTGAGAGAAACTCTTGTGTCTCATACACCTACTAAACCCAAAAATAAATGAAAGCTACCCAATGGCAAACAATTCCCCTAAAATTCCTTCCATCCACACTCCTCACAGACAGTTAAATCTGTGTTTTCTTCTATTAGCCACAAAAAGTCTTGTTGCAAATCCACACTCAGGAAGACTAACTTGATGTATTAGGAGGTAGGAGTTTTCTTAGTGACTCAGTCATCTTAAAGATTGCATAGTCTAACTGAGGTTCTGGCCCCGAAGTTCCAATAATTTCTTTCATTTCCACTATATGAATACTCCCATTAGCCTTACTCCTTTAAAATATTTTAATTATGAGTTCTACTCTCTGAAAAGCTCCTAAATAATACTTGTCATAACAAAACTAATTATATTTTGCAGCCTTAGATCAGTGTGATGCCTCAGAAAGGCCTTGGAGATGGAGACTGACAGATGTATTGCATCATATTCAGCAGATGCGAGCACCAGCCTCCATGGTCTTCAAAGGTAGCAAGGAATGGAAAACAATCCCCATTGTTAAGACAGTATTAAAGGAGGAAATTTCTCTGGCTTACACACACAAATGAATCACTAGTGGTAAAATCAAGTTATGAATTTGTACAGCAGCATTTGAATTTCACTTTTTATTTTTTCTCCCCAATATATCCACCAGCTCTGTTGAAGTTATATTGATGTGTACTCACCAAAGACTGGAGTCCACTTGGTGGCAAATCATTTACAGAACAGAGTAATATGCCTTTCTAATACCAAAAAACAAAATTCACGTTTTCATATAGCCTGATACTATCTTAGGCGAGGGAAATATCTTGGGAAAAGTTATGGATTACACTGATTTTTCAAACTATTAGCAATTAACAGCATATGCAAGAGGAAAGTAGAATTTGTAGAAAAATCATGGAGCTCTTCAGTATCTTACATTAAATCAATCCTTAGCATTTTAAAAATAGGAAGTTTTCTTGAAATAGTACTCAAAATTTTCTTACTAGTTTGATTACTTTTTTAACGCAGTATTACTGTTAATTTACATTATCAGAAATATTGTGGAAAGGCATAATTTTTTTTGGAAACTGGAGAAAGATTTTCATGGAAGTTTTCAGATTAGATTTTTCATTCTCCATGTTAAAGTTTGGCTGCTTCTATTTAAAATCTACATATAACCTTGACATTTCAATAAAGGTATTATGTACCATATATGCACATGAAGGACTTCAGAATAAAATATTTATTTAACCTGAAACTACTTTTGGGAAGGCAGCTGGAATAAAAGATAATTTTTCTTAAGGTAACCTTTTTTTTTTTTTTTTTTTTTTTTTAGAATCTCACTAGTTTACCTTTTACCTAAAAGAACCTCTGCTAAAACACTAACCAGATATCAGCAGTTCTCTGATCCCACATGGAAATTACATCTGTTTTTTCTACTAGGACAAAATCAAGGGATTTTTTTATACAAAAAGTTTCAGTAAGTCTCTCAATTCCATTCATAAAGGAAGCTTTTTTTCATGGTACAGTTTGATAAACAATATTAAAAAAGCTGTTTCAGCTATTTTGCTAAAATATGAAACAAATATATTCCACATAAAAGATAGAAAATATCTGAAAGATACATGTATCTGACAAATAGGATTAAGAAATAATTTGTGACTAATCAAACTCCTAATATATTTTTTGCTTGAAATTTAGACAACACCCTTAGTTTACTTGTATTAAAAAAAAATTAAGTAACATTTCTTCCCTGAAAAAGTTTCTTAATTATTTGTAACTGCACATACATACAATACTGTCCTGTCCAAGTACTAAATATGCTGAATACATTGTTCAAATCTTTGTGTAATACAAATACGGCTTTGTGCTGCTATATTTATTGCTGTAACCTGGTATCGTCTTTTCTCCTTTTTTCACTACACTCCTCTTCCACAATTCAACATTGAATACAAACACAGTCAGATGGTTTTTTTTATAGCATGCCCCTTCTCCCCCTTTCCCTACACATAAGCACAGAAGGTTTAAAGGCAGCAAGCTGTAGATGATGCACACACTTTGCTGAAGAATAATAAAGTCTCATACCGTCTCCTTTGCTGTTTAATATCAATTGGCTTGTTAATAGCATAAGGCGAGCCGTGAACGTAAGCACACCGGAATCTAGCCACTTTCTCCAGAGTCAAGTGCTCACACCTCGACGGTAAACTCATTTTATCCCAACAGAAGCAGCATAAGACTAACAGCCAAAAAGATGCATCCCTGGGAAAACCGAGAACAAAATGCTACACAATCAACTTCATTGATGCACGCTGCTCCAAAGGAGCCCAACACTCCTGTGCCTGGAAAGCAAACACTCCTTGTCTCAGCTGCAGCTGCCACCCTCATGGATGCAGGAAGTTGGCTGCTTTTTTCCACCCAGTCATACTCCAACCAATTACTGATTAAGCAGATAAAGCAGAAAGCCTCTCAGGAACAGTTTCCCCCACCCCTGGGCACTAATCTTTTCTCTAATCTTTTTCTGGCAGAGACAGACTGTAAGCACAGCTTAATCAGTTAAGACCAATGTCTAAAAAAGCCACAGACTGAATTTACTTTGAAGCAGCAGGTGGCCCAGGAGAGATACTTTTGCATATATCAAAAGATCACTGTGGGAGGAGGAGGATCTACCCACTGGTACTTTTGAAAAGGTCAAATAACTTTTCAGGTTCACAGTATGAGCGCAGACTGATTAGATTTGTTGTACAAATTATTTCAGGACTTGATACGTGTAAAGACAAAAAGATGGTCATGTAATTTATGATGTATTTTATGGAGTTTTATATTCTGTGGTATGTTTCTTATTGCATAGCAGCACATTCTCCACTAATGCAAAGTACTAAAATGCGTATAATCTCATATAAGAACTTACTCTGTCTTCAATCAACAGGAATCTATTAAATTGTTTTCCCATACTATAAAAGACACTGTGGGTTTTTTATACATTCGACTACTCAAAATTATCCATGAGATCGCCTTTATTTATGAAAGTGCATCTACTTGGTGTCCACTATTTGCAGCTTCTGTGCAATGGTCTTAGAGGTCCCAACTACAAAAAGGCAGAAAAGTAGTGGTACTACCACTTCAGCGGTACTTTCACGCACAATCAAATTATGAAGTGGATTTTACACTCTAGCATGAGAATTTGAGGGATACAAAGGAGATTTACATTCAGTACAGAAAAAGTTCTATCATGGAGAACTGGAAAACTGGGGTAATTTTGTGTATATCCTACATAAATATTATATGCACCTAACTCTGTCTGGCTAATACTAATCTTCTTGAATTGCTGGAATTAAATCAAAGGAGGCTGCAAAGGTGGAACCCCAACAGGAAACAAGACAAAAAGAAAGATAAGGCTCCTTGCAAAAACAATGGACGGGGGAGTGTTCACAAAAAGGGAATACCCTCTGCCTGGCTCCAGTGAGAGTGGCACCGTTTACCTTTCCCAGGCTGCAGAGCACTAGAGAAGGAAAAAGAAGCGAGTGGCAAGAAATTGCCCATGATGCCTCAGCAAAAGCAGACAAGTAGCAGGGATACCCAACAGAACGGGAAGCAGGCTTGCCTCCCCTTGCCACTGCTAAAATGAATTGGAAGGAGGCATTGTTGCATGATGTGCCAAAAGTAGTTCAGATGCTAAACTCTGGGCACATATGTTTGTTTACTTGTTGCTCTATGTGCTTCATACATAAATAAATAATAAAAAAAAATAGTTCTTTCTTTGAAAAGACTGATCTGGGGAATTAATTTAACTAATTTTCAGGTCTGAAGTAACCGAAGTAACTGACTTTGCAGTGGACGGGTGCTCCAGGCTGCAACCAGAAGGCAGCTGCTCTGTGGGCTGCCACCCCCAGTGTCTTGCTGGAAACAGAAGCCATTTATCCTGTACTTTTGGCAGGTGTTAAAGTCCTCATAGAACTTTGTTAAGTGACGAAAAAGCCAGGCAAAAGGTGGACAGTCATCTATCCTGTACCCTTTCCTTGCATCTAATTCAAACTGCCAGTGTAACAGGTAAGCCCTTTTTAGGTTGTTCTTAATTCTATTTGTGTCCTAAAAACCTTTCCATCTGTATAACTGAAGTACAATTTTGCATGCACAACTATTCTAAGATTGAGTTCAAGTTAGGTAAACTTTATACTGTGTTAACAGCCACTCTAAGGAAAGAGGAGTGCATACTCGTGAAAAATATATATATAAGGCTACATCTGATTCTATTTAGTGTATAAGATATCAGCAGCTAAAAATCCTTTAGAAATTAATTCCTCTTTGAACAACAGAAAGCTAAAATGAATAAATTAGTCTAATCTAAGTCTCTAGTAGTGAATCTCCAACTTGGAAATACAGTGATTATGAAGAACAAAAACTAAAAAGCAAATAACCCTCAATCTCCTAGCTTTTTTTACTTTAGTTAAGAAAGAAAAAGAAAGGAAAAACAGGTAAGAAAAGCAGGAAAATTTAACAATCAGTTAAGAATAATCAGATTAAATTCAAACTAAGACTTTTTTCCTTGGTTGTGGTTTGTTGGTTAGGTTTTTGGGGGCTTTTGGGGGGCTTTTTTTAAAGTGCAACTAAAGACAGCTGTAAACCAGGTTTTCTATATATTGAACACATTCTTCCTTGCTAATGAGATGGAATGGGTTCTTTCAATTTCATAATGGGTACATACATGCAACTGTTCCAGATAAAAAAAATTGACTTAATTGATACATTGAAGATTCTTCTCCGACGAAGGAATTAAAGCGTGCACAGCAGCACTTCAGGAGCCACGCTGTGTCAGAGAATTCTCTGTTGCACTGCTGGTGCCTGTGCCCCAACCAGTGCATTCACTGGGCAGCCCTCAGAGGTGTTGGGCTGGAAGAGCTGGGAGGCTCCAGTCTCCTTCCCAGCAACCTTCCCCTCTTTAGAGGCAATGCTAATTTACTGGGAAATTTATGGCAAACAATGTCTTCCCATCTCATGGTCTGTGGTCCCATGCCAGATACGGTATCGTACCAACTGCAAAGCACTTCCTACAGGTCTGAAGTTTTTTTGAATTTTGGAAGAAAAATTAAAAATGCTTAATTTTGGTATTTTAAGTGCAATCTGAATTTTTCACTAAGATGTGGTATACTTTAAAGTATTTACAATACACAAAAATACTCTAAAGTCAAAATGTGAAATAAATATCTTGCATTTCTCAAGATGAAATATTTAAGTTGGTATAAAATTAATCCATCTGAGATTTCCCTTTGTGAAGGGATTTTGATATTTTGGGTTGCCACACAGCTTAATTTAGGTATCTCAAAACTCTTGGCAAAAATGAAACTTTAATCATAGTTTATGTCCATGACATAATTTAAGATTCAAGTGTTACTTAAACATCTTCCCATTAATTGGTCTTATAAATAGCTTTTCAACATTTTTTTTTTAACAAAAAAAAAAAAAATTATCCTTTATTCATTTACCCAAGCCCCAGTGGGAAAAGAATACTACAATTGTGTCTTTTAAGGAATTCCATTCATTGTGCCACTTGGTATATATGTATGAATTCTCTGACACAGCATGGCTCCTGAAGTGCTGCTGTGCACGCTTTAATTCCTTCCTCGGAGAAGAATCTTCAATGTATCAATTAAGTCAATTTTTTTTATCTAGAACAGTTGCATGTATGTACCCATTATGAAATTGAAAGAACCCATTCCATCTCATTAGCAAGGAAGAATCTGTTTCATCTGTATCGAATTTTGACAATGTCTGCAAAGCTTTTAAAAGTTAGTTTGATCTGTGTTTGTCACCAGGAAATAACCAGATATTAAAGAATAATTATGAAAATCTCCTCTTGTATGAGATATTTTATGTAAGATTTTATTACTACTATTACAATGCATTGCTATTTAGACTGGATGGCCTCAGCCAATGTCATGGGCTTCATTAGACTACAGAACCTTTTAAGGAAAAGGTAGGTGTTCCTCACGTTTACAGCCCAAGCATACGAAAAGATTTTTCTTGATCTATATACTGTTAGTTCATCTACTAACTAGGCCTTTTTTCTTGTGACAAGAGTTTCTTCCTAGAAATATCCTGAATGACAGAAAATAGACAGATGATATGAAAATTGTTTTGGAACATGTGACAATTTTTTCTGATGAAGATATGGTCTGTCCAGAATACAGAAGTAGTTAAGAATCTTCTTTTTTATATTCATAGATTGGACAAATCTCCCTCCAACTCCCCCCCCCCCCCGGCTTTAATTGTTCTGAATATTTTCCCTTTATAGATATTTATTTGTTTAACTAACTCTTCTAAATCTTGCTGTTGAACATTCCCTGACTGCTGAATACTGGCAACTATTTACCTCCCAGGAGATGAGCAAAAGAAATCCAGGAATATAAGTGTTATTTCAATTCTTCTCTCCTTGACTGATGAAAATTTGATTGTCCTTCCTATCTTTTAGAGAATGAATCTCTTCAACAATGTACTGCTGATTTACTTATAAAGAAGATTATTGCAGGAATTGTCCAAAAATTTGGTCTTATATTTTTATGCAGAGTTGAATGTACTCTGACTGACAGTGATCTGAGAAAGTGTGCCATGTGTCTCAAGAAGTGTCAGCCAAAACAAACACACAAACAAAAATCCCTAATGTAAGGGTCATATAGTGAAGTTGTGAATAAGAGCAAGCTCTTACTTATACCATTGCACAGTTTGCATAGACATATTATGAATCCATCTGTTACATATGTTACAAAAATGGTTTTATCTAGTACACATCAAACACATGCTGGAAAAGACCCCAAGTTCAAAGGAGTGAGACAAATACTAATGGCATATGCTTGGCTCCACTTTGTAATGTTTTGTCATATTCCATCCTTAAATTTGCCTTACAAAGATGAATGTGTTTTTATCATACGCTCTTTTAACTCTGCCAATACACACTTTTGCTATTGAAACATGAGATTTCATACTGCTGTCCCTGAAGACCCTTTTTTTTTAATTGACTCCTACAGATTTTCCTTCCCTTTATTTCATTAAATATCCCAAAGAACCTTTCATTAAGACCTTCTATTCTCTCCCTTATGTATCATAAAATCATTAGAACAGCCACACTGAGTCGATTCAGCACAGCACCCCATTTGCAACACTGGCCAAGAAACCTGCCATTTATTTGGCATACATACTAATGACAAACTCAGAAAGGTTCTATAGATTAAATTTCAATAATCACATTGAAAAAAATCATATCATTCTGACAGAAAAATTTTTTAAGGGCATAGAGTAGCTGATAAATGGAATCAAAAAAATCAAGACTTCTTATTAAATCCTGTCACCAACCATAGATAGTCAGTATCACTGTATATGATGTTACTCATTAAAAATCATTAATGACATACTGCTGTAGCTACACAGCAGTACAATTCTGTTTATTCATCTCTCCATATGAACATCTTCCTTGAACATCAGCTGCTACTACTATATTTAGAATAGCAAGGTAGAAATATCAATGTTGTTTATTGAATAAGCAAAATAAAGACATTCTAGAAATGTTAGGTGCTGTTAATATGCATTACTTCTGTAACATTCTGACTGCCAATTTGACCATTTTGGATTAAATTTGTATATTCTGTACAGGTTAATAATCAACTAATTTCCAAATCCATTTCTTAGGTAGATATGCCTATGTTCTTTTAACATGATATCACCTTCCATGGAGTTATTACTTTTTTTGCCAAAACCAAATGTGTATCGTGTTTGCACACTATTCATCAGGGCTAAATTAAAATTTACAATGTACAGTTGAAAGACTATGTGTCCCATTACAGGTTTCCACTGACAACTAATTTTCAAGAAAGATATTTTCCATTAGAAATTGTCAGTTTATGAAGGTTATAATTTCTGGTTAATTTTCAACTTTTATTGGTTGTTTAATTAATAACTCCACAAATAAATCAAAGTAAAAGAACTATGCTCTCCTGTTTAAGACTGCTCTTATCAAGACTTTATGATTCCCATAGAAACACTGCAAAGAGTAGAAAGTTCTCTGCATAAGTTGACCTCTGAATTCTATGACATTTGAAAATGTATAGTATTGATCTAGTAGTATTCATTATCTCTGCACAACAAGATATAATTAGGAGGTCTTAAACCCTTCCTTTAAAAACAACACAAAACAAAACCCAAAAACCAGTGTCCACATGGCTCTCATGCTCCACACAAATCACTCATGAAAGAGAAGGACGTGTCTCCAGCTTAGTATAACTGATTAAAAAAAAAAGTAAGGTGATATCCTTTCCTGAAGGCAAAGGAGTCTTAAGTTGTACACTGTATAGCAAAAAGGAGGAACTTTTGTTCTAAAAAAAGCTGATGTAGCATAGTTATGATATATAGCTTGATGCTGGTCCTACCAAGCCAAGTTCTTCTTGTTCTGAGGAATTTTCACAGCACTTTGTTTACAATGCTGATCTACCACTCTAAAGACTTAAGGGTTTTCTTAGGAATCAAACCTTAAGTATCTTTTCCCTGTGTTTCAGTTAGAATCACTCGTAAGCTCCTCAGTGTCTGACAGTAGTCTTGAAGTTACAGCAGCCTCTCAGAGCGTGGATAAAGGCGAGGGTACGTATGCATACATGCGGCTGAGCTGCATGCTGGCCTCCCTTTTGCTCTTGGCCATACACTCCTGCTGCTTTTACGTGTTGGCTCGGGTGCGCATCCAAGCCCTTGGTGAACTGATTCAACTTGTTAACCGAAAAAGCAAGAACAAGAAGCTAAGCTAAGCATTCAGACTTCTACAATGAGATGAGTTATTCCCTAAGGATACCAATCCCTTTCCCTTAAGAGTGCCTAGTGTGACATCCTGGAACATACTGTGTACAACAGAGGTGTCTGCCTTTAGCCAGGTTGATCATTGTTGCCTAATTTGTAAAAATGTTGAACATTTCCATTTGTAAGTGATGCTGATGAGACATTTGGGAAAAAATGGTGCTATTAAAAAAAAAAATGAAAAAAAAAGAAAAATTAGGACCTTGGTATTTAAATTCAGCACCAAAAATCATTAATCTATATTTCTGCCATTAATCTTCCAGTGTCTGATAACAGAAGCACTACTACCATTTTATCTGTTGAAGTTACTGTAAAGATTAATATTGTCCTCGTTTCATCAGGGATAAAGTTAATTTTCTTCTTAGCAGCTGGCAGAATGCTGTGGTTTGGATTTAGGATGAGAGTAACGTTGATAAAACACTGATGACACTGTTGCCAAGCAGTCAAGGACTTTTCAGCTTCTCATACTGCCCTGCCAACGAGAAGGCAGGGGACCCAAGAAGCTGGGAGGGGACATGGCCAGGACAGCTGACCCAAACTGGCCAAAGGGGTATTCTGTACCATATGATGTCATGCTCTGTATGTAACTGGGGAGTTGGCCGGGAGCCAGGGCAGCTCGGGAACTTGCTGAGCATCAGCTTCGGGTGGTGAGAAATTGTGCTGTTCATCATTTGTTATGTGGTGGTGGTGGTGTTATATCAATATTATTATTATTTTCATTATCATCATCATCATCATCATTATTATTATCTTCCTTTTCTGTCCTATTAAACTGTCTTTATCTCAACTCACAAGTTTTACTTTTTTTTTTCATTTTTAATTCTCTCGCCCCATCCCACAGGGTGGGAGTGGGGTGAGCAAAAAGGCTCTGTGGTTGTTTTAGCTGCCCGCTGGGTTAAATCACAACAATACATAAACCATTTGTCAAGGCCTTAGATATTATACTGCTGAACATTTCAGAAAAGTGAACAAAGGAAGTAACAATTTGTTTTCCTGGGAAGGACTCACAATGTTGTATAGACTTTGGAACTGAGTTGTTTGGGTTTTTTTTTAAAGATAGGGACTCTCCACAAAGAACAGTGAAGACAAAATAAAGAACAGTCAGTCCTGTCTATCTCGTTGGATACATGAGGCTAAGGTCCTTTGTAAAAGCTGACAGTTATACAACTGAAGAGTATCAGTCCATGTATGCAAGGTCAAGATTAAGTATAAAGCAAGGATAATTTAATTCTTTCCAAAGCTGGAATGCCAAAGTTTGCAACATAGATTTTTCTTAATGCATTTTTTTTTAGTATGGAGTTTTAAGTAAGTTGCAGCAGATAAAGCAAATTGAAAAATGGTGAAAATATTCACAGCTTTGAAAATAGTGCAGAAATTATTGTCTGTATGCAAGAAACAAAATCCCTTCTTTCCACAGAGATCTTGCACTTACTGCACTTGAACATTTCCACTGTGACAGCTGTAACACTTTTCTTTGTACTGCACTAGCCATACTGCATCAAACTAAATCAGAGAATTGAATTCTTCTCCTTCCTATCATCACCCCAATTCCTGATCTCTGCTGGAAATGAACTTCAGTCATTACAGAGAAAATTGCATGTTGATTTGCAACTGAAATCAGTAGAGAATCTGCTTTCATACACAGGGGCATGGCTTCTGCATTACTGCATATGGCATTGTGACAGGTATGCTATTATGATTTTCTTTTGAAAGAAAAGAATGGGTTTATTTCTCTTGCAGGAAGTGTTGGGTAGGGTTTCCTTTCCCTTTTCAAACCGTTGAAAATAATTATTAGTTAGTCGTCCTGTCTTCCTATGTAATGGATATACCTGTTTCTGTTCTATGTCTATTATGGATAAGTTTTGATTTCTATCAAGATAAAACACAACACGCCACCATCTCATAGGAAATCATTCTCTACAAAATGGCTTCATTGTATGAAATGAGTCACTGCTTCCCAGGGTAAGCTGCAGAGCAAGGGTTAGGGAAAACAATTTACTCACTAAGTACTTGCAAAAATTACTTCACACCCCTCAAATTTGATAAGCATGTGCTGAAGACAACTATAAAAGTGAGGAGAAAAATAAAAATCAAGCCGTTAGCTCACTTTTTTACTGTAAACTATCATTCACACATAATCATTTACATTAATATGTAAGTAAACATTACCACAAAGCTTTTGAAGCTTTGTAGCAAAGGTTGGATTTCCCTTCATCACCTTAAATTTGAAGACCATTCAAACTTGTTAAACATATGGCTTTGCTAAAGGCTACCAATAAAGGCTACCTACTCCTGTGTTATCAGAGTCTTAAACTAGTGAAGAAAATTAATTCTGCTCTGCAGTGTTGACACTAATCAGGATCTTAAAATTAAAAATTCTAGAAGTGACCCTTGCCAACATTTGAACTTTTTCTATTGCTTGAGTTTAAAACTGTGAACAGTCATCAGATCACACATGATGCCATCTTAGGTGTAACTAAAGCAGGTAAAAAGCCAGAGGGAAATTTCAGGAAAATTGCACTGCAAGCCCTGAGACACAGGTAAGGAAGTTATTTCCGAAGCTGAATTTGGGTGAATTATAAAGGTCATCATCCCTTTTGTTTTCTGTAAGTGTTGGGGGACAACTGACACATTTTACCCCCTTGGGATGGTGGAAATGAGAAGTGCCAGCATAATCAGTCAGACAAGACTGTAATGGCAGTCTTAGACTTGTCATGTCATCCTGTTAACCTTATATGGTTCACACAGCTAAACATCATGTTGGTTGTTTGAAGATTTTGAGAACTCCTTTAACTCCAAGTTGGCAGTCTTGCCTGAATGTGGATGGAGCAAGCCTTCATGTTTGAACGGGAGAGATACTCAAAGATACTGTCTGTTATCATAGCAGGATAGAACTTAAAAAGATCATGTGGAACTTACAGTCTTTTTATCTATTCAGACAGACATTGTCACCTTTGAAAAATTCAGCTCTTTTTCAGAAATCACAGAGAAGACTCTGCGTAGTGTTGTTCTTTTGATATAATAAAGCAAGGCTCAAAGTGAAATTTTGAAAATGTTACCCATGAATGAATACCTTGTTTTCAGTGGAATTTTGAAACCACTTTAGTAACTGATTTAAGTTGTGCTGTGAAGAGTCCTTTAGGGACATTTGGCCATTATTGTGCTCAAAGCCTGTGTACTCTTCCAGTCGAGGAGGTAGCCATTAGAAAAAAAAAATCTGCAGAAAGCAGTGGTGTAAGCAGAACAGCTTGAAAAATGCCAAAATGAGACTGTTCATGAGTTACAGGGAGGTGATCATAAGTCTGAGGCAGGAATGCATCCTTTGGTACAAAGTACATAACAGATTCAGTTGCAGTGACTTTGCATTTGGATGAAGTATCTGACCGTTATAACGGGAAGTCAGGCCTTGGAGCTAGATAGGCACAGATCAAATTTCTATCCTGGATTTAGTTACTATACAACATAGTTCCTTTCCACACCAAGTACATACATCTACCTAAAAAAACTGAGTACAGAAGATGTGGCCTCATCCAAATACAGTTTCAGAATATGGGCAAATTATCTGTTGAGAACCCTAGCAACTAAAAAGCATCAGAGCCACTATGGCTTTCATCTGGAAAGTCAGTTCCATTTCAGTGTCAAACTCTTGAGGTAAAAAATGCTAAGATGGAGAATTAGCAAGAGTTAAATTTTGTAGGATAGTATCATGATTTTAAGCTGAAGGAGGGTCGATTTAGATTAGATATTAGAAAGAAATTTTTCTTTACTGTGAGGGTGGTGAGGCACTGGAACAGGTTGCCCAGAGAGGTTGTGGATGCCCCATCCCTGGAAGTGTTTAAGACCAGGCTGGATGAGGCTTTGGGCAACGTGGTCTAGTGGAGGGTGTCCCTGCCCATGGCAGGGGGGTTGGAACTAGATGATCTTTGAGGTCCCTTCCAACTCAAACCATTCTATGATGCTATGATACAACTACATAAGCAAGATCTCAAAATATGATTTTTCACTTTTTAAAAGACTAAAATATTTGAAGACACAGGACAAGTTTTTGTTTTCTGGAAGCCTCCACAGAAAAGCAAGTTACCTTTAAGCTTAAAAATATACAAACTATTCTAGAATAAATCTCTATAGCAGGAATAAAAAAAAGATCCAATAGATATCACTGTTGTCACTCTGCCACTTTGTGGCCTAACACCAAAAATGTCATAAAATTATCCATCCAAACATATTAACCATGCTAAAGTCCAATAAAATGTCCAGCTACTCAAAAATAATAAACAGATTTCGCAAACTAGCTTTGCATTTCTTTCTCCCTTAAAATAAATAAATAAATAAATAAATAAATAAATAAATAAAGCAAGCTGTACTAAGAATTGTATTCTTGTCCTTTGCTAGTCTTGTAGTTCACAAGGTTGGGGAGGACAGATAGAGCATATGCCCAAAGGATGGCTGGAACAGGGGAGAAGATGCGGAATAGAGTCATGCTGAGAAAACAGGGCAGGAAGGGATGAGAGACAGGATACAGAGCATGAGGAAGGAAGTCCACGGTTACCCAGTAATGCTGAAAGTTTCCTGTGGATCTCTGGTGACAGGGTGCAGACTGTGCATGTTAGTTCCAGGTTCCAAGTGGAAGAGGGGAAAACCAGCCGACTGGGGAAAGAAGCAGGAAACTGCTCTTCTGGACTCAACAGGGCAATATTGAAACATTTTTGTGACTGGCATCCAACATGGACATTTGCTACAGAGAGCATAGAAGATATGAACTGCCACAATCTCGTTTGTGTTGTAGGGAAAGAAAACCCCATCTTCTTAGTAATTACTTAGTGGGGTGATTTAGAAAAATCTGTTAAAGGATTGCTACCTTCAGATCAGTCACAAACCCAAAATTAAATAGAAAAACCCAGCTCCCATAATTCCCTCTAGATCCCTTGTATTTTCTATCTGCAAGAGAGACACTCTACCAAAGCCAGCTAGCCCTGTAGTCCAGACTTATTTTTACTGGGTTTTTTTCAGCAGTTTCTCTGAACAAACTACATGTTATTAGGCATTTTACATACATTCCAAATATGGAAAGTATGCAGTATGTTACCTTATAATTAATTACCTGATGTTACCTTAAACACGTGAGAGTATTTGTCTCAAACTGAGATATGAGACCTTGAGCTTATCTCAGCTGCAGCAAGACAAACCAGGTATATTTCCATTTCTGCTGTCATCAGCTGCAGCACACAGTATCCATGACTGTTTCTCTTTTATTAGCTGATTTGTTCCAGTGTTATAATCTACTACAGTCCTGTCCCTATGAGTACACAGCTTTAGTTCTTGTAAGGGCCTGTGGGAAGATACGTTATTCGCTCTTTTGAAGAACACATGTTCAGTGCTTGGTTCTGTGTCTGCATCATAATGCAGCAAGTACGGAAATGACAAGGAAAATGTATTCAAAACCCAATAAAAGCCCAGTGTATGCTAGACAACACAAGATTCATTAAAAAACCCCATATAATATTCAAGCTATTAAGTCAGTAAGACTCTGCTACTAACTACATGGTTTGCATCCAGTCTTCCTCTAACACAAAGAACACCTGTATATTAAATTAGTTTGACAAAACATGTTAGAAAAACATTAATAGAAATGGCTGGAACTACTCCAGGTACAATGTCAATCTTTAAAACCAAAAAAGAGTAGGTTAAAAAAACCCCAAAACCAGCAAACAAACTCGAAAACCAGGCTGCATTTTATTTCAGCTTCGTCTGTACTTGTGAACATACAATTAGGTTTGTACCATTTCTCAGCACTGTCACTTGTGCATGCATGAGATACTGTAAGATATTGTGCACCTACACAAGTTATTACCTGAATAATGTAATTTGCACAGTTGAATGGTCCCTGCACAAATAAATAGAAGACTTTACCTGAAATATGTCTGTTTCTTTATTTGGCATGGTACAAAAGCAATTCATTTTACCTTCCAAGCCCCAATTCCTTTTCTCTTAGAGACACCCTTCTGAACGGTTCTATTATTTGTGCTCTGAGGATGGTAATACAGGGATTGCAGCAGCCAGTTCTCAACACGCTCCTTGTCAAAGGACCCACACAAGTCAGATTCAACTTTATTTTCTGCCAGAAAGCATTCAGCACTATGAAATGTGCTTGTACAAAAAGTGCAAGGTTTGCCAGACCCAAGTCTCAGAGTTGATTTTGATCATATCATGGGATTCACTCCTCTCCTCCAAAAGGTATTTTAAACGAGAAGAAAGAAGTTTAAAGTTGTAGGGAATCGACACATAATCACAGAGGTTTTTAATATATATATATTTGAACACACATTAATCCTCTTCCTTTACAAGCAATGCATTATTTTAAAGGAAAATATCATGGGACAGTATATTTATTGATTTATCAAAAGCTTTACAGGACGGTATTGATAATTATTTTTTTTTCTCTCTAGAACTACAGAGCAAAAAGATGGGTTTTTTAAATCACTGAGCAAGACAGTTTCCAACTCAGAACAAGATATATTATTTTAGTATTATGAACAGCAAAATATAGTAACAGTAGGTGTTTTGTATAAACTTTTAAGCTAGCTATAATGAAGTCTTAATGAGCTTTCTCATTTCGCTATTACAGCCACATAAATCTTGCTATGCCAAAGCCACCATATCTCCCTCTACAGGTTGATTTAGTAATGTACTCTGTACCAAACCGTTCATTCTGTTTGCCTGAAGCGTGTTACCTCCTATATACCCGAACTATGATATCTATTATTAAAAGCTTTCAAATTATGCCATTACTATAATATTACCCACTATTAGTCTCCCTAATATTCTCAGAACCAGTCCAGGTTTTAAAGATCTCAATATAGAATAACTATGTAGATTCATCATAAAAGAAAATTACATTGTGCCACAAAAAGAACACATTCAATAGGAAAAGAAACAGCACATATGGCTTTTGATTTGTTGTTACTGTTGTTCCTTTAAATGATTTTTTTTTTTATTTGGAAGAATACTTTAATAGCTGGATTGAATAATTTAACTATGTATCATAGGCAAAAAGAAGTTTGCATTAAAAATAGACATGACGATCTCCTATTTTCAGATTAAGGGAATATTCCTTTATGTCTGAATATCTTTAGTTATTGAAAAGTTGAATAAGCCGTTCTTTCAAACGAAGGAAGTACTGTAAATGTTGCCCATGTTCTTTTTATTTTTAGGCAAGGCAGGGTTCCTTATGCATCGTTCCTATAATTGCACTGTCTAGTCTTCTCCATTTTAGCCTTTGAATCTTTCCTCAGATGAAATCTTTGCTATGGAGCTATTTTCATTTCCATTTTCCAAACTCTGTCTAGTTCAAAATACTTGATTTGTTTTCATCATTGTTTTAGGTATGTGTGTGTGTGCCTGTGTTTCTGTATGTGTGAATACAAGCATAGGAAAATTTAAGGTACACAGAGTGCAATTAGGCAAACTAAAGTTCATGCAAGATTAAAGTTAATATTTTTTTTCAGTCATATGCCAGAAAAGCTTTAATGGCTACCATGCCCAAGATCTTGAGTTTTGCAATAAACCACATATAGATTCCTAAGCCAGTACCAGTCTGGAGGGATCCACAGTTTGACACTGGTACTAGAAAGGCCAGGTAGACAGATTAGATTAATCTCTGCCAGTATGGCAGCATTCAATGTCATGTCCAGGATCCCCGGAATCCCCTATAGCACTACTAAGCTTTCAAAGCTCACATTTGGAGAGTCCAGAGGACCTCACCATGTGACACCACCACTTCCAACACCTTTGGTTAGGTCCTGAAAAGCACCAGAGTGCGAGATTCATGTTTCTGCTGCAAAAACCTTCAGTTGTGTAATTTTCTTTGTAATTTTTTTTTTTTTTCAGTCTCCTCCTCCTCTCTTCCTCTGTTTCCTCCCCTTGACCTTCTAACTAAAAGCAATCAGTTCTAGCTGGCTAAGGGTGCATCCTGCATTTCTGTGACTATAACTACAATGGAAGCTATCAGTAATGTCATAAACAGCTTCAATTCTGCACAGGGCAGCCAGACGTTGAAGGAGCTCAGAAGGACAGCTGTTTTACCTGAGATTGCTTCACCAATGTGAACACTCCGCATTTTTCCATCTTTTTCACTTTTTACTTTTGTTTGTTCTTGCCTTGCTCCCCTTCAAGGAAGCAACTGTCAAACATAGAGACTTCTGCCATCAAAACTCTCTGGCTATGCTCTATTTCAACCTTTTAGGAAATAAAAAGCCTTTACATTAATAACGTGAACCTGGACCATGGAGAGGAGGGAGCGCTGCCTGAAGTTCACCTGGCAGCCTGCAAGTGCAATGAGCATTTCGTGGACAGCTGCTGTAATCAGCTTCTCTCCTCTCATCAGTTCTACGCAAATTAATCCTCTGTAATGGTCACATTCCTCCAAAAATAAAGTAGATGAGCACGTAACTCAAAATGAATTCTTACCAGATGAGCCTTCATTTTTGTTGTGATTTTTACCTCTTTTGTGGTACTTTGAGAAGGCAGTGAGGAATGTTAGGAGAGTACTTACCTAGAAAACAGAACATTAAGAAAGGAGTTATTAGAACATGGAAGCTTCCAATTTTTACTTACATCATTAGCACAAACAAGTATTTACAGAAGCACTAGGAAAATGGATTGTTTCTATTTAGGTATCAATGCTAATTTTTTAATGTCACTGCATCAGGAATGTGAACTTAGCACATAAATATATATATATACACATATATATAAAAAAGGACACCTTATTTCTTTTATATTAAAAATTATTTCCAAATTTTGTTAAGAATCTTCTTTCTTACAGGCACTGTTCATTAACACGTCTTAGAATATTTAATATTTGTTACAGCACTTATATTTGACAGCTTTTGTACAACATATATCTCTTTTTCTGTGGACAATCTCATACAAATTTTTATTTCAATTATCAACTACAAAATTAGCTGCCAACATATAATTTTGTGCACTTGAGTTTAAAATCTGGTTTTAGTTCAGTATTATTGAATATCACTATGTTTACTAATATCAAAACATGTAAGTAAAATGTGAATTCTCAGATCTTCATTGAAAATGACATTTTGCAGCCATTATATATATGGATAGATCAAATTTTAGATAGATTAAAAATGAAGTATTGCAGGCATTTTATGATCTCTAAAATTCTTTTGCTAATTAGTTCCATAAAAAAATCTGTGACATAAATTGTGACAACAGAAAAACATTATGAAAATTACTTGAATAATGGGAAGAACTCTGTAAGAAGAAAAAAGAATGACCTGAATTTAAAATGCGGCTAGACCAGACTTTTACCAGTGGTCAGGACAGTGTTTCTCTCTAGTAATTTATCCAAATCATGCTAACAATAAACAGTCAAGAATTAGTGTTTTAAAAAATGTCATCCTCAGTAGTCTAAAAACGTATCTTCTGTCACCTTAGTTACATACACAGGTAGGTTCCTGGCCAACCCCCCCCCCCCCCAACCTAAAAAAGTAAACCCAAAGAATAAAGCCCTATTTTTCAGGGTTACTTAATTTCCAGTCTATTATACTTTCAGCAGAAATACCATGAACCCATGATTAATGAATGGCTGAATGCTTAGTCCAGAAGCCAGAGCGAAGAGCCCTATGAGGAATACAAGGCTATACAAATGTATCTGACACACGTTAGAAGTCATTGCTACTGTAAAACACTTCTCTCCATGCTTTTCCATTCACCATTTTTCTGGCTTGCTTTTGATGATCTCTTCCTCAGCAAAAACTGAAATCCCCCTCTGGTGGTGTTGACTAGACTAACATCTGGACTTTCTGGGCTTCGCTACCTGCTTCCTCTTGGAACTGTCAACTAGACACAATGAGAATCCAATCAGGATGTTAATCAATGACAGGTGCAAAATTGGAGAATACCAAAGTGGAAAAATTACTTGCTTGCCTTTGAACTGATCGGACTGCTGTGATAGGATCTAAACTTTGTTTCCTAAAGCCAGTTCTACTCAAGGGAAAAATAATTCTAAACATGTAACAAACTGTTCGGAATCCTGGCCATCAGATGCCTGTCAAGAACTGTGGCATTTACTACTCTAAATAAATAAACCCCCAAACACGAAATTTATGAAAAGGTGAGAAGACAAGAAAACAATTCATTATGTGCATCCACTGGTTGGGGGTTTTTATCGTAGCCTCACTGTAGATGAATCATTATTTTGCATTACTGTTAAATCACCATATTTGTTTTTTAGAGGTCCTTTAAATCTCCATGACAGCAATTGTGTGCATATGATGCATTCCTACAAATGCTGTAACTATCTTGTATTAAAAATGCCATATTTTTTCTATTCTTAATATTTTTGCCTAATGATTTAGAAATGGAAATTAATAATACAAGTCTAACAGAAAAGTATGATAAAGAGCCTTTTATTAGACTTAAATTAGAGCAGTTACAAAACTGACTTCTATATTGGACATAACTCTTAGGGAAAAAAAGAGTGGAAATATTTTCTGGAGGTAGGTACAGTGTTCAGCAGAAACCGGCTGAAGAAGATCTTAACTGGCTGAAGAAATCAATATTACTAATAGACCTCCGTACATGAAGGCTAATAATATTTATAACCAGGAGATGCTGACTACTGAAACTTTCATGTTTTAACATCTGTACGTTGAGTTACCTTTCCACTCTTTCAAAACAGGTTTCTAAGACACTGCTTTGCTTTCACGATAGCTATTCTGTGGCCTTCAGGGGATAGCAGAAATAAAATTATAAGAAAATACCTGTGACAAATGCCATGAGAAATATTTTCATATTAAGGAAAAAGAAAATTCAGCAGTTAGCAAAAAAATCTTCATTTTAAAGTTTTTTCTGTTTCAACACATTAAGACAGCATAGGAATGCATGTTTTACTGGTGTAGTATAGCTAACTCTGCCAAGCAGCGTGTAAATGGCTTTAGATGCTTCTTCAGACCCAGAGGATCAACACAAGACACACATGCCTGTATGCTACCTCAAAATAGCATCATCTATCTCCCTCTCCCCTCAAACTTGCTTCAGTGATAAAAGAGCTGCAAAACAGTTTTTAGAAAAGGAAGAAAATTTGATATGTCATATAACAAGAAAGGGGTTTAGGGTAACTCGTTTAGCTTTATTTATGTCTTCCTTCCCTCTTTAGCTAAAGAGGCTATAGCTATTATGTATAAAGCTACAACATTTGTGATTTTCAAATAGCCAGACCTTCAAAGGATACCAGTGCCTGACAGAGAGATGTAGGTTTGCTTGTTGAACTACAGCTCATGGACCTGCATCTCTCCCACCGTAACAGCAACAATTCATATACTCCTGGGCATCGCGCAGCGTCACAGCTTCTGCAAGCTGCCCCAGGACCAGGAAGAAGCTGGGAAATTGTGCTGTGTAATTGTATTGGTCAGAGTCAAGCCCAGGTTAATGTATTCTCTTTCTCAGTAGGGCTCATTAGCTTGTCTGCCAGATTAGTTTATATCTCAGGCAGTTGAGAGCATTAATGGAGCAGGCACAGGACTTTTCATTGACACTAGGAAACTGGAAAAAGTCGAATGGAGGACTGTTGTACTGAGACACATGGTGAGAAATGTTGAGGGAACTGAGTCTGGGTAGCATGGATAAGGGGAGGGAAATGTAATTTTTGTGTTCAACTACATATAGGGACGATATAGGGAGGTACAGCCAGAATCTGCTCAGTGATTCATGGACAAAGGACAAGAAACAACCGTCACAGTTTGCACAAAGGAATATTTTGCATGGACAGAAGGAAATAAATAATCTTCACAATGATGATGGTTAAGAGCAGGAACTAGCTTCCACAAAACTGTTGTGGAATCTCCGCTCTTGGAGGTACTCAAGGCTTCACTGGTGAAGGCCCTGGGAAACTTGATCAAATGTTGTTAATTCTGCTTTCAGCAGAGGATTGGATAAGATAGCTTTCAGAGAATGCTTCCAAGCAAAATTATTTTATGTTTCAGTGATTCTAAGTCTGTAGTTACAATTAATAATAATATAGTTGTATGGAAAGAGAACAAAAATGAGAAGGCCAGAGCATTCTTTATATCTTTCCCTTTCCTTGACGTGCCACCATGCATTCATCAGCTGTAGGCATCACCCTGTTCCCTCCCCACAACAGGACTGAATTTTTTCTGTGCTTAAAACTAACAGCTTCCTTATTGCCATCATTTTTTGTGCAGCCCAGATGCTCTGTGAACAATTGTCTCCAAACTAAGAAATTAATCTACAAATGCATGCTCTAAACACGTAAGTATTGTTAAACATTTCCTGTTTCATTATGTACTATGTTATAAAACAGTTTTGCAACTCAGGAAAGGGAATAAACACTTCCTAAGGAGCAGGCAGTGTTATCAGTGTATTAGTTGTATCCCTTAGGTGTGTAAATTGATACTTGCTGTTGATCTTTTCTAATCTAATTAATTTGCGATTTACTTTTTTACTTCCTACAACAATTTTGAAAGGTCTGTAAACTTTTCTTATTGTGGCTGTCATGGTTTAGCCCCAGTCAGCAGCTAAGCATCACACAGCAGCTTGTTCTCTCCTCCCCACACAGTGGGATGGGGAGGAGAAGTGGAAGAAAAAGGTAAAACTCATCGGGAGGGATAAGGACAGTTTACTGGGACAGCAAAGGAAGAGGGAAATAACACCACCACTAATAAAAGAATATACAAAGTGGGTGATACACAATGCAGTTGCTTACCACCCAGAACCCGATGCCCTGCCTCTCTCCAGCAGAGACTCCTCCTCCCCAACGAACCCTCTCCCCTCCTCCCCCAATACACTGAACATGACGTCATATGGTATGGAACATCCCTTTGGCTAGTTTGGGTCAGCAGTCCTGGCTGTGTCCCCTCCCAGCTTCTTGTGAAAATTAACTCTATCCCAACCGAAAACCTGGACAGTAGCTTGTATATATAGATTATGGGCTGGACTATGTTCTTTCCTTATAAGGCCTGGTGAAAGGAATGTTATGGAAACGAAACACAGAAACAAAACCAGGGTATAATATTAAATATATTAAAAACTTTAACATTTCCTGTGACATTGAATTAGTATTATAAGAGATTAATAAGTTATTTCCTAATGTCTCTCTACTGTTAACCTATTTCGTCAGCCACCCATGCTTCCTAATGCCATAGGAGAGGGACGGATATCCTGGAAGCATTAGGTAGGGCTGTATTTGTATGTTTTCCAGTACACAGAGGGAGGATGGAAAGGACAAGCTTCTCTGATAGTTTAAATGAGCTTCTCTGATAGTTTAAATACTACAATGGACATCTTCATGAAGTCCAAAATTATACACAACTTTAAAACCAAGTTCCACCTTTATAAACCTATTTTCTTTACATGCAAGACGAGTGTACATTTATAATGTTTGAATCTTGGCATTGATGAATAGACTCTCAGTGGTGCTGTTGCAGAACTAATTAAAACCACAGCTGGGGGAAAAATTATAAGGACAAGGAGAAATCTGGAGCAATTTTAGTTTCCTCCCCCTGAAATACACTCAAATCCTCTCAGCCTTTTTGTAGAAATACTCAATACCAGATGAAGAAGCATAATTTGCTTCTCACTAGACTGCAGAATAAAAATACTCGCATAATGAATATTTGAAAACTGATTGCTATATGGCATTGCCACCACACACAGAGCATTAGCTCTCCTTCTACTCTTTGTTTGTTCTTCTTAGGGAAAGAGATTGAAGATGCCCACTCTGAAAATAATGACTCTCAAATGTTGATGATACACATCAGGCAAAGAAAGTCATCTCTGCATGCCTCTGCTCCCAGTTTGGAACAGTGCAATACTCATGGCTAGAGGAACTGACAACATGAGAGACATTTATAGTACAATGTCATATGTGTTTTCATAATGAGAAAAAAATGTCAGCTGCTGTCTACCATAATATTTCTACCACCCAAAACTGTTTTCTTCCCTCTTTCCTCCTCCCACACACTTTCTCTCTTCCACATACTTTTCTTTCCTTACTTTTGCATAAATTCACTGTTTTCATATTTGTCCATTTGGGAATGCTACTTAAACATTTAGGACTCAGACATTGCTTAGCAAATGACTGTGACTTTTGCTTTTGTTCAGCAGCCCATTTCGTCTACCCACCCAGCTTACTCAGCAAGGTATCCCTGTCCTCCCAGAAGAGTTTGCTGTTTCCAGGGAGAAGCTGGTGAAATGGAATACAGGAGTGCTGCTGAGCCGCCTCAGCACAAAGACTCACTCCAGTGGCTGTTGGAAGTGAACTGCACTAAGTTACTAGACTTTGGGCTGAAGTGGCCAAGGAAAGCTCTCATGCTTCCTCTTCTGGCTAAGCTCTGGGGAATGCAAACACTGTGAGGGGACGGTAATAAAGGCATGGGGGGAGAGAGATGCCTGTAACTATTTGCAAAATGATCTTCACCCCATCCTGAGAAAGAAACCAGTGAAGATCCTGCAGCTGCATCACCAAGAACGGTGAGGGCTCAGAAGAGATTTCCCATCAACAGAAGCAAGAGCAGCAGGGCAGTTACTAGCCCTCTCATCAGAACAGCACCCTCAGTAACAACTCCCTGGACAGCTAGGTAAGAAGGCTTCTGCCTTTCTGTGCAGCAGCAGGTTGCTTTGTCGGTACTGCACCTGCAACAGGTCCTGCAGGGACCTTGTGTTACCAGGTGGAGTGACTGAGAGTTTCAGTCCCAGCTGCATCTGCTTATCCTGCTTGCTGCAACAGCTCTGATGCCAGGGAGAGCAGGCCCTTTCAGAAAGCCCATGACTACCAAGTAAGATAAACCAGCGATGAGTTTGCAACTCCTGAACACGTCATGTCCATACCTGTGTCTCTGAGCCTCAACTATAAGCATACCTTAATGTGCTCCCACTTGAAATTTATGAAGGCTTCTAAATCACATAATCTGGGACCAAGATGGCTAGAGTAGAAAGTATATTTCAAAGAGATTATTTAAAGGATCTTGAGAAGCCGTAGTATTGAATTGCCTTCCACCTACTGCTGCTCTGTCCTCTTCACCACTGCAATTCCTCTCCTCACAACCTCCCTAATGTTTAAAGAGAAAGTCTGGTAGTTATAATTCCAATAGTCTTTAAACATTTTAATGCAAAACATACCTCTGGAAAATAAATACAAGTAGCTGATAGGCTGATCTGATAGCTCTTCTTTTAAGATTATGTAATACTTTGTGCATAACTGTCTGACTATTCTAGCAACAAGACGAGACCAATATGACATTTCTGATATACTTTGCAGTTGAATAGGACTGCATTTCAAAGCAAAACAACATGTGATTAGTTCTATTTTAAGGATTTCAAAAGTTACCATGGCATTGAAAATGCTGTATTATTCACAGAAGTTATGAAAAAAAGGTTAATGACATCAGGGAAAGATGATCAAGATAACACAAATGGCCTTACATTTGTTAAAGGCAAAGAACACACATGGAAAGGTACGGCTAATCAGGTAACGTTAGGTATCGTCCCCTTCCACAGACACCATCTTTTCTTATTATTACTTATTTATTGCTAATGTATGTATCCTTTTACTCAATAATATTTACACTGCCAAGATCAAGAACTTTTATATGAGAAACTGCCACTGTGTTGCTCATAATGGGTGAGATGGCACTTCTCAGGAACATGCCTAAGGAGGAGCGAGCAGCTGCATGCAACTCTGGAAACACTTGGCAAGAAATGACAGACACGTATAGAAGAACTGCTTCCCATAATTTCTAGTTGAACCAACAAGTCTATGAACCATGCTACCTAGTACAACAGACCAACCATAGCAACTGATAACCTAAAATTTCCTTACAACAAGAGACAAAACAGCTCACTGTTTAACAAGTTACGTAGACAGACACTTAAAAATTTAGGTCATGATATATGGCTAAGAGACTAGTTCTGCAATCAATATTCCCATCTGTGGCCAGTCAATTTTTCTTTATGCCCACCCTGATTTCAAGCTGTTAGCAACTCCAGAAACATTTGCACTTTGAAGGGTACTGTACTATCGAGCCTCATTCATATAAGAACTGATAAGCATTCTTTAGGATAATTGTGAATATAAATTAAACACAACAAATTATTCTTAATATCTTTATAGCACCACTTGCTGCGATTATTTTGTGGGTAACTATGCAAAAACATAAGCAGAAAAGATCCTCAATTCTGGGGGCTTACCACATACTTATTTTTGTTTGTTTTAATTTGCTATGAATTTTTACACCTTAAGGACAGACTTTAAATTGTTATTTTTTCAGGACTTATTAATGCATCAAATTTATTCTCAATAGCGAAATAACAAAATGTTCTGCTAAGATGCATTAACTTTTGCATAAAATTCAAAACTCATACAGCTTTACATGAGGTAGCGTTACTCAGAGCAGAAGTGAGTAACATAACAATACTGATTGGCAAGAAAACATTTGCAGTTGTACCTCTGCCTAATTAATTCAACAGTGACATTCATCACTATCTCTTTGGGTACCCAGAGTAGTGTTAATTACTAGCAACATACAGTTATAAATAATTTAACAGCATATTTTCTATGAATATTAGATTTTTCCATAATAAATATCTTGTAAACACATTGCTTGGATTTCTAAGATAAGCGTTCTATTACAATTTCTGATCTGTATGTTGAGATAATCATTGGTGAATGTTGCATCTGCATACAGCAATTAATGTATACATATTAAATATAAACAGATGCACATATATCTAGATACACTGAATTCAATGAGCAACCTGTATTGTTCTGCATCAACAAGATGCAGAAAGTGTTATAAAACTGACTTCTGAGTAGCAAAACATATAAAAATTAAACTCTAGAGATTATCTGGTCTACAGTAAACTCATTTTCATTCTACTTTCTTCTTGGTTCTTCAATATGCAAACATTTTAAAGTAATATGAAATACTAAATAATTTTCTTAGAATGGGGTAAGATAAGAAGCAAGAAATGTCTTTGGACAAGAAAATGTCTATTATCAATATGATTAAAGTTACTAATAACTGTTATTGTGCCTCTTGACAGGTATACTTAGATATTTTTTATGCAGAAATCTGACAAGTTAATAACAGAATGTAATAACGCATCTTACTTGGTAGTAATAGAATATTACATTGTATTACATTATCATGATGAATAAAGCTTGCCTTAGGCCACAGTTGGACTCCATACTTTTTAAATAAACATAAATAAAATTTCTTCTCTATATTTGATCATAGAGGGAATCATGTAAAACATAGTGTTCATGTAGTTAAAGAGTTCAAAATCACACCCAGACAGGAAGAACTGAATTAGCAGAAACTACTTTTATATTTACAAGGCTGAGTGCCTTTATATTGACAAGGCTGCTCTTGGGTCACAACAACCCCATGCAACGCTACAGGCTTGGGCAAGAGTGGCTGGAGAGCTGCCTGGTGGAAAAGGACCTGGGGGTGCAGGTTGACAACCGGCTGAGTATGAGCCAGCAGTGTGTCCAGGTGGCCAAGGTGGCCAACAGCATCCTGGCTTGTATCAGAGCTAGTGTGGCCAGCAGGACCAGGGAAGTGATCGTCCCCCTGTACTCGGCACTGGTGAGGCCACATCTCGAGTCCTGTGTGCAGTGTTGGGCCCCTCACTACAAGAAGGACACTGAGGTGCTGCAGAATGTCCAGAGAAGGGCAATGAAGCTGGTGAAGGGTCTAGAGCACAAGTCTTATGAGGAGCAGCTGAGGGAACTGGGGTTGTTTAGCCCAGAGAAAAGGAGGCTGAGGGGAGACCTTATTGCTCTCTACAGCTGCCTGACAGGAGGCTGTAGCCAGGTGGGTGTTGGTCTCTTCTCCCAAGTAACAAGCGACAGGACAAGCGGAAATGGCCTCAAGTTGCACCAGGGGAGGCTTAGATTGGGTATTAGGAAAAACTTCTTCACTGACAGGGTTGTCAAGCATTGGAACAGGCTGCCCAGGGAAGTGGTTGAGTCACCATCCCTGGAGGTATTTATAAGATGTGTATACATGGCGCTTAGGGACATGGTTTAGTGCTGGACTTGTTAGGTTTACCATTGGACTCAATGATCTGAAAGGTCTTTTCCAATCTAAATGATTCTATGATTTTCTGATTCCTCAATACTTCACTTGAAACACTGTTTTGAAAGTAATTAGATACCTATTTTCTCCTCTAACATATGACTTTCCTATGAAAGTCCATATCTCTAAGCCAGGAAATCCTGGCTCAATTCTTGTTTCCACCCAGCAGGATTGCATAACTTGGGGCAAATTGCTTCACTTTCTTGTGGTTTAATTTGTCCACAGGAGCCTGAGAAAAGTATGTTTCTAGTAGCTTGCACTTCATTATACAAAAATAGGAATACTGCCCATTAAAATAAAATGCAGTATAGGAAGCCATACAGAGCTTTTTTCTATCAAGTGTCAATATCTAGGGTACCAAAAAGAATCCATCTGCAATTTCTCATGTCTCTTGACACTAAAGCATCTAGAAGACAATTGCATTTACAGTCAAGATTTACAATCTGAAACATTATTCACTACATTTTGATAAATGCTTTAATCTTTCTGCAAATTCAGTCTCAAAGGACATATATATGAATTACAATCTATAATGTGTGTAAAAAATGTAACAGATGATCACTCATTTTCTCTGTTCTAACTTTCTCAAGAAAAACCTCAGGAAGTAGGAAAAACCTCAGGAAGTAGGAATCATCTGTCATTAACAGAAATTTTATTTAATACTTCAAGTACTGTATTGCTTCTTTTAGTACATGTACACAGAACTCAGAATAGTTGGGCTCAAAGGGAACTCTGGAGATCGCCTAGTCCAACCTCCCTGCTTGAAGCAGGGCAAATACGATTCTTTTAAGAAAGAAATGTGGCAAGTCACTAGAAGAAAAAGTAAGCAAAATTTGTAGTAATTTTTTCACTCTTCTTGTCATTCACATTAAATTTCTATGGATTGCTTATCACAAATAGCAAATGAATCTTTTTCTTCCTCACTCCTTAAAAAGAAACTTTCAAAAGCCCACTGAAACACAGTGCTGCTGTGCTGCTGCTGCCTTTGTCTTCTGTACACCTACCAAGTGCCATTAGCTTTTGCCTGCACCCACCAGAGCAAGTGCAAAGAAGCAAAACCCCATGAAGCTTTAGCCTGAAAACTGTAGTGAGTTCTCGGAAAAGCCATGATCCTGCAACTGGACCTACATGTTTAGACTGGAATACATGTATCTGGATACATACTTGTATCATAGCATCATAGAACCATAGAGTGGTTTGGGTAGGAAGGGACCTTTAAAGGTCATCTAGTCCAAACTTTCTGCAATGCGCAAGGACATCATCAATAAGGACAAGTGCCAGATTCTGCACCTGGGAAGGGGGAACCCTGGCTATAAGTACAGACTGGGCGATGAGATGCTGGAGACCAGCCATGCGGAAAGGGACCTGGGGGTCTTGGTCGACAGCAAGTTGAACATGAGTCACGAGTGTGCCCAGGCTGCCAGGAAGGCCAACTATATCCTGGGGTGCATCAAGCACGGCATTGCTAGCCAGTCTAGGGAAGTGATTGTCCCACTCTACGCTGCACTGGTGCAGCCTTACCTTGAGTACTGCGTGCAGTTTTGGGCGCCACAGTACAAAAAGGACATAAAACTATTGGAGAGTGTCCAAAGGAGGGCAACAAAGATGTTGAAGGGTCTAGAGGGGAAGACATATGAGGAGAGGCTGCAGTCCCTTGGTTTGTTCAGCCTAGAGAAGAGGAGGCTGAGGGGACACCTCATCGCAGCCTACAGCTTCCTCACGAGGGGGAGCAAAGGGTCAGGTGCTGATCTCCTCCCTCTGGTGACCAGTGATAGAACCCGAGGGAATGAAATGAAGCTGTGACGGGGGAGGTTTAGGTTGGATATCAGGAAAAGGTTCTTCACTGAGAGGGTGGTTGGCACTGGAATAGGCTCCCCAGGGAAGTGGTCACAGCACCAAACCTGATTGAGCTCAAGAAGCATCTGGATAATGCTCTCAGTCATACGCTCTGATTCGGCTGATCCTGTGTGGACCCAGGAGTTGGACTCGATGATCCTTATGGGTCCCTTCCAACTCAGGATATTCTATGATTCTATGAACTAGTTCTCATTGCTCAGAACCTTGTCCAACCTGACCTTAAATGTTTCCAGGGATTGGGCATCCACAACCTCTCTGGGCAACATGTTCCAGCATTTCACCATCCTCACAGTAAAGAATTTCTTCTTTATATCTAGTGTGAATCTACCCTCTGTTAGTTTAAAACCATTAGCTCTTGTCCTATCACTACAGGCCCTACTAAAATGTCTGTCCCCATCTTTCTTACAAGGTACTGAAAGGCCGCAATAAGGTCTCACTGGAACATTCTCTTCTCCAGGCTGAACAACCCCAACTCTCTCAGCCTGTCCTCATAGGAGAGGTGCTCCAGCCCTCTGATTGTTTTCGTGGTGCTCCTCTGGACCCAGTCCAACAGCTCCATGTCTTTCCTGTGCTGGCGACCCCAGAGCTGGACGCAGCACTCCAGGTGGGGTCTCACGAGATCAGAGTAGAGCGGCAGAATCACCTCCCTCAACCTGTTGGTCACACTTCTTTTGATGCAGCCCAGGATACGGTTAGCTTTCTGGGATGCAAGCACACATTGCCAGTGTCCAGTTTATCATCCACCAGTACCCCCAAGTCCTTCTCTGCAGGGCTGCTCTCAATCCATTCATCTCCCAGCCTGTATTGATACCAGGGATTGCCCTGACCCCTGTGCAGGACCTTGCACTTGGCCTTGTTGAACCTCATGAGGTTCACATGGGCCCACTTCTTAAGCTTGTCCAGCTCCCTCTGGATGACATCCCATCCCTCAGGCATTTCAACCTCACCACTCAGCTTGGTGCCATCTGCAAACTTGCTGAGGGTGCACTCAATTCCATTGTCTATATCATTGATAAGATATTAAACACTACTCGTCCCAATACGGACCCCTGAGGGACACCACTTATCACCGATCTCCATCTGGACATTAAGCTGTTGATCACAGCTCTCTGGATGCGACCATCCAGCCAATTCTTTATCCACCAAATGGTCCATCCTCAAGTTCATCTCTCCAATACAAAGAGAAGGATTTTGTGGGTGACCGTGTGTCCTGGTTTTGGCTGAGACAGAGTTAACTTTCTTTCTAGTAGCCGGTATAGTGCTGTGTTTTAGCTTTAAAATGAGAATAATGTTGATAACACACTGATGTTTTCAGTTGTTGCTGGGTAGTTGTAGTGCCTACACTAAGTCAAGGACTTTTTAGCTTCTCACGCCCTGCTGGGTGCACAAGAAGCTGGGAGAGCACAGCCAGGACAGCTGGCCCAGACTGACCAAAGGGATATTCCCTGCCATATAGCGTCATGCTCCAGATACAACTGGGTAAGCTAGCTGGGAGGTGGGATCATTGCTTGGAAACAGGCTGGGCATCGGGCTTGTTTCCTTGTTCTTTCTGCATGTGGTCAGCATTTGCATTTCTGAATCACTTGTATTATTGTTATTATTGTTATTACTATTAAACTGTCTTTATCTCAACCTATGAGGCTTTTTTTTCTATTCTCCTCCCCAACCCCTTGTGGGGGAGATTTGAGCTAGTGGCTGTGTGGTTCTCAGTTACCAGCTGGGGCTAAACCACAATAGTCCTTTTTGGTGCCCAACATGGGGCATGAAGGGTTGGGATCAAGACCGATCTGACCAGGGTGTTTTAAAACAAATTTGTTATAGGCATTTATTATATTAGTTTAATTGTCACTGGTCCGCTGGTCACAATGTTGTTTTATTTGTTCTCAGAGTTGTGTCATGTAACACCTAACTTGCCTTATATGCTGGTTATCAGTGTTTATGTGTGGTTTGCCACCTCTGGGCATTGGATTAAGGTTATCGCTCTGCTGCAGGGTGTACTACTGGCTTATGGTATGATAAAATCATTGATAGTCAGACCAGTTTTGTTGTTGTATTCAGCAGCAGCTGAATCTGTATTCAGTGGCAGCGAAGCAACAGCAATGGCTTCATATCCATATTTTGGGAGCCATCTGTCAGAAGCTATTAATAATTACACTTTTTACTTTTTCTCCTTGGAGATCCAATATGTGGGAGATACACCTTCCTTCACCTTTCCCTTCTTCTCCAGGCTAATTACAATAGCTTTTCAGAATGATGAATGTCCTCGGGATGTTCAGACCAGCACACTTCTATTGCTAGGTCTCCTGAATGTGATTCAGGTCTTGTTTAGGGTTAAACAACTATTTAAGACTACCACCCAAAGATCTGCATTACCAAATTTTCTGCATTACTAAAAAATGACAAAAATCAACAGAAATACTTTTTCATAGAAACGTGTTCATTTTGAATATTGAAAGTTTGATCAAGAAAGATTCCAGAGCTCCAAAATTGAATTTCCAGTCAAACTTCACACAGGAAACGAGTCAAGATCTCCCTAGGGCTGTGTTATCTACAAGCATCCCAGTGGTTAGAAAACCTTGCCACTTCAAAGAAAACTGTTTGAAAGCCCTGTATCTCATTGTTTTAAGTGGCTGTCCTTGAAAAGGCTTAATTATCTTTTTTCTTAAAAATTTTTAAACGTGAAGCTTTTACAAATAAATGAAAAACAAATCTAGACCCTTGAAACACCTAGTGATTGGATCCTTTTTTCTAACCGTTCTTTTTCATATTTGCCTGAGGTAGTGCAAATCAAACAAGAAGTTTCCTGATTTTGGTAGCCTTTTTTTCAGTGTGACAAACACAGTATTTATTTTACCCTCATAAGCAAACAAGAGACTGGCATACATGAGTAGACCTATGCATGTTTAACAATCTACAGGACTCATCTCTGCAATTTTAGCAGAATAAGATATAATGTAAACTGCTAAAGCTTAAGGGAACAGTTAAGGCTGTTTTACATTGAGAAGCATAAGGGATTTAGACTCCACTGAAAGTCGCAGCATAAGACAATTTTATGAAAACCAAGTAAAATTAATTTTTATTTATTAAGTAATTTCTATTCTTTGCATTATAAATTATATACCTGTAAGTTTATACTTATAAGTTTAACAAGTATACTTAAACAGCTATATAACTTTAAAGTTTATAAGTATATATCTATAAATATAAGTTATGTAAATTCACAGATTCACACATGGTAGAGGTTGGAAGGCACCTCTGGAGATCATCTAGTCCAACCCCCCTGCTAAAGCAGGATCACACAGGATCATGTCCAGGTGGGTTTTGAATATCTCCAGAGAAGGAGACTCCACAGCCTCTCTGGGCAGCCTGTTCCAGTACTCGGTCACCCTCAGGGTAAAGAAGTTTTTCCTCATGTTCAGATGGAATTTCCTGTGTTCCAGTTTGTGCCCATGCCCCTTGTCCTGTCGCTGGGCACCACTGAAAAGAGTCTGGCCCCATCCTCTTGACATCCGCTCTTTAGATATTTATAAGCATATATAAATATATAGAGAAAATTTTATAAATATATACGTTTACAGATATAAACACTAATTTATACAAACAAAAGCTACTTTTTCTTTTAGAACACAGCATTTGGGGATATTTGCAATTCAATGTTATAAAGCGAAATGAATTTCCAAACTGCATTTCCAAATTGCATCATAATGATGTAAGAAAGGGCACTAATGATGGGATACTTCAAAGAAAGGTAAAAAAGTATTTCCTTCGAGTACTGAGCTAGCCAATATTTTTTTTCATTTCAATGGAGGCAAGAATTACTTCCTGATCCCATCTTAGATAGATTAGTATCTAAAATAAAAGAATGGGTAGCCAACATGACCTTATTTGTAGTATTCTCACATATAATATTATTTTTATTAAGTAATTCCCCAACCTTTAAGAAATATTAAATTAATCTCGTTGATCCTTTTCTACCCTTGGAGACATGCCACTTTTTTCTGTGAACACTGACATTAAATGCTGCTTATGATTTGGAGCAATCTCACCTATAAGTGCTGACAGCAATTTTCTTTGAGCAGGAAAAAAAAAAACTCTATTGGGAGTAACCGTAAGTTATTTCTCGCTTCAGTAATTTTTAAACATAAAAGGCCAGCATGATTCCAGAAGAATGAGAGGGATTCCTAGGTTCTCTTTTTCCACTGCCATTAACTTTGTGTAAACATTAACTCATCCTTCAAGAAATGGCAGTCAAGTTTAAATTGCTATGGTTCTGTTTGCTGCTTTTTTATACTCATCTCACCTGATATATTGTTAAACATCAGAAGTGATAAATGGAGTTTCACGAGATTCTTAACAGATAACTGCAATTCTTAATATATTCTTTTTCTACTTTGCAATAAATAACATTACAAATTTGCTTCACTTAATTCATAGACATAATTCCAGTACTTTTTTGTACTTGTCAAAAAGGGGAATAATCCTGATCTGAGAAGGATGCAAATGAAATCCCAGAAGGCCACAACCAAAAAAGACAACAGTTTGCATAAAAGAGGGGCAGACTTACTACAAACAGTATGGTACACTCATGTAGATGTAAAGTCTACAAGGCCATTGATTATTTTCTTTTCATTGGCTATTATTGCAGTGCACAGACACTACCATCTTTGCTGTGTATCTTTCTGACATAACTGCTGCTATTCCAGACATAACTGAGAACACATATGCAAAATTCAAGTTTCATTGCAAAAGTATTGTATCCAGTCAACTAATTGAAGAGAATTTTGTCTAAATGTATAGTCTCAGAGGCAAGGGCAAAAAATGAATCTTAATTCACACCACGTTGAACACAAATTTCATTCCTGTGAATAAATGTCTAATGGAAGAATAGCAAAGCCAGAACAAAGCCTTAATAGAGCTTTGTGAATCAATAATTGAGAAAATTCAGAACAGAATAAATGCAAAATTGTACGTATATTATACAATCTCCATTTTACAGTGAGTCTCTGGTCGCCTTTACATTGCAGAAAATTGAAAGCACAGACATCCTCTTTGCCAGAAGTGTGCCCACAGAAGCCGCCTTCCAAACTACTTTCAGCATTCCCAGTGCCAGTAATGTCAGGTTTCATCAAAAGCTGTAACCTGCATAGGCAGCTCTTGACCTCTGTGAGAGTCCACTCTCTCCAAAATTATTCCCAACTTAAAGCTGACCATCATAACTTTGCTATATTGGCACCAGTGATTACTAAAATTCACTCATTTCTAATATATTTTCCCTGACTTTATTTTCTTTTTTTTTAGGTAATAAATGTTTATTTCCTATCAATTTTAATTTAAATTCTCAACCAAAAAGCTTGAAATTTTTTGTGAAGTGTTTGGAGTTATTGGGGACTGGTTGAGGGAAGTCTTCTCTTCCCACAGAAATGCTAAGCCTTGTTTCATATTTTCCTGCATACATTTTGTTTAACGGTCTTTAAGACAGATGCCACCTGTGTCCTGAGCAGAGCAGTGCCTGTTGCCAAGGAAACAACATTCTTCTCTTGCATCCTCTTTTCTTCCCTCCCCCTCTCCTCATTCCAGTGTCTCAGCATCCTTTGCATCAAGGGCAAATACAAAAAGGTTCCCATGATTGCTCACATATATGAAAAAATAATGCCTTCAAATACTAACATAATATTCCAGCAATATCACAATTTAGAAGACTTGTTAGCAAGACTGCAAATCATAAATTGTGTCTTTTCATTAAAACTTTATTTTGACATTAATACGGCAAATAAAAAGAATAAGGATAATAGAGTATTTATAAGCATTACACTCCTACTAAGAGCTGTAGTATGCACACAGTTGATCCTGCTCAGCCATATACACAGAGCCATCTTGTTCACTTTGATGAAAAAATGTCTTTATCAGAATTGCCTGCAGCCCAGTGGAACAACTCATTGGATGTAACCACAGGTACAAAGATTTTCCTCAACAAAACAGCCAAGATTTAGTGGCCAATTACTTGCAACAAAAAATAAACCCCAATCTAAACAGTAAAGGTGGATCAGAGAAAACCTGCATTCTTATCATTAGCCCTTGCTTCCCAACAGCTCACTTACAGTTTTCTGAACACCTAAACAAGAGGTGAAGCAACCTGATCTGGAGATGATGTTCCATTTCTTGGAGCTAGAGGAATACACCTGCACAACATTATTTCACAGCCTTTTCTTGGGAAACAAAACCGGTTCCCAAATATTGTAAAATATAAAAACAGAAGAAAAGAGGAGCCAGGTTCCATTTAGTCATTAACATAAAGCCACAGAATAAAAACTAAACACAGAAATGGACTCAGAAACCAACAGCATTACTCAGCCTCTAGAGAAATCATGACTTAACTATTCCCGATTGCAAAAATAACCACATCCATTTCTGGCTTCAGCAGACAGAGCAGGAATTACAACCAGGCAGTAAACGTTATGTTTTCAAACCTTTCAATGCCATTAAGGAACAGAAGGAGAGAGAGGTGCTGCCAGGTCCCCGGGTGCACCAAGCAGCCATGCCTGCCCTGCCCCAGCTCACCCACTCCCAGGGCACCCTCAGCCCCGGTCCCAGCCCCGTCCCCGCTGTCCCCCACGGCGCTTCCCATACGTGAAACCTCACTACCAGCTTGCCCCAATGCTAAACGTGCAACCCAGGACAACAATCTGCTGCTCCCTGCCACTGATCAGAGAGAAAGAAGAGACAGAAGAGAGAATGAGGAAAGGTGAAGCTTTCACAAAACTCTGCTGCAAATGCTTTTAGTTTTCTTTTAAAAACAATCAATCAAACAAACAAAACAACAACAACAAAACCAAACAAAAAAACCCACAAAAAACCCACAAAAAACCAAACCACAACACCAAAAAATCCCAAAAAACTGTGCAGTTACTATTAATCATTTTGTAGAAAACAGGCATAACTTATTGCTGTGCTGCATATTCAGCCTTCCAATACCTGAAGGAGGCCTACAAGGAATCTGGAGAGAGACTGTTTGTAAGGGCATGGAGTGGCCAAAGTTGCCCAGAGAGGCTGTGGAGGCCCCATCCCTGGAAGTGTTCAAGGCCAGGTTGGATGGGGCTTTGGGCAACCTGGTCTAGTGGAGGGTGTCCCTGCCCACAGCAGGGGGGTTAGAACTAGATGGTCTTTGAGGTCCCTTCCAACCCAAACCGTTCTGTGATTCTGTGACATTATGGTCAGGTATTTTGTACCTGCAGGTGAGGATACCTTCACTAACAAAATACAGCATCCCAAATAATAAAATGCTGCAGTCATGGAGGGTCCTAGACCACACTGTAAGAACATGAGTCCTTTAAAACAAACATTTAATGCAAATAGCTTTCATTTTTAAGGGACTTCTTAAATATATAATAATCAAACTGGGCTGCTAAGCAAAGGCACATGTACTATATGAATGAATAAAGACCAGGCAGGTTCAGGAAACCTGGGCTTTGCTGCTTTGTCTCACACAAGACTAGTGATGCCTTGTGAGTGATATTCTCTGTGCACATAATTTCACTGAAAATTTAAAAAATGTTACTCTTGCCAACAATTATATTCACAGTTATCAGTGGAACATTCACAATTGCTACCTAGGCACATATTTCATATATTGAAAGATCTCACAGTACATAATTACAGCTTGTATCTTTGATCATGATCCTGTGTCACTGAAAGAAGTGACATTTATATTCACAGACACCTCTAAGCCCATTGTCAAATTTTCAACTGTAAGTGAAGCACTTAATATTGTAAAATATACACACCTCTATGTTTGAAAAAAGACAGTTCTACCGACTTTCCTAAAATTTTAATGGAAATAATCCTATCATCCTGCACCACGTAACAGCTACATTTGTCACTGTATTTGCAGGAAACATGCTAAAGCCAAAAGTAAGCTACAGGGCTTGCTGTTTTCAAGAGAATGCATGTGAGTTAAAACACATTGTTTTGACGTCAACACATTTCACATTAATGTAAATGTTTGAACTGTATTTTCAAACAGAAAGATTCCGAGATTCAGAATGATGTTAAAACCATACCAGGTACTTCTATTTATTGAAATAATAGGGAGGACAAACCTATCATTTTGATCCAAAAATGTACTTTCAATGTGCTCTGCTAGTCATAAAAAATGATAGAATCATTATTTTTATTGTAATTAGTACTGAAATGAATTTTGATTATCAGGAAGACCATGAAATTGAAACCTCTTCCTGGTACCAGCTCTGCAAAATGTGATTTCAACAGTTCAAATTAAAATGAATACTTCTTTTTATCCTCAAATTTTAATGGGGTAGTGCACAAATACATTTATAGAATGAAATCTCCAATAGCCACATGCTCTTCAGCAAAAAATTTCACACTGATCTCACCAACTCACAATTTAAATGTAAGTGCTTCTAAAGAGACTCTCTTAAAAGGTGACTGATATTTTAATAATAATACATAAGAAGTCCCAAGAGATCACAAATGCCTTATTATAGTGTTAGCAGTGCACTAGAGCAAGAAACTAATTTTCTTCCTCTTTTTGCCCTTTTCAGCACCAGGCAGAGACACTAAACGCATCACGGTATGGCTGTAAAACATGCTTAATGAGGGAATCCCAGTTCAGATTGTGAGATGTGGAAGAAAGGTGGTGGAGAGATTTGCTGCTTAGGCAGCACAGCAACCTGTGGAAGCTGGCTTTCTTTTTTCTTATATGACCTCTGAGGTCATATAACTAAAGTGGACAGCAATCTTAATACACAGTAGAGCGGCCTGAGTCTGAAGTAATAAAAGGAGTGTCCTTCATTTCATAAAGATTGAAATAATCTGTTCGATCTCATCAACTCAGTAGTCTTTATGATGAGTCCAATTTTTGTCATATTTTTAACTATTTTCTGTTGCAAGAGAGTCACCTTACCTATAATTTATGCTCTAACAAGAATATTATTTATTCAGATAATTGCGAGTTTGGAAGAATTATGCCAGATTTTGTTCTAGAAGTTTGGAATAAAATTAACTTCTCAAGCAGAATTTAATGGAGATGAGCTTCTTAACCACATTTTCTCTACTGGGTCTCCTGGCATCTGTGATCTTCTCAAACGAAAGTGGTAATACACCATTGCTGTGCAAAAGTGCTTTAGAAAACAAATCCCTTTTCACATGAGGGGGTATATTTATTTTGACAGACTAATAAACCTGATAATGAATCACTTTGGACACTGCCTGAATATGTTTTGAAATCTGATTATATAAACTGAATATTCTGTATGTTTATTATATTTTGAGTTTATCACATTTGATTCTAAAATGCCCTAGGTAACTTAACTATACTTATCTAAAGTTTTGTATGCCCTTCCATCATTTAAAGCCCTATATATATACAATTAAAAAGGCATTTCAATCCCTGTTACTTTTTAACCAAATCAAGTTATAGCCAGAAATAAGCAAGCCATTATCCAGCTTAAATCCATTCTTTAAATCCTTGACATAAGGCCAAAGAAACTGGTATTTCAGTAAGTAATATTTCCATATAAAAAATAAGCACACACTAATGTTTTAAAGAACACTATATTCATGAATTGTTGTTGTGGTCATATTTTAGCTTGTCTAAAATAATATGTGAGATCAACATATGTGAGTACAATTAACAGTCAGCTGAATTAGAAAAGAATAAGTACAATACCAGAGTATTCCTATTAAATATTTTTACCTCCTCTATCAAGTTTTGACAGTTATGACTAGAAGTAACATTTTCATACAGCTCCAAAATAATTAACTTATGCTTCTGTAAAAGCCACTTTGCTCTTCTCTGGCAATATTTTTCACAGTCATAGATGATGACAATAACATGCTCATGAAAAAACTGCCCAAGCAGTTTTTCCCTCTAATTAAAAGAAGATTTATTTTTTTCTCCTTAAAATTAACAATGTTAACAGCCTTTCATCATAAACCATAGAATGTCACAGCAGGAAATATTACAATCATATCCAAGTAACCAAGAAATTTTTTTTTTTTTTACATATTCCAGTCTTAAGAGGAGGTGGTGCTGAGAAGCTGAGAAGAACAGGCATAAATCTGAGTATAATGTGGACTGTGATACCGAGCCAAATTATCTGCTTCTAGGTGAAAAGAACTCCCACTGAAAATATCTCAATAGATGATTCAGTCTTCTAGGACAATAGAGTTTGTTCTTACGATTTAAAACAATTCTTCATTTTGTATGCAGTACTTCAAAAATTTTTCAATGCTCCAACTCTTGCTGCATTAAGGAAGCCTTGTTCTTCTGTACTCTACGTTCATACCATTAGTGTCCATTAACATTGAAACATATTTTATAACATATTTTACAACACTTGAGCTGATGGATTGCTACAGCACAGAGGCATCTGTAGATAGGGTCCTAACACTTAGTATGACTCAAAGGGCCTTGGGGATGATTCAAGGGCATTCTAACATTTACTTCCTTTTTGTTTTTTGGGAAGTAGTGCACAAAGTAGGCATTTCCTTATCACAAAAACTGAATACATGTAGTTACTGGAGCAAGTCTATCTTACCAGTGTATTAGCAACTTTATGAATGGGTTGAGGTAATATTTTCTTAGATATATCAACAGTAGTGTGCTACTAGTATACCTTTTTTGTTCTTGTTGTTTTCCAAAGTAGAATCTTTGAAGTTTATTCATGTATTGAGGACTATCAACACACAAAAAAGCAGCATTTAAATTATTTCATATATATTTAATATATGATATGCTGAGTTGTGTTTCCCTATACAGTCTATTGCCTTGACAATAGTTTTCATTCTTCATACTGAAGGCATAATCACAGCACCGCCTTATTTAATTTTTTTTTTTAATTTTATACTACTATTACATGAGATCTTGCAGTCACCTTGGCAGCAAACATATATATCATGGCATATAGAAAGATATATTATCTGTACATTAACAGAAATTGCATTAGAAATCATGAAGCTGGAAGGGACTACTGTGATCACCTAAACCAACTTGTATAATGCAGATGATTAAACTGTCCTAAATGACATCCTGTTAGAAATATAACATATCTCTAAAACATACTATTGAAGAATCCACAGCAAACCTTGGTAAATTCACTTAGTAATTACCTATTCTATTTAAAATGTAAATATTGTTTCTACTGTCAATTTCCTAGCTTCAGCTTCCAGTTATCCCATTTATTTTTTTTTAAATACTTATCTCCTAGGTAAACTGGTCTTCCCTTATTGAACTGTTGTTTATTTGTCAGTATGTCTGTGCTGTCATTGGATTACCTTTCAATTCATTGTGGGAGAAGTAAAATGGATTGAACTCGCTCATTTTATCACGACAGATTACTTTTGGCAATGTTTTAACTTTTTACTTTTTCACAAATGCATTTGTGTTCTGCTTCCTTCTCCAACTAAAGAACAAAAATATTAATTAAATCTTTTTGCTTTCTTAAGATTGGTAGGCTGACAGCTTTCAATTCATACTGTATAAAGTGGATTGCTAAGATGATATGTCTAACAATCTTGAAAAACACTTACTTTTCTTGGTTTTAGATTCCTCCTTGCATCTTTTCACTTCATCAGTTTTCTACACTGATTAGTTTCTAATTCATGTACTTTGCTACTCACATCCTCTGTTTTTGTCACAATTCATGTGCAGTTGTTTCAACTAAATATTTGTCTTTTTTGATCAAGATATTTTTGTTTCCCTTAACTGAATCTTATGTTTCTGAAAGCAAAAACAATATTGCAGACAGTTGTCCATGTTGAAAATCAATGATGCACAAGCAAGCTCTGACTATAAGCTTTGTAATAAAGGTTGCTAAGTGTTCTCAGGGCATCTCAAAGGTAAAATATTTTTGCATAGGCTGTCCCTGTGTTAATACATTTTAGGATCAGAGGTAGCCTGCATTTTCCCCTTATCTCAAGACATTCCAAGATGTCTTGAGACGTTTCAAAGCACTGGTGTCTCCCTGTTCCTGACATTACGTAGTCCTGAAAATATAGGAAAATATGATAGACAATTGATAAAGGACAAATTATTATTTCATAAATTAAATTGAGTGTGTTTTATTTCAAAGTTCAATCCTCTCTCCTCTTTTGTTAGAGCAGATTCTTGTAAGTCTTTGCTCTGCTGCATCAGTTAAACTTAAGAAACTCTGCAGGACTTAGGGCAGCAAAACTTCTTTCTGAAACACCGTCAGGATCACAGTCTCAGTCTTTCAACTCTCAGTGCATTACCAAGGATATAAACTAAAGAAATACAACACTTTTTTTTTTCTTTTTTTTTTTTCCCCCCCTTCCCTGCAGAAATAAACCTTTTCTGCTTAGCTTTTTTCCTTGGTAAAGTTCCAGATTTCTCAGTCTGGTGGGTTGAAAAGATCGTAAAGATGTTTTTACAAAACAGCAAGTCTAGCAATTCCGGCAAACCCTGAAGCAAAGAGATCATCAGGGAATTTAGAAGTAACTATTATTATAACAATACTAGAAAACGTCCACCCACCTAACAAAGAATTGATTTTGCAACCAACGTTCTTCCTGGAATATGTTCAAGCAACATTATTAGCATAAGACTGCTGAAAGAGGAGCAAGAAATTACGTTTCTTTGCATCTTGATTGCCTCTTTCAAATGCATTATGTAGGTGTACATAGCATCAACTCAAATACCAATATTTACAGAAAATATATTATCACGGAAAGAGAAGAAGCCAAATATTTAGAATATAAATCAGCATGATTTTGAAGCAGACAATAATTTAAATTGTCTTACGTATAAATTTTCGGAATTAAAATTTTTTTTCTCACAGATCGTGTCTGTTACGAGATCCTTAGAGTAGGTACCAAGGGTAGTTGAATGTCTCAAAAATTATTTCTCAAAGGGAAGCTTTCCTTCCACTGACCAGTGTAGGTATCATTAAAAGTTAAATAGGAATCCATGTTATTATGAAATGACTCAGGCCTGCAGTCAGTCAAGTAGAAACTGTGTTGGTATCTTATCTTTTAACCACGCTGGGCTTTAAATTGTAAGCATATAATTTCAACATGTTATTTAAAAATAAAGAAATTTAAATCTTAATGAATTCAATCTAATAAAATTTCCTGAAAATTTTTCACTTTAAATTTGCATTGACTACAAGTGCAAGAGTTCCACCTACATCCTTTAAACACCGTTCCTACAAATTATTTGCTAGGTGGATAGGACCAAATTCCCTGATCTGACTCAGCTTGCATATCTGTCCAGCAAGTGTAAAATTTCATAGAAAAAGCTTTATGGCAAGGCTGTATTATTTGTTGTAAATAACCAAGCAGAACAAACCATAAGAGCATCCTACAGCAGGGGGAGCTCTAAGACAAGCGGTATGATCTAACATAGTGCCAAAGTTAGAAATAAGTTATAAAGTACTACGAGAAAGGAATGCAGGGAGGAAAGGGACTTGATGACAGACAACATGAAACAAAAGTCAGAAAAGATTTTCTAAATATATTTGAGAGACAGAAAGAAAAGAAATCACAGATAGTAACTCAAAATATGATGCTAAATACAGAACATTATTTTATGGATTATGACTTTCTAGAGTATAGCATAAAAACCATCAGAGAGTTTCTGCTTACAACTATTGCCTGAGGTGGTGAAGAGGAGAAAGGAAAGTCAATGACAAACAAGAAAAGCAGTTTGACAGACCTTCTAAAAGAAGAGTTTCAGATGAACAAGTTCTGAATGTTATCAGCAAATTCTTTCTTATAACAAAAATATTTGAAGAACAAGTATCTTCACTTTCCTAACACGCTTAACACATCATCTATATCTCAGTAAGCTACACTAGATTTTGTTGGTGTCTTCTCACTGATTTTGCACTTTTTAAATTGATAAATTGAACATTTCTTTTCAGGACTCTGGTAGCTTTTTTCCCAAATTTTTTTTTTGTCATGATTACTGTCTTACTCATTAGTCTTAGCCTTGAGGTCAGATAGTGAAAAAAAAGAAAAAAGACCAGCAAAATGTCTAGTCATTTGAACAATTAGGTATATAAATGTGAAATGGGATCAAGTTCTTAGAATCTGTCTGGTGAAAGCAAATATTTTATGCAAATCATAAGTGAGAGTGGAAAATCCATCTTCAGAAGATGGTCACAGCTCTCTGGCTCATTGCAATACCGTCATCCCTGCTTGTAGAGCTAAAAGCGATACAGAGCTATTAAGAAACAGTATGTATCATAGTGTTCTAAGAAAAACTTGAAATGTTAAATTCCATTTAGACATCAATACACAAAGCCAAGATAACTAAATAAAAAAAAAAAAAATGTGCCCAGAATCTTATCAATGCAACTTTTGAAATTAGCAAGTCACTGGTAACAATTCAGCTGCATCAGTATTGGTTGGTTGGTTTAGGTTTTTTTAAATAATGTATATAGCACATGATTCTACTACAGAGAGAAAAATATACAAAATAGAGACATGAAGATAAAAGAAATGCTAAAAACAATAGTAACAAAAGGCTTTAGGACTTTCTGATTCATAAGTCAAAGCAAAATAAAGTCTGACACAATGAAATTCAATTAACAGTTGTTTCCCACTTTAACTAGGAAAAGAATCATTTATATACATTTCAAGGAAATAAGTAAAATGTACAAAATTGATGAACATCCTTAAGATACCTCTATGAACAGCAACAACAATTATGAATAGGAGACATTGTGAACATGCATGGAAGACAGCAATGCCATGCAGAAATCTATTTACTGATCTTTCCCATCCTGAAAGTACCATTTCCTAGCCTGAATAGCAGTTAAACCAGGAGCATGGCCACTAATCTTTTTTCCTTTGGGACAGGCTGGAAAGTCCCAGATATTTCTGAAAAGACCACCCTGTGAACCCTGTGTATGTGGGTGAGGGAAGTCCTCGCATAGACTCTGCAGCAAATCAGGTGGCATTTGGAAGCTCATCTGGCTATGCCTCTCCTGGTATGCTCAGCAGTAAAATGTTATCACTGGTTTCTAAAAATATCTGGCATCATTTGAAATCCACTACTGCATTTGACTCTATAAAAATCTCCCACAGCAGTGAATCGCACAGCCTAATTAAAACTATGAAACACTCTTTCCTGACTTTCTTTTATAATTTTCTTGCATTTGAATGTATACAGTGGCCCTTTTTGTTGTTTCTCTGGGACAAGGTAATTAAAAGGCAGATTTTATCCTCCATAGTTCTTTAATAAGTCTGAAAATTACATTTAACTAGTAACTAGAGGCAGTGAAAGGACCCATAACAATAGTGATGATGGTTTTTCCAACTTTGGAGATTGTAGAGAATTTCTGCACAAATCCCAGCTATAAAATTATGACTTTACAGTTGAGGCTGTAAAGCTTTAGCTTCATCACTGGAGGTTTCTCCTGCCTAAGCCTCCAGTGACTCAGGCAGGATGGCAGGTATCACACTAGGTCATACATATACAGATTAGAATTTATACACTTCAGGAAATTATAGCTCTGTTGAACTGCAGAGAGTTGTTCTGCCACTGAGAGATAAGCTACCACTTTTAAAATAGAGTCTACAGAGCCAAAAAGAGACGTGACATGAACTATGGGCCTAATTTGCAAAACACATGTATTTCCTCCTGGAGAAAGCATATTAAAAAGTTGTTAATAACATGAACAAAAAGTAGATACTGCCTGTGCTTCAGCTGACCTGCACAGCACTTTGTGAGCGGGAGCAAAGGACACAGTTCCCTGCTTAACTCTGGCACAGAAGTGTGATTAGAGACTGGATTTCCTTCCTCCTGTCTTCCTTCCCACCACCCTATCCCAGCATCATGAGAACAAATTCACTATTAGGAACAGACAAGTAAATTTGGCTTTGAACAGTAAAAAACCCCCCCAAAACTAATGGATCTATTACATATAGTAAAAAGACTGAAAAGGCCAACATGATGAATCAACTGAATTAATTTTGTAAATTAAGATTTGTATTCCAGTAACTCCCACAGACTCCGTTGAGTTACTGTACTTCATACTGTGTACAAATATAGGATACAGCTGCTGTATCAAACCCCCTACAATGTAAAGGGGGAAAACACAGAGATTAACTGGCCAGCTAGACAAGGGAATCAGTAATAGAAATTTGATTAGCTCAGTTGTTTTAAGATTTTTTTTTCTATTTAAATAATAAAATACAATTACAGCTACTAAAATCACTTATTTCAAATTTTTCATATTAGAGTATGAACATGAATGAACAAACCCAAAGAACCATTAAAACTCAAATGCTTTCTTCCTGTACTCAAGATCACGATATTCTGAAATTGAAAGCTGGTAAAGAAACATGTTAGTGCTTGCAGAGCCATGGAGTTAAAGATATCAGATGACTGAGTGAATTCGATTCCCTCCCTTACATCGGGATGAAAAATATCCTGGAAAAGCAGGATAAAAAATCAACATGAAAAAAAGCCTATGAGACATATGTGTGTGAGAGTGTATGCACATGCAAGAGAGAGAAATTACCACATTAAAGATTGCATTTACACCTTTTCAGAACATCAAAGGTAAAGGTAAAAAGGAAAATAAACAACTAATGCAATGTACATTCTCGGTTGCTCAAGAAAGTTATGTCTGCTAAATAGGCTTAAGAGTGCACCTGAGATAACTTCTTGACCTAATTATCTTTGCTTTCAAGTTTCAGGCTATTTTTCATCAGCAGTATCCCATTTAGTTGAATTGTACCAGTGTGTTTGGGATCTTAAATAGCAGTAAGTGGGAACTAGGTAATCCATCAAAAGGAAATAAAATGGACTGGTAAATTGCTAGAAGTCTAAGTTGAGGGTGAGAAATTAAATAATTGTATATTCTTTGGGCCCATTCAGTTCTGTCATAACAGATAGTACAGAGTGATTATAATTAGGTTACACAAACCTATTTTTTTCATTTTGTCACATCCAGAGTCCTTGGCTTACCTTTGTTCTAAACATCTAATGAGTGCAGTGGCTTCAACATATATCTTACACTTCGGTGAATGATGATACAGCAGTAAGAGCATGTTTAGGCATACTGTTTACTTTGTGATCTAAGGTTAAGTTTAAACATCACTTTAGAATATGATACTATGAACTTGATAAATATGAGCTGGTTTCAGATTTCCCTAGATTTTCGTATGACAGTTTGTCTCAATCTTCTAAGATTTACTGAAGTCAAGAGTGACAATAACTTTTTTCTTGTTTGCCCATGCATATATTTATCTATTTTGAGAAGCCTGTTTCAGTTCCGATGAAGAAACCTAAAATATACTTTCATCCACTTAGCTCAGAATCAAACAGAGTATTTCTAATAAAAGTGATTAAATGAGGCAGAAAGGTAACTGCACATGTTCTGAAGCTAGTTGCCCTTTCCAGATCACCACTACCGTACACTTGAGCCTGCCAGATGCTACCGTATGCTGGAACCTGCTACCCCAGGCAGAGAGGATTGCTGGGAAGGGTAAGGATCCACATGCTGCAAGATGCTGCAGGGGTGACAGGTTTCCAGTGGAAACCAGTGCAGCATAATAAAAAAATGCCTGAGATACACTACTGCTATCTTCTTTAAGAGCAGCATGACTTCGACATAAAGGCCAAAGCTAGTCCACACTGTTTTATTTTTTTCTATGTTATTTTAAATATACAAGGTTATTCATCTTTGATGCAGACCTGAAGCCACCTTAGACAAGAACTGTTCAGAATAAAACATAAAATCTATTCAACCTGACAGTCGGATCTTTACAAATTAGTGTGAGAAATGGATTAAGTTGATCACAGTTCACAGTAAATCTACACCACAAAGTGTAAACCAAATTTTCTCTATACCTTAAGAATATTGAGTGTCTATGTCAAAGATATGAATGATTAATAAACAGATTGGTCTTACAGGTATTAATATCACAAGAAGTTTAAGCGATTATTAGCAATATTTTAAAATTCTGCTTCAGTAACAGTGAAAAGTATAAATTCCTATCTGAATAATTAAAAAGTCTTCATAGTTTTAAAAATCTAAACATATTTTCTAGCCAAATTAACTAATACTTTTCTGGCTGCTTTTTCTCACAAAAGGAGTACGCAAAGACCTACCGAGTTAACACTGAGGAAAACATACAATACACTGCTCACATGGCTATCTCCAAGTCAAAGAGCATATTCGCACAAGCATATGAAACTAGTAATTAGTGAACCTATCTCCTTGTTTCCCTAGGGAACAATATCAAGAACAGAAGAGCCTAGTTTTGGGAATATTCTATCGGCCATGTTATGTAGGCTAAAATTTGCTCATAACACTTGCAGCACCCCAGGTACACATATTACATAAAATATCTAATGAAATCTCTCCGTTACTGGCACTTAAAGTTTTACAGCTAGAAACTACTGAGTACTTTTAAGATATTATGACACAAAAGACAAGCAGACAAAAAATACTTCTTTTCTCAACATAAAAAATATAATTCAGAGTTATTGTAAAAGCTTGTTAATAACTTCCCCAGTTGTAATAACAACTTCAAAGCCCATTTAAAAACTTTAAAGCATGGTTTGACATTCGTCAAAATGATAGAATATTCTATTTTCACACTTAATATAAATACAATAGAAGAATTGTCATACTATTAGGTATCAAGGATTAAAAAAAATAGTGGGCAAATGATGATGCTGGAAATATTTGGTAGACAATCAGTAGCACTAAATGAAATTTACCCCAGTGTGTTTGTGAAACTATCTGAAATAATAATTAAATCATAAGTGATTTTTTTTTCACGAACTGCAGAATGACGGTAAGAGCACAGGTCACTGGAGAGGGTGCACAATGCCAATATGGAAAAAGCAGAAGGAGCCAGCTTAACTTCAATACTAAAACCAAATCACTAATCAGTTTGTAAGAATCTAGAGGATAAGCTGATAATAACCAGCCAAAATAGCTTAAAATCTTGCCAGACCATTATAACTTTCTTTAAGTAACTGGTCAGATGTAGGTTGAAATGGGAAGTTATAGGTTTCATCTACCTTGAGTTTAGCAAAACTTTAGATACTGCTTTATGTGATATACATAGAAATTACATAGGGATACTTGGGCTAGATTCAATTAATACTTGGCAGAAGCCATTAGTGACTTGGAGTAAAACATGAAGTGATAAAAAGTTGATTTTATAAGTAGAAAATGGATGAAAACTTTTAAGAAAGATGGATTATCATGCAAGTGATTTTGATAACCCAGACACTGAGAGCAACGGCATTTAAGAAAAAAGCACTGAGTAAAATACTTTTGGAAAATAATCAGAACTACTAATGCCAAAGAAGAAATAAATCTAATGATTCATTGGATCCCAGCTCAGTTTCACCAACAGCAGTCTCACTGCTGTTGCAGTATAGGAAAATTTAACTTTTGGAGATATTAGCAGAAATTATTATCTGCAAGAAATGGGCGGCAATTTTTTTCTTTAATCTGAACTGGGAAGGCCTCCAGATTAAACAACATACCAATTTGGGGCACAATATTTTAAGAAAGGTGCAGAAGAGTAGCCCTTAAACACCTTGAGCCAATGGATCATCACCAGCACTCAAAAACTCTGTACTGCAATATACTTCTATCACCACACTTTACGCTGGAAAATCCATACAAAACCTGTGTTCTGTGTGGTCCACTTAGCACAACCTTGTTTGGGCATTAATGAAAAGTGTCCCAATAAGCAAAGATGTTGCCAACATCCATAAAGACAGGCCATGTCTAATCTCAACAAGGGAAGACCAGGAAAAAACTTACTACAGATTTTGGTGGCTTTTCCAATACTGTAAAAAAAAATACATTGATTGATTATTCTCCATGCCCTCTGAGCTTAGACAAGAAGCTTGCTTAATTTTCAGCCAGGGGAATTTGGCCTAGATACCATTTTACAGATAATGATGGCCAAAAACTGGAACAGATTATCCTGTTCACTGGATACTATACATGACAGGTCAGTTAGGTTACATAAAAATCTTCACAAAGTTGTCTGTGTATATGTGATTCTGCATCAAACCATAATATAACGACCTCTTCATATACCTTCATCCCTGTCCTTCAGGTAGAAATAATAATGCCCATTCCATTAAACTTTCAAAATTATTTGGAGGCAAGCAATATAGAAGTTAATTTATGACTAATACATGGATATATTAAGATCTTAAAGGAACTTCTGTAAGTTGGCTGGTAAGCAGAGCAAATTATGTAGATAATTGTAAATTATGGAAGGGGAAATATATAGGCTTTTTCGGATTTAAGAATGACAACTCTCAACACTTAGCATCCCCAAGGGTCTCTCACTGTTATCAGCACCGTTATTTTTCTATACTACTGTATACTTTAGGGACCGTAAGTCTACCCTGCTAGCTGCTGAACAGAATAGCAACAAGCTCATTCCCTGTCTCAGAGACCTTAGACCTTAAAGAGACAGACATAGGCAGGCCCTGATGAATTAATACACCCAGGAAAACACATTAAAATAATGACATAGTATTGGTCAGCATGGTAGGGAGTAGGCGTAGCATATCACAGTCAAGCATGTTTAGATTTGCAGTATGATGTGGCACAGAGAGTGGCATACCGACTTATCTAAGAACCTGTGCAACATTTATCAATAGAGCAGATTAGCTAACTTACTGAGTATAAACTGGCTTCATTTACATTCAGCAGTCATAAGATAGAGGGGGGAAAAAAAAGAGAAGCAGATAGGTAAATTAATTTTTCATTTCCATTTGACTGCTTCTGAAAACTAATATCTTTTTTTGGACTCTCTTCAGACTGTTCTCATGGAAAATTAAAATACTGACCGCCAAGCAAGACACTGGAGATTTTGATTCTCCCCTCCAGTTTAGGTACATAACTTCCTGTATCAAAATCAATAGGCATTAGACACTTAAACAGATCTGCACAGCATTCTGGCCAGAATAAATTACTCTGAGAAAAAGGTCATAGATGTTAAGCCCAAAATTTTTTTAGATGTGTTAACAGTCTATATATGAAAAGACTTGTCCTTTTACCACTCTCATTTTCTCCTTTATTTCATATTTTTGTGATACATAAATTGACTTTTGTGTTTTGGCACTGTTTAATAACTGACCAGGCAATATTTTTAGATTTGGCCTAAATTTACCAAAGAATTCTCTGAACTATTATTGATATTACATGTATACCACTTCAAAATTCACGATTATATCTTAAAGCTGGACAATAAGAAGTAGTACACAGTGAGAAGGAATGTAAAAATGTGGCATATTCAACTAGACATAGACAGTAAACACATGAGAAAAACATATTTTCATTTCCTCTTTTTATGTAAAAATAGAGAACTGGAGAATGATTTAAAATATTCATCTGACATTCGCAACTGTGTTTCAAGAAAAGATCAGTTTGGTGAAGCTATATGATGATGGCATGGCATGGCATAAAAAGTAATTGGGGTAGAAAGTATCATAAGAAACAGGTGAATTACTGTGCTTAATTTGGAACGTACTTATATGATTTCCTAAATCCCAATCCTAGAAGTAAATAGCGTTTTTTCTTCCCCCCCCCCCCCCAAATATATGGTTTCAAACCTAGATTAAATAACATATAATTCCTCATGATTGCAGTAGACTCCTAGACTATGTATAGATGAATTAGATGAATATGCTATATTTATTTAAAATTCATTATTTTTCCTAAGATAGCAGAATCTGAAGAAAACAATAACAAAGAGTTTTAAAGTCACAATTATACTAGTAAAATACAAATTCAGAGAAAGCAAATAGTTCCATTCCAAATACTTTTCTGAAATATAAACTCATTTAAAAATAGAGAAGTCTGTGAGACATAATAGAAGAATATGAGGAAACCTTCCTGGCACCAGCTTACTCATTCTAGAACTACAAAAGTACTAGAGAACCCAAGCATACATCCTGCATGTGGTTTTCCTAGGCATTATTTACTGCAGGGTATGTCCCTGCCTGCTGTATAAAGCTTGGCCAGTTTTTGTGCAGAGCACTAAGCCTCACAGTCATCACAGTTGGTACTTAGGATGCAGGATTATGATGGAATTCTTAAAATTATAAAAGGCATGTGGTGGGTTGACCCTGGTTGGGGGTCAGGTGCCCACCAGAGCCACTCTCTCACTCCCCTCATTCACCAAACAGGGGAGAAAAAGTATAATGAAAAGCTTGTGGGTCGAGATAAGGACAGGGAGAGATCACTCACTAATTATCGTCACGAGCGAAACAGACTGAACTTAGAGAGGGAATTCATCTGATTTATTACCAAGCAAAACAGAGTAGAGGAATGAGAAATAAAAACCAAATCTTAAAACACCTCCGCCCACCCCTCCATTCCTCCTGGGCTCAACTTCACTCCCCATTTCTCTGCCTCGTCCCCCCAGCGGCACAGGGGGACGGGGAATGGGGGTTACGGTCAGTTCAGCACACGGTGTCTCTGCCGCTCCTTCCTCCTCAGGGGGAGGACTCCTCACACTCTGCCCCTGCTCCAGCATGGAGTCCCTCTCACGGGAGACAGTCCTTCACCAACTGCTCCAACATGAGTCTCTCCCATGGGGTGCAGACCTTCAGGAGCAAACTGCTCCAGCATAGGTCCCCCATGGGGTCACCAGTCCTGCCAGCAAACCTGCTCCAGCCCGGGCTCCTCTCTCCACGGGGCCACAGGTCCTGCCAGGAGCCTGCTCCAGTGTGGGCTTCCCACAGGCCACAGCCTCCTTCAGGTGCCTCCACCTGCTCCAGCATGGGGTCCTCCAGGGGCTGCATGTGGAATCTCTACACCCCCTCATCCTTCCTCCATGGGCTGCAGGGGGACAGCCTGCTTCACCATGGCCTTCACCACGGGCTTCAGGGGGATCTCTGCTCCGGCGCCTGGAGCACCTCCTCCCCTTCCTTCTGCACTGACCTGCAGAGTTTCTTACATCTTTTCACTCCTCTCTCCAGCTGCAAAAGCTCCCTCTAACTGTTTCTTTTTCCCTTCTTAAACATGTTATCACAGAGGCACTGATTGGCTTGGCTTTGGCCAGCAGCGGGTCCGTCTTGGAGCCGGCTGGCATTGGCTCTGTCAGACACAGGGGGAGCTTCTAGCAACTTCTCACAGAAGCCACCCCTGTAGACCCCCCCACTACCAAAACCTTGCCATGCAAACCCAACACAAGGCACAAAAAGCACAAGAAAGGGACATTTGTTCTGCAGCCTGCACATTGCTCTTCAGCCAGACAAAAGAGCAGGCGTATCTAGTCCTGCTAAATAGACTTATCACAAAATATGGCACTTTTTATGGAGCAAGTCCAGAGGAGGGCCATGAAGCTGATCAGAGGGATGGAGCACCTCTCCTATGAGGACAGGCTGAGAGAGTTGGGGTTGTTCAGCCTGGAGAAAAGACGGCTCCAGGGAGATCTAATTGTGGCTTACCAGTACCTGAAGGGGCCTACAGGAAAGATGGAGAGGGACTGTTTATCAGGGAGTGTAGTGGCAGGACAAGGGGTAATGGGTTTAAGCTGAAGGAGGGTTGATTTAGATTAGCCGTTAGAAAGAAATTCTTTACTGTTAGAGTGGTGAGGTACTGGAACAGGTTGCCCAGAGAGGTTGTGGATGCCCCATCCCTGGAAGTGTTCAAGGCCAGGTTGGATGAGGCTTTGGGCAACCTGGTCTAGTGGAGGGTGTCCCTGCCCATGGCAGGGGGGTTGGAACTAGATGATCTTTGAGGTCCCTTCCAACCCAAACCATTCTATGATTCTATGATTCTATGATTTCTCTGTAGAAACATTGTAATATCCATGTTATGCATACTTGGGCTGTGTAGAAAATCACCGACCCAACCAATTTCATCATGTTACTAAGGGGTAAACAGTACAGAACATTTTTAACAAATCTTCATATCCCTAAAGATTTTCTCTCAAACCTTTCTTAAAATCCTCACCTTTAGGAATGTCAATAAGAAAGTTGCCATTGGCCTTAACACGGTCAGGTTTTACCAGAGATCTTTGAAGGACAATTGAAGATACTAGTTATTATAAAATCATAATTTGAAATTGCTAAGGCATTTTGCGTTAAAATGTCACTAATCTTGTACTATTCTACCATATTTACAATTGAAAACATAGGGATCTTCAAGCTTCTGAGCGAAAGCAGAAAGCAGACACCAGCAGAGCTGAACTTCAGGGTTTTACAATTCACCAACTCTGTAAAAAAAACCCCTCTCTTCCATTAATGTCACTTAGGTTTTTTTCCAGGGCTGCCTTGAAATGTCAGCTGTTCCCAAGTAAGGAAAAATATTTCTACACAAACTCTATGAGAAACTAAACTGGGCCTTTTCAGGCAACAGCACTGTAGATGCTTTTTCCTACATGGCTGGTTGCAGCTGTCATTTCAAAACCTCACATTCTTGCGTGATTAGGTAACTACCTCCACGTCAGTTCTTCTCTGTTCCAGTGTAAAGGTGACTTCCATGCAAAACAAGTTATCTACTCAGATTATTTTAAAAACAGAAGTGGTTGCTTTCAGGGATTTTATTATTTAATGAATGAAAACAGACTCTTATTTGACTTATTTTGAAAACCTTTTATGAAGGCAACTTCATCATTAACTGTTGTTATAAATGGACGTGACTTCTTGTTTCTCTCCAGATACCTGAATTTTAGGATTTATTTCATGAGCATACTTTTCCTGTTACCAAAGTTACTTCACAATGTGGGCATTTGTATTTCCATCTTTTTCTTGTCTTAGAGACAGCCTGTCAAAATTAATGCAATGCACTCTTCATAATTTACGAATTTATGACTTTTAATGCTGTTTCTGAATTTTTTAGGGGGGGAAAAAAAAAGCCATTTTGTCCAAAAAATTTGTATGGATATATTGAAGTTCTCCACACACAGTTAAGGTAATTACCTGAATAGAGATTTGTGTGTTTCCATTCAATCTTTTTATTTCTATTCACCAAGCTCTTGTCTCCTACCTGAAGTTACCCTGCAGCTGTTTCATTTACCTGTTGGATACCTAAGCCTTTCTTTGTGCTGAGCTACAGTATGTAATTTATTTTCAAAATTCACTCTTGAATTTTAAGAATAAAATTTAAGCATGGTGGATAGACAGTTACAAAGATTTCAACAGAAAATATCTTGTCAACAATAGTTCCAGTTTTCTAACGAACAGATGCAGATGTACAAATATGCATCTTTATTGCTATCTTGAAGCTTCATACAACATGAAGTGCAACATTAATCAGCACATTTTTCTACAAGGCTGCAGTATTTCTACAAAGTTCTTTAGGAATTTCATTTCTTTCTAAATTTAATTTCTTTCTAAAACTTCAGCTAAGAAAATAATTGTGCAAGAACCTCAACTTTTATTTTTGCAGCCTATTTGCAGCTTTTCTAGGGAAAACTTGAAAAGGCAATGCTGAGCCAGTTTCATGTCTGCAGTTGCCTGTTGTAGCAGGCCACCACGGGTAACAGTGGAGGCTCAGGGTGGGGAGGAGGAAGACCAGCTGCCTGGGAAGCAGAGGCTGCTGGAACAGCAGCTCTCCTCTTTCTCACGCAGCCATGCACAGAGCTGGTGAGGCTGCATCCACGCGTACGACAGCGGTGTGTTGGAGGATGACTCTGCGTAGGCTGAGCAGTGACTATTGCTGTGCAGGGCGACCCTTTTAAACAGTGACTTTGCTACTCCCAACTCCTTGGTGGCAATAGCCAGGGAAGCAAGTTCATCTTTCTAAGGCACTCAGCTCAAGTTACCAGCTGGAACATATCACGGTTTTTGTCCTGGAATTTCAAATCTCATCTGCACTACTGAGAAGCCTCAAGCATCAAGCAAACAGCAAATGCAAGGATTTTTTTTTTTTTAATCTAGCAGTTTTATGACAAACTTTATTTTTTTAATTTTTGATCCCTCAAGGCTGAAATACTATCGATTAAAACACGAGGTTATCCCTCTGCCTGTAGTCTTTTTACACAAAATGAACGTATTGCTATGAACTACAGGTGTAATTAGAGAAGTTCCTCTTTCCGCATCTCCTTTACTGTTCAAGTTTTCACCACTTGCAAAAAGGAAGAAGAAAAAAAAGAGCTGAAAAAGGAACACAGAAAACAAAGTAGCTGCACAGTCTGTATAAACTAAGCACACAACCATTTTGCCCTCTCAGTGTATTTCAGACTAGGAAGACCTATCAATGGCTTAATGCAAACTTTCTCAACTTCTCTTGGCAATGGGACACCCAATTTCATGTAAGTTTTGCAACAAATTTTGCTCTGATAAACAGATTGATAAAAATTTTACTGTGGCTACATAAATACATTAAAACCAGTATCTAGTTAGAATCAGCAAGAGACTTTTCACAGTGTACATTTTCCTCTAAAAATGAGAATATCAGGGCATGGCAAATTGCAAAGTCTTCTGAAGGAGAAATTATAGACTAAGACTTCCCCCTTCTTTGAGGTCAGAAAAAATATTGCTATGTGAACCTATTACTTGCCTGTGATGCTAACCCCCTTCACAAATACTTCTGCCAAGACTTCAACTCCAGCCACAGTGCCCTCATTTTTCAAATTCCCAGGCTCAGTTATTTATTCAGGACAGCTCATTTCAACAACTAAATGATTGGTAAAGTCAGACTACATTTAGCCGCTAGCATTCCTTGGATGTCTGACCTGTGGAAGTGCATAAAAATATATTACAAAACGTACAAGTCCGGAGTGGGACTGCAGAGCCTAGCTGCTTTGACAAGCTCTCTGTCAATGCCAGTTCAAGGGTCCTGTCAAAGCTGGAAAGACATTTACCCCTTTTTATGAGGTCAACAATAATACAGCAACAACATCTTGTAAAACAACCAAAACATTTCAATAAAACTCTTACTAAAACCATTCAGTGAAATCTCAACCCAAAGAACTATTTTCCAGTTCTTTTCTCATTTCCTAGCTCATAGGGCTATTTCCTTAGTAATAATCTCCCATTACAGTTATGAGGCTATTCTTCAGTTACCTATTACTGTGTTTTTCCATAAAAGATTTTTATTTTTTCAGAATATGCTTTTTTCTTTTCTTTTTTTTTTTTTAAATAATGTCACACTGTCATGTAATTTTCTTCTTAATATATGCTTTTAAAGTAGATTTATCACAGTGGGGTTACATATTTCTGACAGCGTATATGAAACAATTCGGAAAACCACCAACAGCTTTGCTTAAAGTGCCAACATTTTCAGAGTAACAGCCAAACTATACATGTAATTTAAAAGCTCATCTCTACACACACACACACGAGCACAGAGGCATGATGGCAGGAGGGGGAACCCCACCATGGCAGGAGGGGGAACCCCACAAGCCCAGTCCGAGAAGGGGAGCCCCAGCCTGGCCCCTCCCTGGGGACCCTCAGCCCCACGGGCCAGGGGTGACACCCACCATGGTGAAATCAATGGGAGAGGCTCCCCACAGCACCTTACAGACTGAGGGGATACTGCCAGGGGGCACAGGACACATTACGAAACGCTGGGGAAGAGCACCTTGGGACTGCATGGGACTTACCATGGGGTGTACAGGGGAGGAAGCAAAAGTGGGGAAAGGGACAGATCAAGGTGGTTGGAGAAGAATAAGGATGGGAAAATAGAGGGATAAGGGGAGCTGGTTTGTTCCGTTGTCTGGCTGTGTGCTGCTCCAGATCCCCACAGTCTGCCCTGTCCTTTTACTAAACTGCACTTCTCTCTTCCTGGGCAAGAGGCTCTCCGTTCTGTGTGCGTGTGTGCCAGCAACCGGGCCAGACCACTGGTGATTGTGTCTGTGGTGCCAGCAACCGGGCCAGACCATGTGTGGTTGCCAATAAGTGTCAAGCCAGACTGGCCAGTGAGTAGGTTGCTTGCCCTGGGAGCCATGTGCTGACAGTGAGGTATCTGGAGGAGGCAGCTACCAAAGGGACCACAGGTCCAGGCTGTGGGGTTGGAGGTTGACCAAGAGGCCCATTTACACATGTGTGTGTCTGAGTGGGAGCCAGCAGAGCCAGCTATGGGGTGGACTGGATCTCTATGCCTAGTCATTAAGGGATCCAAAGTGTGTGTGTGCATGTGCATGCGCGTGTGTGCAGTCACACACATGAGAAACCAGGGACCAGTTACTGGGGTGTCTTACTCCAGCTCCTGGAGGGATGGACAATGTATGTATGTCCCACTAATGGATCTTTATCCTGACTGGCCAGAGGCGGAACAGGATGCGGTCAGTGGTGCTGTTCGTGTCTGCCCGAATGCTGAGTGCTTCTGTCTGTGCTGATCTGTGTGGCCGTGACCGTGCCCATGTGTTTATCAGTACTGTACACGTGTGTGTGCTGATGGGGGAGGCATGCTCATGCTGCACACAGGGGATCTGACAACGTGGAGCTTGTGGCAGCCTCACTTCTATTGGGCATGTATGCTACTATATTGTTTCAAGGCTAAAAATCAATACGGGAGAAGAATAGAAACCATTAGTGCAATCAGCATTCATGTTGTTGGCAATTTTAGTATCCATGACTAACTTACTAAGTATGAATTTTTTTTTTTTTTTTTTTTGGTTGGTACTATAGCAGAAAGAAGAAAAAGGAATCTGCTGAATCAGATCTTTGGCGGATGCTTTCGTCTGAGCTGTAAAGGAGTTTTCAGTAATTAATAGCCAGCTGCACATCCTGATATAATGCCAGATGGGTCCTGCGTCATTAAGCATTACTGAAACAAGTTACTATTTATCAGGTAATGGTCCAGGAAAATAAATCCTTGGAAAAGCAAAATAGTTTTCTTAAGAGACAAAGGTGTATTTAAGGAGTAACTTTATGGTCATTATTTAATTCCATTAAAAAAACCCCCCTCATAAAATGCTACTTTCTTGTGCAAATTATTCATATATGGGAGGGATAAAATCTATTACTAATCTACATTTACACTTCAAAGGAAGTTCTTTTGACAAAACTATCAGCACTGTTGATAGTTAACATTCCTTGATATTTCTTTTAAGAAGTTATTTTTCAGCTATTTATATCTTTGCCTAAAATTATCCAGTCCGAAATTTTTCATGCTGGGTATATATCCCAAGGTAGTTCATTATTGACATAGTACTTTTGTAGCATAAGATTCTGAGCTCCCATGCAATAATGGGGTACCTAAACCCATTCACATCCTTCGCAGATGATCTCCATAGATACCTCCCTCAATTTTGGGGACACTTAGCTCTGAATTTTGAAGATAGATTAGTAGGAACACAGAGTATTCCCAACTGCAAAATAAGTTGATTTGAACAGGATTTGGATTACATTTTGTACTATGAAAGTACTAGAAATGCTGCATAATTAGTCTCTGGATACTTCAAATTACTTACTCCACATTAGAAGACACTTCTTCATACCTCACATCCCCATCTGTAGAATGGATCTAACGATGCTTTGTTAATGCTGTTACAGCATGTCCTTTAATCTTTGTAAAGCACCTAGATTCTGCAATGGGAAGAGCTAAGGAAATATCATGAAGAAATAGGCCACTTTGAATCTGGTGCAGGTTTTAAATTATTTATTTTGAGAAAGAAGTGCAAGGCTGTCTACTGAACAAGAAATACTGGGCAACTGCCAAGGCAATGAAGGAATAAGGTGTTCTGTGGAAACTATACTATGCCTTCGTGCATATGGAACAAGTAACTCACACACATAGGAATGCCAACTTTAAAGTCACCATACGGTACAAGTCACCAGAATTGTAACATTTCCTAACTTTTGGATCCTTCAAACCTTCTTGTTTTTAACACGATTACATTTGTTTTCACATAAGCTCATAAACAACAGTTTCGCTTTTTGCTACTAAAGTGAATTTTATATGGTGCTAAATTTATTCAACCAGCTGCATGCAAAATTATGCCTTAGTACATTCTGTAATCTTTAGTGGGAGGAAACGGGAATTCTATTAGAAAGCCTCTTTGCAACTACTCAATTTGCATGTGCATAACAAGCTCATGAGAATGTAACTGGTTATTTCCACATCCCACATCGTTATACTTTTTGAACACCTGAGATTTAAAAGGCAAGAAGTTGGCCTGGTACAGCCAGGGAAGTATTTAAACACTTTTAATGAGATATGTAAATATTTTAACTCTGAATTGGATTAATAACATTACATCCCACTATATGGAGGTACACAAAGTAAGGACAAACAATTGCTTGTCCTGACATTGCCTTCAAAAGTGGGAGTCAAAGTTTTTTGGCTTTATGTCTCTATTACCATCCATACCTGGGTATGAAGGGAAAGATGATTTCTTTTTTACCTATGATATAATGATGATATAATTACTTTGTTAAAAAAACAACATCATAAGCAAGCTCTTCTTCTGTGAGAAACTGATAATATCTAACAACAGCACCCAGTATTCCCTCACTAAGTTTTACAAATCTACATTTCAGTGAGTAACCAGTTGAGACAAAAATATGATTTGACATGATGTAACCTGGTAAGATCTGCATTTCAAGTGAAAATGGAGGTTGTTCCCCATACAGTGGGCTGTTGTTACTTTGGGATTCCCTGCCAAATGATATTGTAGATGAAAAAGTTTACATAGCTTCCAGAGGAGACTGGACAAAAACTTAGGAAATATTTGAGCTGAAAATAATTAGAGGCTGGGAGAGTACTTGTGGGAAGTATCATATTGTGCTTTCTCGTGTGGACATCTGCTTACAGCCAGAATACCAGTCTAGAGGTACCCTTGGTTTCAACCATTACATCCACTCCTATACACAATACAGCTTAAGCATACACAATAAGCTCGAACTAAAACAATTTTATCTGGAAAAGATGACAGCTAGCATAACCTAAAGAATTAGAAAGAAGTTGTTAAGCTCCAAGCCCCACCACCATTTTGCCCTTGGCATACGCTTTTCTCTGTCATTGAATTTCCACCCCACTCCTGCCCCTGCATTTAGATTAAACTCTTTGAGACAGAGATTACTTTTTACTATGAATTTTAATCAGATCTACCATGAAAACAAAAATCTTAATCTTGATTATAATCTTAACACTCAACTGTAGTAGTAAAGAACAGGTAAGACATTCTTAAGAAACAAACAGTACAGGAGAAAGTGCTTTTGATGCTTTCATTTACCCCTCTGTAAATTGGGTAAACAGAAGGGAATGTTACTAATTACCTTACCAAAATGTACTTTGATATTCTCACAGGAAAAACAACATTAAATCAATCATTTACTGTTAAAATAAAATATCCTGGAAAATACAGAAATAAAAGGAATAAACAAGGAAATAAAAAGAAAAAAAACCCTTCAGCTTTTTCAAGAAGTATTTTGAATAATAAGCTATTCATGGAAATAAAAAAATTTATTTAAAATAAGACAGTTCCTGATTTCTCTCTAGAATAGTGCCCATCATACAACTGAGTCATTATTAAACAAAATGATGGCAAGAACCTTAGAACTGCAGACCAAAATTCTCGATTTCTTAAGACAAGAGAAAATAATTTTCCAGCTTCTGGGAAATGGATGTTGCATGTTACACAATTATCCCCCCCCCCCCAGCAACTTCTTATTCCTATAAATAGAGGAAGGTATACATTCTATCATTTTCAAGACTGAGAGGAAAAAAAAAAAAGTAAAATTCCTGTAGTTTAAATAAGAACTAAAATACACTTTTTGCATTTAGGTTAGAAGCTGTCTTGTATCTTCCTAGCACCATCGCTGACAGTCAGAAAAATCACTATGTCCTCAGGGGAGATCTGGGGGATATTCAAACTTCAGATTTACCTATAATCTTCCCACATGAACTGTCACAGAGGACAATTTGGTGGCCTACAACTTTTTGTGGTCCTTCCCAAATCTAGATCTAACATGACTTGTGCAACAGAACCATAACCAAGGAGAACTGGTGTCAAACATATCAAGCAGGATGCCAAGAAGGCGGCAGAGCTGAACAAAGCTGTGTCTTCCCATATCTGAAAATTATTTATTCATTAACCTCTGACACATACGCCTTCCTGCAAGCCATCCAATAAGGCTCAGTGTTTCACATCTGCTAATGTCGTATTGCATATAGAAGTAGTATTCTCTGCTAGAAAAAAGCACCAAAATTAAGATACTAGGTTGACATTACAGACATTTCACTATTTCCTCCAAAGGTTCTATAGGAGAGAAACAGCTTTCTTATAGTTTTACCTGTTACAACACCACAAGGGGTTTTGGGTTTGGGTGGTTTGGGTTTTTTTCCAAAATACACTTGTAAATATGTTGTTTCTATTTTTACGTTATATTGTTTGAAAATGTTGGCAGATTTTCTCTTTTTTTTTAGTATTTTTTTTCCCCAATAATGAAATAAAGATACAGCTAGAGGTAAAATAAACTTAAAAACAGACACAGCTTTAGTGTTCTGATGACTGACAAACAGGGTGCTTAATGAGGCATGGAAAAGTGAAAAGTTCTTTTTCAAGTATTGCATCACATTATTTTTTTAATCCTTCCAACAATCACACTTTGTATCTTATCTCATGTTCCAAGTTAGTGGTACAATAAACAAGCAGTGAGAGAAAACCACGGTAGATGGAACCGTGCCCTTTAGCATGTTGGGAATAAATTCATAGAATCATAGAATCATAGAATGGTTTGAGTTGGAAGGGACCTCAAAGATCATCTAGTTCCAACCCCCTGCCATGGGCAGGGACACCCTCCACTAGACCACATTGCCCAAAGCCCCATCCAACCTGGCCTTGAACACTTCCAGGGATGGGGCCTCCACAACCTCTCTGGGCAAACTGTTCCAGTGCCTCACCACCCTCACAGTAAAGAATTTCTTTTTAACATCTAATCTAAATCGACCCTCCTTCAGCTTAAACTCTTTCCTCCTTGTCCTGTCACTGCACTCCCTGATAATACAGTGCCTCACCATCTTTCCTGTAGGCCCCTTCAGGTACTGGTAAGCCACAATTAGATCTCCCCAGAGCCTTCTTTTCTTCAGGCTGAACAATCCCAACTCTCTCAGCCTGTCCTCACAGGAGAGGTGCTCCAGCCCTCTGATCAGCTTCGTGGCCCTCCTCTGGACTCGCTCCAACAGCTCCATGTCTCTCCTGTACTGGGGCCCCCAGAGCTGGACGCAGTACTCCAGGTGGGGTCTCACAAGAGCAGAGCAGAGGGGCAGGCTCACCTCCCTCGACCTGCTGGTCACACCTCTTTTGATGCAGCCCAGGACATGGTTGGCTTTCTGGGCTGCAAGCACACACTGCTGGCTCATGTTGAGCTTCTCATCCACCAACACCCCCAAGTCCTTCTCCTCAGGGCTGCTTTCAATCCATTCCTCGCCCAGCCTGTAGTCGTGCTTGGGATTGCTCTGACCCACGTGCAGGACCTTGCACTTGGCCTTGTTGAACTTCATGCGGTTCGCATGGGCCCACCTCTCCAGCCTGTCAAGGTCCCTCTTAGATTTATAGGCCATCTGATTCCCCCTCAAATTTTACATGAATGCAATTTTATTGCTAATAACCTTAGCTTGTGTCTGTTGAAGAAAACCATGATGCAGGAAGGTACTTCACAGTGGAAAGAACCAGCTTGAAGAAACATGAGTCTCATCTCTTAATGGTAGTTATCAAAATTCGGTTGAACAAAGACTCAGTTTCCATTACATACCTATACAAAGTGACAGGCCTGAAGCCCCTGCAATGACAGACGAGGCAAAGCACTTTTTTGCTCTAGAAGTTTTTCTGCTTTTCTGAAAATTGCAAGAAACCCATGTCTGGCCAAAGCTGACAAATACAATTTATGAAAAAATTTAGAAATAAATATTTTCTTAAAGAATGTCATGCAAGAATAATAACTCATACAACAAATCACATTAAAAATCAAAACTGCATTACTTCTTCTTTCCTAGTTTCAGCAATATCATATATTACCTCTTCTGGTTGAGCTGGATACATGAGTCTTCCTGCCATGTATTTTTTTGAGAAAAAGATCTATACTTTCTCAGGAAAAAAAAAAAAATCCAGCCAGATCTTTCTACCTACACTTCCAGAAAAATTCCAGCTTCCTATAAGTTCTGCAGAAGAGTGAGATATTCCAGTCCAGGTCTACCTGCATGCAATTTTTCTTTTAACTGTTTCTTATTTCTGAGAGAAGTAGGTGGTCCCTTAAAATTAAGCAAAAGGTCTTGGTCTCTCAAAAAATGCTAGCTATATGCACAGTTAATGAATTAGAATTATCAGCATCATGCTTGATATAGATTTACATTCAATTACTCCCTCAATCTATATTCTGATCCATAAGTCACTTTTGTCTACTACCTGAAACGTGTCCTAAATTAAAAGATAACCCTGGAGGATTCTGAGGGCTCTTATCTACTTTCTCCCATCTTTAAAAAACCTGCATTTAAAAAGAAGTCCAGGTCAAATGCAAAATGACAACTTTTTAAGTAATCTTCTCAGATGAGATTTAGTGAAAATTCAAGTATTTGGACTGGCATAAAGTTCTCGGATTTGTAAAACAGATCTTCTCAAAGCATTTAAGCCACAGAGCGACACTGGATATACAGCTTTGTCAAGAATAATTAGTGCATGAAAACAAAGGCCAGTGTCTAATTTATACATTTTTTAAAAAAATATTTAATTTTCATGACTCATGCACAACAAAAGCACCTCTTATAATAGAATTATTAAGATTTAATCTATAAGATTAATAACTGGCTCTGAAAAGAATACAAGAAAACAATGTACCTTAAGAACACTGCTGAAACTTATACACAGGGGAACAATTAATCCAATAGTTTCAGAGTGGTATCACAGACTTTGTTATTGAGATCAGCCCTACACTTTTAATGGGTGTTATTAACAACATGTAATTTTAGGATGTTTAATATCTTGTAAAAACACAGTTGCAAAATTATTCAGAATGCTATTAAACAGACAAGGTTTTGATCTCCAGTAATAACCATCCTAACAATAACCAGAGGACATTATCACCGGTAATAAGCACACTGTGGCTCTGATGAGTGTGAGCCTCAGGTCTTCCACCACGCACAGTTGACTGAGTTGAATGTTGGGCTGTGGGGTGTTTGGGGGCTTTTCCTTGCTGCAGCATAGCAGCTAAAGACTTTAGAGAATCCCCAGGAACACAGCAGCTCAGTGTCCATGTGCTGCTATTCCTCCTATACAGGAGGAGGGTCACTTCCAGGCAGAAATGCTAATGATACTCAGTGTGCAGTTTAACACAATAAAATAAGCTGTTTAGCACAGCATCTTTTGTTTCTTATTCCTAAAAGGCAAAATGTTTCTCCTCAGGAATTTGTTTTGACATTGAAAAGCCTGCAAACAATCAGCTTACTAATTTTGGGGGATAGCTAAAATATAACAACTCTGGAATATTACATTAAATAAAAAGCTATCCAGACACAATTTTCAAGTTTGCAACCTGAAGTTGGGCACATACACATTAACAAATGGCTTGGCTTTGATAGATATTTAGCAAGCTCAGCTCTCTTTGACTTCTGTCCTTATTTTCTAAAATTAGAAATTGATTATTTCACTGGTTCCAAAAATCAATTTCTTGTGCCAGCAACTGATGATTTATTGTATTTTATTAAAGAAAAACAAACAAGCAAAAGCCCTGAATTTTTGATTAAGCACGGGTAGGGTTGCATTTTGAGGGGTAGGAGAAGGTGGAGGATCTGGATTATATTAAATTCCCACTTTTTAACCAAGATTTTTAATTCAAAAATGTTGATTTCATTAGATTAGGTTTCAGATAAGAAAGAAATTGCAGTGAAAGGAAAAAGTGAGAGAATCCCACCCCACACATCTGGGGAAGAAGAGGCTAATAATTCCATAACAACAAGTTTTCTTAAATGGATATTGAGCATAAAATATAGACTGTAGGCAAACACAAGAAAACCAAAGTCATTCTTTCTAATTTTCCCCCATCTGTCTCAGTATGTTGCTCTGTGTTCAGAGTGCCATGTTTGGCATGACCAAGGCATGACCATGTGTCTCCAAGGCCGTGGATAAGGAATGACTGGCCCTTTCAGTGGCAACACGTATTTATGTCACCTTAAAGAGAAATAATTAAATGTCAGAGACCTTAACATTGACTTCAACTGTGTAAGCAATTGTTACAGAAAAAGAAGGGGGAAGGCAAAGCAAAACACTAACACTACGTGGTGTTTAATAATTTTATAATTATAAAACAAAACTCTTCCAAAATTTGAAATCAGTGAACTGATTCAAAAAATCACTGAACTGATTACCTCACAATTTTCAAAGATGCTTAAATAGGCTATTTGAGAACTCTGACATAGGTTTTCATTGCTGAAATAAAAGAGCTATTTAAGTTGTCAAAAAATACTTCTGATAGAAGAAAAAAAAATCAAGTACGCAGTGTGTTTTCCTCCTAGAATTATAGCAATTTGTCATACACCTTTTGAAATAATTTCTCTCAACAGAAGTCTATCAGAGACAGCAACTATTTTTGTGGTGCTTCTGCAAAGTGATTTTTTAAAACTGGCACAATTTTCCAATTACCCACATTTTCTACTTCTTGTTAGAATCTAACAGGATTTTAGAGAACTTAGAATCACAGAATCATAGAAGTTCTGGAGCATCATCATCCCATCTAATTCCTTTCATAACCTAATCAAGCTTTCCCATAAAACTACCTTGCAATTTTGGCTTTCCACTGTATCCACTATCTTTCAACCCCTTCAGACAAGAATTCTATTTAATATTCTGTCAAAACAGATTCACAGCTACTAGAAAGCAAAAGACTATTTGCAATAGAAGATTTTAATTATCCTTATATTCCTTGTAGCAATGTATCCTTTCATCTTGTTTGCAGATCCATAAAATTATTCTGTAGTTAATGTGATCAATGATGTTAAATTGCTCTGGCTGGACTTTTTGTTTGTTTCTGCCTAACTGATGAGAATAGAGGCCCTTCTTTATCAAAAAGTTAGTTCAGAAAATCTGATTCTCTTTTTCATAAGATGTGAATGTCAAGGTCAAGGGGCAAAATCATGACACAGTAGAAATGAAGTCTGATAACATTGAAACAGGTGTCTGATTTATTGCAAAGTTAAAGATATCATTAGGACTAAAGAGGAGAAGAGCAGTCACATGGCTCTTTAAGAATGATACCAGAAATGTTAGTGAGAATAATACTGCTGACGTCTCAATGAAATTAGCTACAGCAGAGCTGGATTATGAGGCACTGAAATAGTACTAAGAGAACTCAGAACTGACCTATTAATCACATGTAGAGCTGAAACACCCTACTGGGTACTAAAAGCCTGCTTCTCACCAATGAGAATGTAATTCAATAGAAACTTTCTGATATTTATAGTCACAGTCTGAGGTAGAAGTAGGGTATGTGAGAGAAAAATAATAAGTATTCTGAAACTTCTGCTAAAGAAATTACATCTTGATTCAGGGGGGGAAAAAAAAGAAAATAAGGTAATAGGTTTGCTGGCTTATCATTTCTGGAAAATATCTTCTCAGGAATCCACTACCCTTAAAAAATTAAAGACAGAAAACTCTTTATTAGGTTCCAGCAACAGTCATCATGTTTTCAATCTTGTATGTATTAGCAACAAGAAAAATATAGAAAAAATGTAGCAGAGGTACCAATTTTGTCTTATGAAGAAAAGATATCAGTATTGCATAGGAAATATAGATAACTGACAATATAACCATAAAAGTATTGAACATAATTGTGAAAAGTGAAATAAAACACAAATGAGGAGCAAATTTACCAAACATTACTGAAGAAATTAAAAAAGTGAAAGCATACTTAAATATGACACAGATTACATGCTTGGAAAGTTATCTGAAAGTTGTTGAACAAACATCTTCTAAAACATCAATTTACCCTTTGTCTGCACTGAGGAAAAGCACAAACATCGTAAGGTATTTCCAAATACACAAGCTAAATCAAAATAGAAACTATTTATATAATTGAATGAGATAGAAAAAACCCTACTATGCCTGTCACTGTATTTCAGATATTACACTATTCTCCTGACAGACTATGCACAAAGGAACTAAAGTGATATAAAATTTCACCCAAATAAGCCATGAATAATGTAAAAGAAAATTAGGCTGTCAGTGAAGATATCCAAGTTGGTTGCATCTGTTTAACACATTAGCAAAAAAAGCTTACTGTATTTCTTTCAGTCACTTAGTTTATTAGAAAACATTAGAAATCAGAAATTTCAGAAAAAGATGTGTTTTGTCTGGACATACAGTACAATACAGAAAGTCTTCAGCAGAAATAATATAATTATTAGATCTGTGATACATAGATATTAAGCACATTGTATACTTTATATTAAATAGCTTATTATATTGAGACTATTTTATAGAGATATTTCATAACAGATCAGGTTGAAAATACTTGAATTACTTGAATTATATAGCATAGTGAATTTGAAAGCTATTGTCAAAGTTATACTCAATTGTAGAAAGCAGTTGTACTCAATTGTGTGCTAATGTTTTGATCCAAATGAGACATGAGTCCTGTGGATCAAAAGATGATAATATAATCTAATAAGGAAAAAGGAAAAGAAGTTTGCAAATAACACTGCTGAAGTAACTAGATTTTTGATTCAGCTATCTAATTAAAAAAATAAAAATCAATTTGGATTATTCATAAATTATTTTTAATCTGTTTTTCTCACTGAGGAGAAAAACCTATTGAGATAAGAAGCTGCTGCTAGGGGCATCATAATTTATTAAACACCTCTGCCATGAGACAATAGGATCTATATTTAATTGCTTCTGCTGTTTGCAGATTGCCCTATTCACCTTGATATAGAACAACTACTGCGGGAGTATTCTATATAAAATATAACAGCTCAGAGAAAAGGACAGAAATAAAGACACATAAGATTACTATGTGGCCTAGCATTTAGGACATTCTACAGGACTACGGAATGGGAGAAAACCTAAAGATAAGTCTCTGCATCCTTGGTGATATTTTTGGTAGATGAGGATGCCATCAAAACCATAAAGTACCATAAACTCTCATTTGAGCTTTGCAGACTGCTCCAGCACAGAACTACTTCCTCCTATGCACCACCTTTTCACACGTTGAAACTATTCATGCAATTTAAGCAAAAATTGCTACTGGTATTGACTGAAAACACATTTTCAAAGAATGCACTATTTACTAAAATGAGGTTAGATAACTCGCTACAAAAGTTTTCGACTGGTATCAACCCTGTTTTCCAAGGTTTAAATGACTTTTTTGAACCATCTTCCTCAATTATTAGATGAATAATCTATTTTGTTGATGGTTGCATCAATCTCTCCTTCCTTATTTTAGTAACTTTAAGAAAAGTAGGTGATCACTAGCAATTTATTTTCAGACAGGTAAGTAATGAATACATTATTTTAAAAGGACAACATTAATAGTGAAAATAGAAAGAAAACCCAAATGGGTATCAAAGATAATTCAAAATATACTTAAACATTACATTTACACATTGTATGTATTACATTACAGCTACAACACAGGAACTATTTGAAATATACCAGTTGCATTGCTAAAACAAGTCTACCAAATCCCCATTACTCCCAAAGTTTAGTCCTCAGAAATGAGAGGTGGTACTACTTAGTCATTACAGACAAATATAGCAGACTCCACAGAATATAATTGGGTGTTATCTTTCAGAAATACCTCCAAAGATGATTTAAACTTCTAGAGCGATGAAAAAAAATGTAGTTAAATGAATTCATTCACCAGAAAGAAACTTAAAAGTAGAAGGGACATTCTGGGTGACACAGTCTAGTTGCCCTGCTGTCACAGGCTCCACATCATACAACCCTTTTCACAGCTATTTTTAACATGCCACAGTCAATTACTTTCATGCTTTTCTGCAATATGCTATTGGAAGGCTGTTCCAGAGCCTCCCTTGTCTGATAGAGTTTAGGAGTACTCTAATTTCCAGCCTGAAGGTCCAAGTGGCCAATTAAACCCCATTGATTTGTTCTATTTTGCCAGCACAGCTCTAACAGAGAATATTAGAAAATCCAATAGAACTGTAGCTAAATCTGCCTAGCAGATGTTGCTTTAACTTGCCCTTAAAACACTGCAATGATGAAGGATCCACAAGCATGACATTTCTCTTACCATCTGAAGCAGATCTTTATAAAAAGTAACTTTTCTAAAATTTGAGGGATTTTAACAAGAATTCTCTTAGACTCTGCAACTAACCATCTCCCATCACTGCAAGTACGTATCTAGAATACAAAAATTCTCTGACATTTGCCATTTAATTTCACAGTGCATAAGGAATTCTGATGTTCAGTAGTTGAAAACCTCTGTGCACTAACAAAATATATATTGCCAAACACATTGTATTCCCGACATGATCTGTTTAATTCATTTCCCTGTCCTGACTTCTAATGTAAACAAAAAGAATTCAACAAAATCAGATGTTTTTCTCCTGAAAATGAAACTGCATGGATTCATAAGTCTCTCAAAAAATCCTTGATTCTAGCTTCCTAAAAGTCATGGCAGTCAGGTCAAGTCCCCAGTGATTGGAAAAAGGGAAAAATTGCCCTCATTAATACCAAAGGTAGAAAGGAGGACCCTGGGAACTACCGAACTGCCAGCTTCACCTCTGTGCCTGGGAAGATCATGGAACAGATCCTCCTAGAAGCTATGTTATGGCACATGGAGGACAGGGATGTGATTTGAGACAGACAACATGGCTTCACCATGGGCGAGTCCTGCCTGACCAATTTAGTGGCCTTCTATGATGGAGTGACTACATCAGTGGACAAAGGAAGAGCTACAATGTCATTTATCTGGACTTCTGTAAGGTCTCTGACCTGGTACCCTACAATATCCTTCTCTCTAAATTGGAGAGATATGGATTTTATAGACACGCCAAATGGTGGATAAGGAATTGGCTGGATGGTCACATCCAGAGACTAGTGATCAATGGCTCAATCTCCAGACGGAGATCTGTGATGAGTGGTGTCCCTCACAGGTCCATATTGGGACCAGTACTGTTTAAAATCTTCATCAATGACATAGACAGCGGGATCAAGTGCCCTCTCAGCAAGTCTGCAGAAGACACAGAGCTGTGTGGCGAGGTTAACATGCCTGAGGGACAGGACAGCATTCACAGGGACCTGCCTGTGAAGCTCAAGAAGTGGGCCCATGTGAACCTCATGAGGTTCAACAAGGCCAAGTGCAAGGTCCTGCACACGAGTCGGGGCAATCCCAAGCACAAATACAAACTGAGTGTTGAACAGATTGACACCAACCCTGAGGAGAAGTACTTGGGGGTATTGATTGATGAGAAGCTCAACATGAGCCGGCAATGTGTGCTTGCATCCCAGAAAGCCAACCGTGTCCTGGGCTGCATCAAAAGAGGTGTGACCAGCAGGTCGAGGGAGGTGATCCTGCCCCTCTACTTTGCTTTTGTGAGACCCCACCTGGAGTACTGCATCCAGCTCTGGGGTCCTCAGCACAGGAAAAACATAGACCTGTTTAAGCAGGTCCAGAGGAGGGCCACAAAAACAATCAGAGGGCTGGAGCACCTCTCCTGTGAGGACAGGCTGAGAGAGTTGGGGTTCTTCAGCCTGGAGAAGAGAAGGCTCTGGGGAGACCTTATTGTGGCCTTTCAATACTTAAAGGGGGCTTACAAGAAAGATGGAGGCAGACTTTTTAGTAGGGCCTGTAGCAATAGGACAAGGGGTAATGGCTTTAAACTAAAAGAGGGTAGATTCAGACCAGATATAAGGAAGACATTTTTTATGATGAGAGTGGTGAAACTAGAAGAGTTTGCCCAGAGAGGCTGTAGATAGGTTGGACAGGGCTCTGAGCAATCTGATCTAGCGGAAGGTATCCCTGCTCATTGCAGGGATGTTTAGACTAGATGACCTTTAAAGGTCCCTTCCAACCCAAACCATTCTATGGTTCTATGTGCTTTTCATGTAGGATCCCACAAGAGACTCAGAACACCAGACAAAATATCTTCCTTATTTTTCTATACATGCAAGCACATTTGCTCTTTCTTCATGGTATTCCCTAACGGACATTAATGATAGTGCAAAACGTACATGGACAAGAGTACAGGACACCAAAGTCTCTTTTGATATCAGAAATATGATACCTCTTAAAGCCTGTAGCAGTCACTGTGACTATGACAAATCCCATTCCAACTGCATTGATCTCCTCAACTTAGGTTCCTGAAAGCAAAAACTGTTGTCTCTTCAATACTTAGCATTTTTAGAGCACTTCAAGCCCTGGTGAATAGCTAGGAAAGAAAAGTATGTTTCTCAGAAATTTAGATACACTTCTAATTATCTCATTCTGTGTTTTCTGTAACCGACAGTTAAAATAATTAGTACAATACATTTTTCAATAAGGAAAATATTATGATATCGTGGTTGTTCTGATGAGGTTTTAATGGTTTTCTGGTGCTTTCCAAATCCTTGCTGCTACCTATGCTATTGATAATGGGAAAGAGTAACACAACTGGACTAGCCTGTCACTTTGTAAGTGAATTCTTCTTCAAGAGTTCAGAGGCAGCATAAGTACTGAAGATCAAAATGAGGGGCTTTCGAAAATATTCAGAACATGATGTTAACAGATGAAAATCTCTGGCTAACAGAAATACGTGTTCATCATTACTGCAGACTGCATTCTGTCCATGTTTCTGTCCTGAACATGTCTGCATGGCTTATGCTTTCACTCTACTGTTTCTACATCCACGTGTATGTAAAAGACTTCACTGGCTTCATTTTCACAATACACCTGAACTGCAATAGTAAGTTGCTGCATGAAGAACGTGAAGTTTAGCCACTTCCCACTTACGTATGATCATGTAGGCCTCACTTCTTTAAAAAAACAGGAAACAGCCCCTCCCCACACATATAAATAGTTAAATATTCAAATGTGCACTTCTTCCTGCCCAGCATTCTGCATGTGTTGCCTTGATTAAGTAAAATACCTGTGAATACATTGAAAGCAAATGGCATTTCAGGAAAGCAGTGAACTTTAAACTCACAGTCTCAAGTATGCTTATGTATTTTATATTTTCTGAGTATCAAAAACTTTATTAAAAGTATTGCATAAGGAGATCAGCAGTCCTTTTGGGGACAGGGTGGGAGATGGCAGAAATGAAACATTTCAGCAAAGGATGCAAAGAGAAAAACTGAAAATCTTGCAGTTATTACTCCATATGTTTGTTTTCTTCAGTGATTTGTTTTCTTTTTTTTTTAATACAGATGCCACTACCTATCTGATCAGATCTTTTCTAAATACAGGTTCTAAAGGTAGATCCTGATACATTGTCATGTATTCTGTTTCAGAAAGTAGATTCATTTTGCCTCTCAGAATTTTTTTTTTTTTTTTGGTATATCATAAAATGAATGAAACAATGGCCTGAGTATCTGATCTTATTGTAGAACTGCACAAACTGATGGTTCAAAAATGTTCATTATGTAAAAAACTCTTAAAACTTTTATTCATATTCACTTCGCAGGGGATAAGCAGTGCTCTAAATCATCATCTCTAAAATCCTTCTACTTCATGGAACAAGCGAGTGAGCCTCTAGCTGGTACAATCCCTACCTTATTATGACTTAATCTCTGATTCCTGCTTGGTTGCCATAAATAGCCATATATTAGCTCAGCTGCAGCTCAGCATGCATACCTTTTCGTGACTGTGGTATTCCCAGTGGCAGTTACCTCACCACAAGCCACATCTACTTGCAAAATGCAGTCCTATGGAAAGAAATATGATTAGGCTGTGAGGATTATACAGTGTATAGAGATTCCACTCTTGCTAAAGATACTGTATAGCATATAGCTCACCAACATATGCTGCAATAACTTAGGCATTACAGCATTTAAAACTTGAAAATGTTTATTATATAGATCACCAACATAGTACCTTCACTATGTTTTTATCCAGCTGTAACTTCCTAGCAAATAAAGATGGTCCAATATCCCAAACTAATCCCCTGATTAAAATCTGCGTAATGTTGGAAGGGGTGATTTCAGTATTGGTGGGCTGGACATTCCAAATACTGTTGGATTAGAAAGGGGAACAAAAACCCAGCAGTCTTTAACTACTCTCCTCCTCTGGGCAATTCCTATTATTATTATACTTTCATGGGACAGGTCAGTCTGGTAGAGATATTCCAGGTGGGCATCCACTTTCTATGGCAGCTTGGAAATTCTCTGGTGGAACCGCACAGTTACCATTGTACTTTTACCCTGAAAAGCATTCCAATGACACTTAAGATCAAAATCCCAAAGAGCGACGGGGAAAGAAAAAGTGTTTGTTGATTGGTAACCATCACCAAATCTCCATTTCAAGATCTCTGTGTTAAAGTACAGTCAAGAAAACTACCCTCTCACAACATCAGAGACAACCAGTAAGTAATGTGGAAGGGCCGAAAGTACGTAAAAAAATAAATGGATGTAGAGCTGGGTATCTCTCGGCCTGTACAGGAAAATACGCTTTTCTGTATGACAGTACCTTAGTATTCAAGGAATTTATCTCCCACTTTTCTCCCAGGTGTAAATTTCTCCATACCTCAGCCCTCTAAGTAGAAGATGGGGAAAAAGATTATTTTTATTTCAACATGTCTATTTGTTTCATGACCTGTTTGGAAACTAGCTATTCTATCATCATTTTTGTTGCCTATTCCCACAGCTTCTTTGTTTTATTTGGAGACTGGTAGAAGGTAAGGCCCTACAAAGATGACATTATAGGATGCCAGATGAAAAAAAGTGTCATCTAGTTGGACATACACAGGAGCCAAATATAGTGCAAGAAAATGAAATAGTGTGGCTAATTTGGAATGTCTGTAAAGGTTCAGATGCATTATTTACAAATTAAAATACTGAGGAAAGGCAAAACACGAGAGCTCAATCGCAGTTGCAGCCCATGTTAGGGCAGTTATGTCATGAGATCTGTTGCATGAAATGATATTTTGTAATGGGCTGGAAACATTGGTGTGACAGATTTCAAGAAGGTTGCTGGGAACTTTTGGATCCTTCATGAGTTGAAAAGCATTGGATAAAATATCTCTGTCTGAGTTTAAGAACTAAGTAAAGTATCTGAAGTTAGAAATCTAAGTTATTATTTAGATGCCTAAATATAAGTAAGTTGATGAATGGATGCAATCAAATGCAAAGCTACATATACTACATCATCACACCAGTATTTTTTTAGTAAATAATTCTGCTGTCAGAGGATGGCATGATATGTACATTGTTGTTTCACAGTATACCAAATCCAATCTATTAAAATTTTTTTGTCCTTACTATGGAAATTTTATTTTAGTTTAGCATTGATTTCCATACATTGCTGAATGTATCTTGATTCTGAATGTGACAGGATACTTGTTCCTCTGTTTGAAGTTCTGAGAGTAGGCATGGATGATGTGCCTCATTCCTTTTTCAGTTATGACACTTACTCAATTAAAGATGAATTATCCAAAAAAGTAATACTGGAAGATGACGTTCTTAAATCCACAGGCCATGAAAACAAAATTTCACAAATGGTCTGAGATGCATAAAAATTTTAGACTTTGATGTGGTAAGATTAATTTTAATTGGTCAATATTTGGTCAATATCATAATTAACAACTAACGGTCAGATTCACCGAACAGAACTTTCCCCTTAACATAGCAGTCAAAACCACAGTTAACCCGCTATTTTTAATATGTCTCACATATTTAGTTGTACAATAAATTAAAATAACACTGTAATTAATAATTTGATAACTAAAATCTACTCACTTCCCTAAAGACATGACTTGCCTACGGAAAATAGGGTTGGATACAAAGGCAGACAAAACCAGCTCTTGAAATATTTCTTCCCTAGTATCCAGACACACGTATCACTGAGCCTCTGTCCTTGATGCTTCTATTGTAACCAGAAAGGCTATTTCACCTTGAAAGTCTTGCCCAGTTCTGAATCTACAGGGAATTTTACAAATGAGCTGTATTTTTTTCCAGTTTAAAGGAAGTTAAATTCTGCTGGTGAATAACACAGGGTATATTGACATCACCAGAAAATAAATGACTCTTAAAAAACTGTTTGTTGAAGAATTCATTATTTGAAATCTGTTCCAATAAATTTGTAAAGAAAAATAAATCCAGTAATAACATGGAGTAAAACACATAAAAGGAATGGAATTTAAAATGTTGTAACACAACATGGAATACCTTTTTTCTTAAAATGTTCTAAAGATCATGTAGTTGTTCAACTAGGCATAGAACTGACTTTAGAATTTCACCAAATAACTGTTGTGTTAAGCCCAACAACTTGTGAAGGACACACAAACTTTCTGTTAGAGTTACATCCATATGATAGACATAGGTAACTGATTTAATCTGTAGCTACTGACAGCATTAAAAATATGTTTTTCATATGCATTTCAGATCAAATATCAAAGGCCATTTGGTTGTTGCTGAAATTAAGGGTTTGATAAGTGCTATCCAAAAATCATGAAATCAGGAGCGACGTTTCATTGCAGATGGAAAGAGTTAAAGTAATCTCTTTTCATCTCACTAAGAATTATCTGTTTTCCTGAAGGGGACAAGCTGTCATCTGTCATATCAAAGTAACCCAATTAAAAAGCCAATATGAAATAATACAATCTAAACCAATTTCTTCAGACAATTGAAAATATGAAACCATGCTACTTTAGAAAAATAATTAAACCTTGCACATGTTTTTGTAAAATATATAATAAAGTCAATAATGAATAAAGTAATCTGTAAAATTAAAAAAAAGAGAGAGAGAGATTAACTAAGCTAACTAAAACTAAAAGGAACAGATAACTGAATTTGAGACTCAGGCATACTCAGTTTCACTATAGCTTTCCAGTGTTTGAATATCTTTAATATTCAGGCAAATGTTTTAGTCAATTCTCAACAGAAAGTGGGTTACTGCCTAAATAAAGCAAAATACTAATTTTCATACCAATTTCCCATACTCATCTTTAAAAACAGTAATAAATTCTCAAGGTAATCTAGGAATATCAATTTAGCCAGTTTTAAAAGTAGAGAAATAAACATCCCTTCCTTCTGTTAATATTTTTACATGCTTTATAATACAAATAGATCAGACACTTAAAAATAGTTATGAGTTTCCTAAGCAAAATTGTTCAATCCTTTTTCATATGCTGTGCTTGGTTCTTTCCACTCCTTTGAAACTTTGTATTTTGTGTGTTCCATTTTGCTAATTCCATGTAGTGAGTCACATAGGGAAAATTGTTCCATCTATTAACAGCTACTGACCAGTAGCTTTTATTGGAAATGTTCTTGTATTTTTAAATGGTTAAAATAAAAGTTATTTTAAATCATTCTGTTATTATCCAAGAGTTAATCCAGTCATAAAAAAATACCAAGCATCATGTATTCAGTTAAGGTTTCAGCAGACAATACTGAATTAATATTAGCATAAAAATTGCCATTTAGCTAGCATACAAGTGAAACCAAACTACTTCTATTTTAATGAGATGGAAATACAATCAGCTATAAATTATATTTGTTGACCAACCTTCTTCAGTTTTGTATTTGTCAGCTTTCAAGATTTTTAGTGGTTCTTCTCTCCTCTCCCTCTACGTTTCTCTTCTCCCTGCCCACAAATACTACGTTGAAAATATCAAACAAAAAAGTAAATCTTCATGTATAGACCTGGGCAGTTCTTTCACTATCTCCAAATGTCAAATATATGGATTTCAAGTAAAACTGCTAATTTACTAGAATATTCTAAACACTGTCATTTCTTTTCCCAGTAGAAACCAAATTCCCATCCTCAAGCTAACCCATCTGTGAATGAAAGACCACACCACTTAACAGAGGTCAGAATGTTTAGAAACAATGAGTACCCACAAATCTACTTAGAAATGCTTTATAAATTAAACAGAATAAATAATAAGTAACAGTTAATCAACATGTTTAATGTAATAATACTTTAAATGTTTTTTTCTTCATTATTAAACTATTGTTTAATAGGTAGAGGTGTAGGGTAATTTTACTGAGTCAAAGTGCAGGTACGGATTAACTCTTCCCAAAGAAGAGAAGGTGGCTCTTTGTAAGCAGGTAACAGTGAAGAGAATGTAGAAGAACTGCATGAACACTCAACAGATGTTTCATGAGTAAAAGAAGCTTCACTTTAGTTTCTACTATTATGACTTAAGTTTCCAAGAAGATATAAATCAGGATTATATCCAGAATAAGCAAGACTTTCTGGAAGTTTATAGGATCCTTCAAGAAATATCTTGACTCTTACTTAGCTGGAAAATGACTGGTTAAAAGATGTACTCTACTTCTAGTGAGATACAGTGTTTCAAAGTGTTTTCAGTCTGAATTAACAAAACAGGTAGTGAATCCAAAGGACAGAGGTATGAAATAACAACTTCATTTACAGATCATATGCTGAAGACAGGAGAGCAAAAGGCAGGCCTTGGCAAGAGTCCACATTTCAAAGATACAAAAGTTTAGTTTCAATCCGTTGCAGTAATATAAAGATGAATACATTAGTGATCTGAAAATGCAGGTTAAATGATCTCATTATTCTGGAACAATAGATTAAAGTCCCAACAGGATACTCATCTGTCTAGAACACCCAAAGTGAGCAATGACAGTTTTCATTAGCTCATACGGTTAACTTATCTTGCCTGCACAGAAATTTTGCATGCAAAAGTGCCATAAATTTTGTGAAAAACTACAGAACGCTTCAGTGGTGAGGGATGTAATTTACATATACAGATATATATCTAACCGACCCATCACGGGTGTTGTCAGGCTTAGTAGACTAGTGTATCTGGGTAACTTTCGGCTTTTCACAAGGAAACATTACACAAAGTCAAAGCACTGCTAAAACAAATTATAAACAAATAAACCCTTGCCCTATTTCCAAATAGCAGAAATAGTTTCATCTCTTCACTGATATTCAGCATGCTGAATGCTGGTTAGGTGCTACCAGGCAGATAAGGTGTTAAAAAGACAAAGGAAAAGGCAACAGATACGTTAAAATGAAACTCACTCTTTCATTCCATATCTTATTACATCTTACTACACTCATCCTATCTTGAGCAATAAACTTCAACAATGCCTGATGGAAAGTAACACCTGTTACTGAGCATAAAAAAACAGGGAATAAGGTGACCTTTCATACTTAGCAGTACTGTGAAAATATACTGGCCACAGAGGATCAAACAAAATTATTTGGTCTTAAAAAGATTTCTTAGTTTAAGAAATCATTACTTTTTTTCCCCAAATTCAGGTTCAAATCCAGATTTCCAAAGGAGTAACTGAGATATTCCTCTACAGTTTTTATGTTAATGTCTTAAGTATAAAATATGTAAAAACTAGTTAAATACAGTGCTGAAAAGCAGTTCGGAAAGAAACTTTTTTCCTTCCCTCATTATGAAATACACAAAATTTTCTAGAACAAGCAGATGAATAAACATCTGCATGAAGCATTTCATCCTGGTTTGGGTCAGAAGAGAAGAGTTATGCCATGAGAGGAGCATAGCACTGGTCAGACTCAGTTCCCCATGATACCTTAGTGAGTTGAGATGACTCATCATCTCCTAAGAACATAAGGAACAGTTTATTTTGTGCATTAGCATTCAGATCTTCATTTTCTATCAGTTTTCTTTGCGGTTACATATTGTTCTATTCTCACAAAATGGAAGAACCTGCGTAACAATGGAAAGCCAAACCATTTTTGGCTGGCTAAAAACCATGTGGAGTTCTAAAAAATGTACAAATAAACAATTTAGTATCATTATTCTAGAATACCGGCAAAAACAGAAGACAGACGCTTATCAACAATTGCATTCATTCAGGGAGTTACTAAGGTGCTTTTAAAAAAGCTAGTCATCAAATTAATCTGAAGCAAAGTATAATATGTATAACCATGCATCCGCATCATTTTGATTAGATGAAGTACATAGAACAATAATGATCAAATCAAGTAAATATAGTAGGATTAAAATGGAACCAAGAAAGGATTTTTTTTTCTTTATTTGCTGGTTTGGTAAGCAAATCACATTTCATTCAATCTTAGTAGGACAAAATTTGGCAGAAAAGGATGGACAGTCATAGGTTACATATCTGATTCTGAAAAGCTAGTGTATTCACCTGTGGATTAATTTAAAATCTTTACCAGTTTAGAAACATATTCTTGTACACAGGTTTTTCACTCCTATTTTTCCTATGGTAAGGGCATGTGCAGTATTTGTTTACACACTTACGCAAGCCAAAACTGAATACCATGTTTATTTGGTTTGGCATCAAAAAGGCAGATAAAATGTAATGGAAAGGAAAGCTAGGTTATATAATTCAGCAGTAAATGCTTCTGAAATAATTTTCAGTGTGAATGGCAGTAAGCTGCATATTGTTAATATATAATTTAAGTTGTATATAGTGTAATGTGGTAAGTAGTTATAAAATCATACTCCTACTCTCATCACAAATGTTTCTCACTACTGCTAGGACTAACTTTATCCTCACCTGGGACATCACTTGCCCCAACCAGTGCATCCCTTTAATCATATGTATTTGCTTCTCTACAAACCAAACTGTTTGAAACAGCTTCAGACAAAATACCTCTTTTTTGTCTACTCCAGTCTCAGTTTTATGTGCCCTTTAGAATCCATACAGATTATAGTTACACAGAGTCACAGAGGCACAGAATGGTGGGGGTTGGAAGGCACCTCTGGAGATCATCTAGTCCAACCCCCCTGCTAAAGCAGGATCACCTGGAGCAGGTCACACAGGGTGGCGTCCAGGCGGGTTTTGAATATCTCCAGAGAAGGAGACTCCACACAATCTCTCTGGGCAGCCTGTCCCAGTGCTCGGTCACCCTCAGGGTAAAGGAGTTTTTCCTCATGTTCAGATGGAACTCCCTCTGTTCCAGTTTGTGCCCGCTGTCCCTTGTCCTGTCACTGGGCACCACTGGAGAGAGTCTTGCCCCATCCTGTAGACATCCACCCTTTAGATATTTATAAGCGTTGATGAGATCCCCTCTCGGTCTTCTCTTCTCCAGACTGAACAGACCCAGCTCTCTCAGCCTTTCCTCACACGAGAGATGCTCCAGTCCCCTCATCATCTCTGTAGCCCTTCACTGGACTCTCTCCAGTAGCTCCCTGTCTGGTATAGTTGTACTCCTACTCGTACTTCCTGGGAACATACGCATTTTACAGCTGCTTTTTGCCAGTAATCAGTTCCTACCTGTTTTAAAATTACCAGGAGAGTTCAGATACTGGAATTCTCACTGCACTCCAAAAGCTTATGGGTTCATATTCAAACCCTACTCTCATGGCTGTCATTTTGGCTATTCCTTCCCTAAACCCATATAAAGGACCAAGCACAAAAAACACATCCACCCCTCTGACTGGTTACACAACATTAAAACCCTGGGCATTTCAAACAATAAATTATATTTCAGAAGGGTTTGGTTTTTATCCCCCCCCCCGACTCTTCCTCCCCATATTCCATGTGAGATGAGCAGGAACTAGCACATGAAGGCATAGTGCATGTCTCCAAGGTACAGAAAATACCTTAAAAAAGCAACATCTCTAAGGTGCAGAAAATTATTAGTCCTACTTCTGAAATACTTGGTTCTGTATGCATATAAAGGTTACACATATTATGATGTATATGATGCTGGCCACAAAACACCTTTGATGTGTTGCATCAGCATTGGGGAAACATTCTTAAAGATGATCAACTAATATTTGTATTAAACAAACACAAAGCTAATTGGGTCCCATGAAAGATATCCTTTGCTTTATCTTCATTATCCTCCTTTAACGGACGTCTGAAAGTAGCACAAGGGGAGGTAATATACATACAGAAAACTTTTCTTGGTGCCAATTTCTATTCACAGTAGAAAAGATTGGCATACTTTATAGGCAATGCATGGATTTGTGAAGTTTCAGAATTAGAAGAAAAGTTATGACTGGCAACTTAAAACCCTGTCACCCATAAATGCTCCTTACAGACCTACTGTAGCATGAATAAGCAAATTTGCCAGTTCTCTGAGAGTTGAGATGAACAACATCGTGCTAAAAACATTTCCATTCTAAATTAAGGTCTATGATTCGGTAAGCATTATAGTAGGCATGGCATAGTTTGCATTCAGTTAAAATAGTAAACATAGAACATATCATTATCTTCATACATCTTCCCAGCAAACACTGCTGCCAGTCCTCCCTGCGCAATGGGTTCACGTACTGTGGCAGCCAGCAAGGGGCTGGCAAGGAGTAACAGAGCAACCAGGTAATTACCTTTCAGAGAAGATAAATAAAAAACAGTTGGCTTGTTCCAAAACCCTTTCAGCAGACTTCAGGGTTCATGCCTGAAAACGACTTACTTAGCAGATGAACCCTGGGGGTTAAAACGTGCTTAAAATAATTTATCCAAGTTATTAAAAACAGAAGTAGGCCAAATTCTTAGAAGACAATGGAAATGGTCTTCCTGCTAGGTGTGCACTGCACGACACACTTTCCAACACACTTTGCTAAATAAACTGCCAAAACAAAAAATGAAATAGATTCAAGATCACATTATTCATTTTTTAGGTGATGTGGTTTGAAGTTGGCTCTAAAAGAATTTTATGTAGACTAAAATGGTCTTATGGAAAGGTGGAATAAAAGATAACTTAAAAAACCCAACAGATGCGTTCAAAGGAGAGCGCACCTACTAATTGTGTATTAAAATTTAAGTGTGAGGAGCACAGCAGCAGACACCGCCTCGTCTCCCTGCCCCCCCTCCCCCCCGCCCCGCTCTGACGGGCTGCTCTCCGCTCCTGCCATTGGCTCTGCGCAGAGCAGCCGGCGCCTCCGACAAATGACACCCGGCTGACGCCAGCGCGGGTGCTGCTAGGCTCTGGGGTCTCGGCTCTGAACCAGCCTTCTGAAATAGAACTTGGAAACGCCATACAGGGAGCCTGGTTTTTAGAACTTTGCTAATACATTTCCCAGAGAAAATCCTTTCTTAGGTTTTCCTGCAAATCAGTTACATGCAGAGGCTAACATACATTACAGGCAAATCTGTCAAACATGCACCCTGAAGCCAATCCCTCAAATTGATTCTCTTTTTTTAATGAGCTTCTGTAATATATGTTTGCTTCTAATATTTTGAAAGACCGAATATTTACCAAAAAGAGCAAAAGTTTTCTGTGCAAGTATTTTTGTGTTAGCTAATAATACTTAATAAGCACTAATCATGACATTAATTCCAACATCAGGAGCAAGACATGACGCAACAACCACTGGTAGAATTTATAAGCAAGTTAACTGCACTATGTTGCAAAGAAAGTTACAGAGAAAGAATTTTTAGTGAGCAAAAACTATAGATGCCTGTGGCTCAAAGAAAAAACAGATTTTTTAATCACGATAAAGGGATTTAAATGCTATAATCATTGTTTTCCAAACAGCCACATTTAAGAACCTACCATACAAATGCATTTATTAAAGATTACTTAATTATCATATGAATGAGCATATTTTCCTGTTTTCAGGTCACTTGAATGTATATAAATAAATAAGTTCCAGGACAAAAAACACAGTATCATAGGGGGAAAATACGTCTTCATTATTTCCTTCAGGTCAGGCTAAAAGAGAAATGGGAAGAAGTGTTCCTTTGATACAGGGAGAAAATACATCTCCCTGCTGAAAAGGCTTTTATCTTGTAAGAAAACATGACCATAACAATATAATTTTTATGATTTGCCTATTTTGTAAAGGCAAAGGGGTGTCAAACTCATATTACTTCATCACTACTATCTCTGTAAGATTTTCATTTTTCTCATAGCCCAGTTAGTCCTCACTTGACATTAATGTAGGCAAAAACATAGCATCTGGTAGTTGCCACAGTATTTTGCAAACAAGCATTTTGAGTTTAACAATCTGTAATGTGTATTGATTACTCACCATATCCATGAATGCCTCCTAAAGGGGAAATTATTCACATGCATCATGTTCACAGATCTTCCAACATTAGTGTTTTCCTTGTCAGACAGATTTATCTGTTATGGTATTCATAGATGCATTCCAGAACAACTGCATGAGCAGTTAACAGCAGGGATTATTGCAAGAATTGCTGTAATCCACAAAAATAAAAATTCCCAGGGTCCAAAGAAAGACTTCTCACAGGGTTTTCTAGGTACATGTCCATCCATTTATGCATCACTTGCTACTTAAAAAAACATTAAACTAATCAGTATACAGAAACTGGTATGACAATGCCAACAGTTTGCCTTGATAAAAATCCAAGTGCTTTGACTGTGAATTAAAGCATCTTCACATGCAGCATTTTGGACGGTTGGAAAAGGTTAGTCAAAAGATAGTTTCTTGTCATCCGTGCCAAATCAGTGGTTAGGGGGAGATGTGTAACTTCAGATAGCTTTGCCATGTTCAGAAATAAATATTGCTTTTTCTTCTTTCTTAGACACATATTAATCAGTGATCACTTTAATGCAGTTTTCCTTTCTTACAAACCCAGGGACAGGACTATGTTTAATAGCCGTGTACAATAATCCCAAACTTCTTTCTGAATTTGATACTGTGGGTTTATTTCTTCAACTAAGAAAGAAGGCAGGAAGTATGTTTTTTCCGCTCCATAGGTCAGGACTACAGTTAGATACCATCATGAGATATGATCATAAATGATCAAATTCATTTTTGCTGTCTAACCCCATAATAAGGCTGCCTGCTCCCTTTAAGTAAAATGACTAAGCTATCGACTCTTTCACTGCAGAACCTAGTTCTATTTCGATGTTATACTGTATATAAAACCACGTGCATCAATTTGTACATTGCAAAATGAAAGCAAAGCTTTAAGTCCCGTGTTACCTAAGCATTCTTTCTCTGCTGTCCTTCTTTCCCAATTCAGGTCCCAGATAGTAGTTATCACTCCTGACGCTCTGGTAAATATCCTCGGGAAGATTCTTAAGCCCAAGCTAAAGAGACGGCATATATTTTGAAGCAATGCAGGCAACAGTGTCTGGCATCCTTTTTCCTGGCCAGAATTTCCAACCTACCCCTCGGGCTCCTTGTTATCCTCGCCCGGCAGCAGCCCCGGACACTTGCGGACTCGGTGGCACTTACTCTGCAGCAGACTGGGCTCGGCTGCGGTGAGGGCTCTGCCTGGCAGAGGCTGTGCTGGCGTCAAGGGGGCCCTCTAGGTGGGTTCTCCTGACACAGCACATCCTGCCCTGCCTCTCCCACCGACGGATGGAGGGGAAGGACGGGGGCACTGGGGAAGATCAAAGCCGGAGAGCCTTCCTTTAAAACAACCTCTTTCTCTCGGGTGACTGAGAGCAAAGAAAATTTTGCATGGCAGTGCAAAAATCTCTAGGAAAAGATACATGTAGGAAACAGAGTTCACTGTGTTGATCTCTACTGAGACGTGAAGGATTTCTAGATGGGGTTTTTATACTCCAGCCTGCCCAGGCCATATATTGTTTGCTTGCCATTCCTTTTAAATGGTTTACGCTGCACTAAGACTTTTTAAACTTCAAACGACCCCTTGCCCTTTTGGACAGGAAATCCTGCAGTATGGAAGCCAGCTGCAACTTCAATGACATTAAAACATGTGATAAGACTGTGTATTTGATTAGGGTGTGGGTGGACTTGGGAGTAACACGATAAGATATTGCACTGCACATTTTTATAGATCCTATTTCCTTAAGCTCAGTTCTGTTGCTGTCACAGCTCTATTCTACAATACCCCAAATTAGCCCTAGTACAGTTGATGCCATTCTGGAGGATGAATAAAATTTTAAACTACTTGTATGTCACAACGTGTTGACAGTGAAATAGTATTTATTTCAATTCAGTAGTAAAAATGCAGCCTGCAGTGCTGCACACATTTGTATATTACTGTGCTCTGAAGGCTTGGAGTAGCAAAGTACAACAGATTCCAAACTTTAAAGGGGCTCTAGCATCATTTATGTCCTACTACTCTGCAGGAGGTTGGGTTTTCTTTTTTCATTTAAACACAACCATTATAGAAAGCAGGCAATGAAACTTAAAAATAGCAAGAATGAAAATTAGCCCTTTCTCCCTAAGAAGTTACGAAACAAAGTATATGATCATGTTGAATAAAGATAAATATTCAGTATAACTTTTAAAAGGACCTTGTAAGCTGTTATAACTGTTATGATATGCTCATGCTTTATGTAAAAAGCACACACCCACACACACCAATTACTTCAGGAATTTGTATAAAAGACATTTTAAAAGAATACGAACAAAACTGTGAAAACTGCAAGGTTGTGTGATTAATCTGAATATGAAAAAACATTACATCTAACTAATCCAGTTGTCTGTTGCCTTCTCTAGGCTAGATCCACTTAGTATGAAATATTAACTACACCAAATGCTACACAATTCTGCACCATCATTATTATTTCATATTGCACTTACCTAACTGCATATTTGCCTGATCATCCATGGGCACTGACATTTTCAACACCACACTTACTTAATGCCTTGTACTATCTTAAGAGAGAGCTTCTCAATACTGACCTGGCACCTAACATATTTGAAATGCGCGAATGAGTCTGGTCTGCATCTATATACCAATTTATCTGGTTTTCTCTAGTACTATGTTCAGCACAAAGCATAGCATCCACTGACTCAACTAATTTCATTCAGAAGCAGAGTTGCAAAAGGAGAGTGGGCGTATATAAAGTTACTGCATAACATTACAAACCAGTTACAGAATTCACCAACAAAGTGGAATACACAATATATGGGCTTTCCAGAGCAGGGATAAATTAAAGCCAGAGACTTTAAACAGTAAATAATTTTTGTTACATTTCCAGATTAGGTTGACTTGTGAAATTATTCCAGTTCAAGCCCATAATAGTTTGTTAATCAGTTCACCTTGGAAAAAAAATAAATGCAACACCTAAAAACATTTACTGACATTAACATTGTGGCACCATCTCTTTGACCAAATAAGCATTTTAATATGTCAGTTCCAATTCAGGTTCACCAAGCTCTTTGAAAAAGTAGTTCAAGCACAATTTCAGATCAAGAAAAAAAAATAAAAATAAAAAAGATAAAGGCAATTTAAAGCAGATTTTGCTTTGATTCCTTGGTTCTGCTACCAGCACAGTGCTCTGACTATTACAATGTAGGCTATAAGAAAGTCTAGTGCATCGTCCCCATTGGTGCAGGATCCAGGCTAGGCTTTAAGAAGCTGGAGGGAGAAAAACAGAGACACAAACGGGAGTCTGCAAGTGATGATGGCTCTTCTCTGAGATGGAGGAATCCCAGGTTCCAGTTCCTTTTACAAAGTCTCCTTGAGAATCTTCTGCTAATATCAATTAGATAATGGACAAAGTACGTTTGTGGAAGGAACCAGATTATCTGGAAGCACTTCTTACTTCCAAATAAATAGTCACATTGGACTACAGAGTGAGGATCTATGCTCTTTCTCTCTCTTATTGATCTGGGGAATTTTGCATTTCGGACTGCCCAATGAAACATCTAAATATGGAGGAGTGAAGAGTATGTCCTATAAACCTTGTTGTTAATCAGCCTATTAACAGTGAAAATGGTGAACACCTTTCCATTATGTTCTTTGGGGTAGGAGAACCAAAGACAGGATTATTTCCAACTCCATTTCTTAATTTCTACATAGTCTTCCTCCCACAGTATTCAGCTCTTCAATTACTAGTGATATCAGAAAATTCACTTAAGAATTGACTACAATCTGTGTCTGTTAAGCAGAAAACCTATAAAGTATATTCTTTGCCTCTTTGTATAGCTGCAAATGCGCTAGTAGACACCAGAGGAAAAGATTACCTTGTGACATTTCTGGTCATGATCATAGAATCATAGAATGGTTTGGGTTGGAAGGGACCTTTAAAGGCCATCTAGTCCACCACCCCCGCAATGAGCAGGCACGTCTCCAACTAGATCAGGTTGCTCAGAGCCCTGTCCAACCTGACTTGAATGTTTCCAGGGATGGGGCATCTACAGCCTCTCTGGACAACCTCTTCCAGTGTCTCACCACCCTCATTAGAAAAAATTTCTTCCTTATATCTAGTCTGAATCTGCCGTCTTTTAGTTTAAAGCCATTACCCCTTGTCCTGTCACTACAGGCCCTGCTATATGATGATAGTTCTAAGGGAGGCAAGAACTGCTGTTCTACCAGTGTCAGATTTTTAATATAAAAATCAACAAAACCAATGAAAATATATAATACAAACCATACAGGTTATGAGAAACAAACTGCACCAAAGGCATACAGAACTACCATTTGTATGCTAAGAATGAGTACAAATTTTCTGAAGAGATCATTTTAAGTTACTAAATCTTGATTTTTACAAAAATGGGCAAAAAAGCACCATTGAATCAAATATATTGGTGACAATACAATAACATGCAGGGCAAACCATGTATCTAGAAAGGTAAAGCTAATGCTTAAAGAAATGCTGTAAAGCCATACGAATACACAGAATTTCATCAGCATCACTGCTAAATAGTGATAATGACCAATGGTAGCTTTCGTGAGACAGAATGCAAGATGAGCTGGTGACTTCAACCTGTAGATTCTGGGCAAGTATCAACAAAACAACCTTATCAGACTTGATAATTGTATAAAGTCTCAGAATGCCCTCCAAGAAACAAATGGTTGTGGAGCCTGAAATATGCTATCAGTGGACACGGAGGGTTCACAGACATCAAGTCTGAGCCATGTGATACAGGCTAATGCAAGAAACATATTGCTAACATAAATATTGTGCAGACAGGTAATTTCAACCTTCAAGAAGAAGGTTGAAATAAAAATTATTTTAAAGAAATAAAAAAGGCAAAATATGGCATTTTTGTATGCATTTTTTTAAAACCAGTAAAGAGATTACCCAAAACCAGAAGGAAAGAACTGAATAAAAATTAGCAGTCACTTAAATGTCAATACAGATTCCTCTGCAATATTATGGAAATATAATGTATGGATGTGAAAATTCCCCATATTTGGGATTCATTTCTACATTTTGAGTGTTAGGAACCCTTTATTATTTATAAATTCTCCATAAAAAACATGTAGATTAAAAAATCAACTTGATTAATGAAGTGGCAAGAAATGCATCCCACTGAATACAGTTAAAGAAAATCACCCAAGTGACAGATCTTTAGTCGTGCAACTTTTCAGGGCCACAGAAGATATCTTAAATAATAGTAATAGCAATAGCAATAGCAATAGCAATAGCAATAGCAATAGCAATAGCAATAATAATAATAATAATAATAATAATAATAATAATAATAATAGCAGTATAGAAAGTAAGGGCACAAATGCTTCTCATCAGAATCCTCAACAGAATGAGCAGATAAGCCCGATAAGCTCCTTACCACATTTTAGACTGCTTTACTCACAGAGGTGTTACATATGTGTATGTCAAGCCAAGTAACTCAGCTTTTTGTCCTGTCTGCTTCCTCTGCCATCCACCCTGCATGGAAATTAGCTCACGTTCGGGCCCCCTTCTGGAGTAAGTAAACTAGTCCTTCAGAGAGAAGAACCTGTGCAACTTTAGAAGCACTTTGCTACAAGCAGTTCACATAAAAGCAGGTTTATTTGTCTCTACTCTTCCTGTACAGTCTTCTTGCATCTCTACAGGCCTTCCATCCTCAGATACCATGACAAATTGTATGGCAAGCACCATGCATTTTGGTGTCATGCTATAGAAACACCATTCCAGTGGGGTCTGGCAAAACCTCACGTGATTTCAGACACTTTGAACTGAAAAATGACAGAGAAAAAATGTTTCTCTGTACCCAGATAAGGTCTAAATGACTGCTGTATAGTGTCGATATAACCCACTCCACAAAACCTGCCTCAGGGCTTGAGAACTTAGAGCCATAATTATCTCACTGAAATTAATACTAAAAGACAAAACTTAAAAAAACATATAGATCACTTTTGAACAACAATCATGAATTAGGTAATGTTGCTAAGAGCTTGTGGCTATCCCTTAAGATGAAAAAGAGCTTAGTTATCAAGTATATTTTCGTTCTGAAAATGATGTGCTCAACTCTAAATGTAATTTGAGCAGAACATTCTCCATACGAGCCCCAGTCCTTTTCGATGTCCAAAGAATCATCAGGTCAAGATCTTTGAAAAATTATTATTTTATGTGTCTTCTATTAACTTTTTAGCTTGTTCTGTCTCCCTCTTTTTTTTCCCCTTCATTTAAAGGAAGAGGTGGTTTCAGGTAATCTCATTCTAAAATGTAAGATCTGCTCAGTTGTATCAAAAATAATTATTGTTCCTCATCTCACTTGGTAAGTGTCAGTGGTCACTAAATTTTTGCTGTGCCATTTATTTCTTATATTTGATGTAAAAAGATCCTTAAAGTTGCATAGCTTTAAACTGGAATAGATGGAGTGGTGTGGAAAGGAATGCCAGTACATCTCAGAGAGATTAAACTATGTTTTTGTTTAATTTGAAGAGAAATAGTCCTGGTGTCCTTGATAGTACCAATCGGTGATGCCTGAAGAATGAATGTCCCGCATAGCAACCTATCTCCCTAGGTTAGGCAGCACTGCTTATGCTCACAGACTCATCTCTTCCCTATTGCATTAGAGTTCAGATGCCTTAAAGATCATTCTACAAACAGAAACTTTACATGCATGCAAAAGAAATGGAAATACGAACTGCAGATCGTTGTTTTCTCTTTTCCCATTTGACCCCTTTCCCTGCCCACCAACTGACCCACAAATCTCCTTTTTCTTAAGAAAAGCAGGAAGAAGAAAAGCAACCAGTCTAGTTCTGTCAGAATATTTACCATATTAAAATGGAGATTAGTTTAAGCTCATATTTATAAAGTCATTTTGCCTCCTGTGTGCTGCTATCTTATTTATGGTCAGAAGCAGAGCTTGAGCTCTCTGTAAGGAGTCACATTATTCAAGTCATTGCTACAGAATATGTGGCTGGCACCACGTTAGCAGTTTGTATGTACACCTGTTGTGAAACAGGAAGTGACTTCCAGTAACCATAAATTCTAGAATTTTATCTCAGGTACAACTGAAATTCCCAGAAACAGTTTGGCAGAAGTCGTTTAAGAAAACCAGTTGTCTCTTTTCACAACTGTAAAACTGAAGCATTAAGAAAACAATGACAGTTTTTTATTTATTCAGCGGTAACAAACGGAAGTCAGATTAAATACACTTCCAGTGCACAGTCATGATGTGTACTATAATATGGAGATTATGGTGTATTGGTTTTAGTCATACTCTATTTCAAATAGAATATAGTTCAGAGTACTTGAATCTTAAATGACAAGGAGGAATGAAATTCTACTTGTTCATACTTTGAAAAAAAAGAGCAATTCCATTTATTCCAGTAAATATTAGTTACTGTAGTATGATAAAGTATTATATTCATTCTGGAGAAAGAAGCTTAAAGTGAAACAAAGCATATGATTTAAGATAATTCTATTTAGGTAAGTGCTTTGTCTTCAATTTAATAAGTGATGCTAAAATAGGGATTATTTATTTTGCTTACAAACTTATCTGATAAAACTTGGTTTTATTTTCAATTTTTTTTTCCCAAACCTGGGTACACTAAGAATGTTGTGAAGATGGCATGTGAGCCTGCAAGATGGAGTTAACAGAATGGTGCATGCTAGCAGTCCATACTTAGGTTAATTGAAGAAAAAAAAAAAAGTATTGATGATTCTGCAAAGACTTCTGCTCTTCCTTTATAAGATGATGTTGACATGAGTATTGAAAAGTAGCTGAGAATCTTACGTGAGAAAACACAAACCTTTTCAGAAACTGAAGAATGAAAGAGCATACATATTCACTAGGAGTAACCTTTTTAAAAAAAAAATTTAATCACAAAGTATGCCTTTAATATGCACACTGGAAACTCAGCTATACTCCATTCATATCAGCTTTACCTTCTCTGCGGGGTTGTGGAGAAAAGATAGCCTGTGAGATGTTCGGGGGTTTGCCTGGCATCAAAAAAATCCCCCTTCCTCCCCCCTCCACCCCATCTAGTAATGTTTGCATTTCACTTGCTACTAATTTGCATATTAGCCAAGTGAAGATGGCTTCTTTCTATATTGCCAAGCATTATATGTATTCTGAACACAACTGTATTTTGTAAAAGGAATAATAACTACCTGAATTGAACAATACAGAAATGATTTACAAAAGGAAATGGACAAAAAGGACTTTTCGTTGACAATTCTTATGGAATCTTACTTAGATGTACTGGGGTTTTTGACACTTTCCAGTCTAGATGGCATCTTTTCTTGGATGGGGAAGGGGTAGAATGGGACACATGAAAAATAAGGGGCAATACTTTGAGATATTTTTTCCTGAAATGTCATTTCTCCTAACATACCTTATTTTTCTATCAAGTACACTTTTCTTATGTCCTCAAATACACAGTTCAGTCAACTAAATTTCAATTTATGATTTATAATATGGTTTAGAACATTTAAATTATCTTTTTAATAATCTCATAAAAACTTCATAAAGCTTTGAGTTGTAGATCATCCTATCAGAATCATTAACAGATTTCTGTTTTGTCTGGAAATGCTTATTCATTAAAAATATTTGTTGTTACTTTTAAGATGGGAATAGACATACTGCAATTCTTTTGCCTTTAAGAAATTGAGATAAGAGGAAACTTAGACTATTTTCTATGTGAGGAGTCCTGAAACTTCACATTAATGAATTTTGCAATAACATATTTTCATATTAAACAATCTAGATCTTCCAACTTTCTGTCAAATTAGAACCCTTGCTATAGCTTTTCTGAGAAAAAAAATGAACCACATTAGTATAATTTCTTTCTGAAATCAGAATATGAAGTCAGATATTTGAGAGGTAATGTACACTAACGAATGAACATCTTTTTTATTTGCTCTGATTTGCCTTGGTTTTGTTGGTTTTAATTTTATTTATGAGTAAAGAATTTCTGTGTGTAACTTAGTCATCAATAAATGTATTATGTCAAAACCTTCAAGGCCTGCAAAATCAAATCATTTCATTATTGAGATTAGGTCATAAAAAGGATTAGCAATTATGAAAGTAATATAAGTAGAATTGAATCACTGAACTTATCTTTCCCTTGTGGTCAGCCTATCCTCATTGGCATCAACAGACTTTCTATTTTCTTTCATAGTTTCAAAAAATTCCAGGACTTAAAACTTCTAAGCATTACATTCCCTCCTACTGAACTACTCCAAGATCCTGTTATCTGATTCTTCTCTATAGTGATAGTTTCCTAACACTGAGACATATCAAAGTGTCACTAGTCCACTCCTACAGCCTACTGTTTTTAAGAAAACCATAAATAAAAATATTAAATGAAATCCTAGAACTCTAATAGCGTTTTACTTGTGAAATAATACTTACCTTGTGACAGTCTATTGTTGTCTTCTTTTACTAGCTCCTCATCTGCTTTAAAATTATTTTACCGATACCCATGCTTTCCATGTAATTTCCCAAGTGACATTGTAACAAAGATCATCTACATGAGTCCACCTACTACTTTGTCTGGAAAATAATATTAACATTCCTGAGAGCAACTCAATTTAGTAAGCACATATGATTTTAATCTGATTTTCTCATTGTTTTGATGTCTAGTAATTCTGCTTTTCAAAGTTTTGGTTAGTTTGGGGTTTTTGGGGGGTTTTTTGGTTGGTTGGTTGGTTGGTTGGTTGGTTGGTTTTTAATAAAGAAAAAGGCAGTAGTACCTGGATAGATCACTTCCAGTCTCTATAAATACAAATAACACATTTACTATTATACTATTCCTGATTTTATAATCTTATTAACAATCCCTACTGCAAGACCGATATTTCCTGTACCAGTTCTTTCAAAGTTCTTGAACAAGGATCATCAAGTCCCCATACCTTAAGAGCATTAATACCTGAAGTTTGCTTCCGTATCAATTCTAGCAATTTAAATTTACATACCTTTGTTTCTATTATCTATCATGCCTGTCCAAATACTTAAAATAATTTTCCTAATTAAAACTAAGACAAAGGAAGATATTCCTCCATTTCCTGTCATGCCAAAACCAACCCTACAGCACTAGTCTATACTGCTCTATTTTCATTGCTTTTACAGTCTATGCACCTTTTGTTTTCTGCTGGTTCATTGAGTATTTGATAAAGAAACTGATCAGATTTATCTTTTCTTATTATCCAAGTCTTACCAAAGTTTACAGATTTGGGTTTTTTTTCAACAGAAAAACGGTAAATTTAAATTTCTCATAATATCATAATTCCTGGTACTATTTTTTTTTTAATAAAGTTGAGATGTTTCTATCTAAATCCAAGCACTGTCGCAGAACAGCCTCTTCTACCAGATAACATTCAGCCAAAACAATTATTTTGCATCTATGCAACACCCTCCTTTTCATTTCCAGTATTTTTTTTTTCAATTCATAGAACTGTAATTCCCCTCCCTCCTAGCAGTGGATCTACAGATCCCATGGAGCTAATTTGTGCCAACTGACATTGAAGTTATTTTTTAATTGCCTTTCACAGATGCCTTTAGAACCAGTCCACCAACCCCCAGGGGTCTGCAGAGCACATGCATGATGCACATGCACAAACTGCACAATGCTGTCCTCCTACATTTACATGCATGTTCTTATGAATAATATTTTATTATTTGGTAGGACAGGAATTATCATAGTAATTACCTTTTGTACACAAATACCTTTTTTTTTTTTTTGTTAGTTGTGCACAAAATGTGGGTATATAATTGTATATTCCTATCTGGCAATTTCTAGCATTAAACTTGTATTCTAGAAAAAAAACCCATGTATTTGTAACTTGGATTAGAATGCAAGAACAAAAAGTCATCATTAAAATGACATTGCAGCTAGTGTCTGCTTCTTAGGTAAAAAGTGGTTAAGAATCAACCCTCAAACTGCTCTGTTTTCTCAGAATTTAAGGAAACCACATAATTTAAATTGTAGAGTGCCCAAATGAAAGCTAATTCAGATAGCAGTTCTGTTTCCCAGCTGCAGATGGTAGGAAAAAACCAGACCTTTTACAGCATTAAGAGATTCCTACTGTCCCAGGAATAGTATACAGATGTTGCTTTAGTATATATTGTTGGATGAAAATGTTGTTGTTTGTGCATATGTAGTTGGAATGTATATGGACAAGTACTCAGTGATAAGTACATAGTATTTTATAGCAACATAGAAGAACCACAGACGCTTAGGGTAACTAAAAACGTAAAAGAGACAAGATCTTTATCGCAAATGGTTTACAGTCCTAAATTAAGTAGAAAACAGTGGGAAACTATTATTCATTACACAGAGAAGCAGACTAAAATGTTCTTAACAGAAGCAGAATAATAAGCTGATTGTAAAGTACTTAACGAGATTTATTAAGTGAATATGGGCCAATATTCCCTGTATACAAAGCCATTCTTGGTTTCTTTTTAATTTATTATTTAGAGGAGTAGAATAAAGAGCAAACATGTGACAATCTAAGTAGCAAACCTCTCTGGTTTGCAGATTGAAGTACAAATTTGCATGAGTTCATAGCTGCTTTTTCTAAAGACTGAAGTCCAAATCCTAGTGCACTTACATCACTGGAAATGCTGAGCAACCCCATGCTATCCATGGGGTTAATCACTGCCAGGGTGATTGTGAACAAACTGAGAAGTCCTGCAAAGCCTCACTGATTATTTCCTCAAATATATATAATTCAAGAAATGTAAGTCTTCCCCCACAACGTATCTCAGACGGTGAAAAGTATAATGCTTAGAAACTGGAGAATCAGCTTTTATGAAGCATGCCAACATAAAAACATGCCTTTTTCCCTATATGCTCCCAATGTTTTTGAAGAAAAGACTCCTAAATTGGGTCTCTCTGACACAGACAACAACTTTAACTGCTTTAAGGAGCTCTACTACAGACTGGTCTCCTGTCAAGCTACTGAAATATTTGTCAGAGAATGCCCTCCATTTAGCAAGTTATTCAAGCAAGATGAGATGGTGAGACACAATGGGACTCATACACTTTAAGTTAGACTTATATTTGATGTCTCTGCAGGATCAGTTGAATCTGTCCTAGTTCCCCATTATCCCTGGAGACTGATAGCAAGGTGTTGCACTATATTGTGTACTTACATGCTAAATATTAGATCTAGTCAAGGAAAGTGACAAATTGTTTACTTTCCAGCTCTATTAAAATAGTATTGTAAACATAAGTCACCTCTGTGACACTAAAAACAAACAATTTAGATCTTTTTCTGTTATTTGATTATTGAAAACAGGACCATATAACAGGTACAAAGACCAGCAGCTACAGGTCCAGTTAGATTAGGTCTCTGAAGTCAAGCCCTCTGACCACCAGCTACTAACACTTGGGAAATTTAGGAAGCTGTCATGACATAACTTGGTCTCACTTTGTTTTGCCAACATAACCCATGAGAAACACGGAAACTTTTTAGCGCTACAGAAAGCCAAGGCAGCACTGTTTGAAGTAGAAAACATTTATTTGGTATGCTATGCCTGGGCCATAGTGACTGCGCTGCTCCTGCTATTTATCCAAACTACGTATATTAAAATGCACTATTTGCAATGCCTCAGTAATAACTATTGAGAGCAACGTAGGCAAAATCTAAGACAGCTTATTAGAAAGATTAATCAAGAAAATGGATACATTTGGAAGTTATTTTTCTATAAATGTTCATTTTTCAGATTTCTTCTTTTAACTAAAGTTACTAGAGTACTATTATTTCCTTATAGTCTGATAAGTAGCCTAGCTCCTTTAAAAATAACTTTTAGAAGTTCTTGTGTCTGCATTCATATGAAATTCTCCAACAAAGTTGCACGTGGGATAAATTAGCTAAAAAAAAGGAGAAAGAGACAATGCTTTCAAAGTCTCTTTTGCTGATGTTCCCTATTTTAAAAATTGTGCCAATAATTTTTTATAAGTAAATGAAACAAAAATATCAATCTGTATAAAATACCAAATATTTTTTCCTTAGAAAGTGATCCCTATAATATGTATTTCCTGAAGCCTTCTGAGAAGATTCTGATTTTTTCACTCTATAGCTTAAAAGCTTGTGTGTGTGAAGAAACAGAACAGATGTTTGTTAGTTATCATAGACCACACACTGATTTTTTTTAGTAAATGACATTATCCTTAAAGGAGGATAGCAGCCTTGATATGCTTACATTCTCAAATATTCTCCTTCAGTCAAGGTAGATAACTGGGGACAGAACCATCTCATTACTCCCTACAGAATGATAGTGAAGCTATACACATTATTTCTTACTGCCCTCATGATTTGCATTTTAAAATAATGAAATGCTGCTCTGTGCCCAAGATATTTCTTGTGTGGATTAGGTAGGTAACTCATTGTGGAAATGATCTTTATCACCTTAAATATAAGACAGAAGTATAATAAATATGACTTATAGCTTCCAATTACAATACTAAGCTAAAACTGAAAAGCTACTGAATGACTGCTTCACAAAATAGTGGTTTAGGTTGCCAACTAAATAAACCTTTTATCAAAATGCAGTATATCATTACAAATAAAGCCTGATGCCAGCATCTGACTACCTTATATCTTCTCACAATGACTCATATTAGGGTATTTTTTCAGGTATTAACTTTAAACTTGTTCCATTACTGGACTAAAAAGAAAATTGTTGCTGGACCATTTTCTACGATTTATTGTAATACTTTACTGCCACTTCATCCAGAAGGCTTGTACTCTCTAAAAAATATTCTGTTGAGGAAAGAATGCATGAATTTCTTGGTAGTAAAATAATTCATCTTGCATTTGACACAGGTCAGCCAAAATCTTCAATATTATTTTATGGATCTCTGTTATGAGGAACACAAGTTTACTACTTACAAGAAGGCCCAGAAAATTTCCAATTTTCTCAAGTGATGTCGGGTTGCAAAAAGATTGGGAAAAACAGTTCTAAACGCTCATTTAAATCGATGTGTAAGCTCTAAAACGTAAAACTTTAACTAATTGACATCTTTAGATTTTATTTGGATGTTTGATCACTTGAAAGGGTATAGTGCAATAGTCTCTTTTTAAAAAAACAATGTAAGCTCTGATTTTCCAAGGGAAAAAATCAAGGGCAAACCAATATTTTTCAAAACCATTAGGAGAATAACAGAATTGCCTAAATTAAGATCTGAACATCTGAATTTGTCCTCTAGAGAGCTGGACATACAGCAGGTCCACTGAATGAATAGGATTTGGAAAGGTCAACACTTGAAAAATCAAGCAGTTTCTGACTTTTCTTTCCTATCACATAGAATTTCTTTCTGTACTTTTCTTTTTCCGTCATATCTAGCTTCAATATTGCCATTTGCTTTTGCTCATGAGAGATCATCAATGAATTAAAGAAAAAAACAAACCATGGTATGAACAAAAAACACCACCGTTGTTTTTTGTATTCTGTATATCTGCTCATAGTTTTGACTAATACACACTATGCTTGCAACCCTGAAACCTGGATTTTTTTTTTTTTTTTTTTGATTGGGAGACTTCCAGATTAAATTAGTGCAGAAATCATACCCAACATAAAATTGCCAGTTGCTACTTAAAGAATGAGTTGGCTGTTGCAGATTACAAGTATGAGTAATGGCCCATTCGGGCAGAAACCATGACATATGTATGGAAGGGAATGCTGTCTAAATCCAAGACCACTTGCTCCTCTCAGTCTAGTGCTTAGAAAATAATATTCAGAAATGGATATGAAACTCCCAGTTCTATTATTTGAGCAGTAAGTACCTCTTTTTGCTCATCCTGTAGAGAGCTGGTAACTAAACCTAGTTTTATTCTATTTTTCATAAGGAACAAAATTTGAAAAAGAAACCCTGAAAACATCTGTAGATATATGAGCAATAAAGTTCACAGGCAATTTTCAAACATATTTTGCAGTAACTATTGTAGCAATAACTATTTACAATAACTATTCATGCATTTATAGCATAAACATATAGCATAAAATTCACATTCTTCACAACTGGCAAGAAGTAAAGTTATGTTCATTAGTTGAAGAACAAAAGTTCTAAACTGAGGGGAGATGCACTGTAATAGACATACATAAAATTATTACATGCAAATATATTTTTCCTTCAACATCAGCAGACCCAAAGTGAATTTTTGATGTTAAAATCAGGTAACACAAAATCTTGGCATGTAGGTTTTCTACAATTAATTTAGGATGTTTCAAATTTTAATGTGCAGCCACTAGTGCAGCTCATCTTGACACAATCAAAGCATGTTTCAGATAATTTTATGTAAATTTATTAAAAGTTAACAGGAAGAAACTGAAGTGCATTGAAGCACCATTCCATAATGCTTCCACTGGTTGAACTGTTCTTACACATTCTATTCTGGGATAGTTCATAGGATTATGAATATCTTCTGAATCTTTTAGTTACAGTGTTTTTTATTCAGTCTTTATCTATTTCTCTGTTATGATGGTTCAACAGTATACAAATGTCTTCTACACACAAAGAAATATTATACTCCATAACAAACACTAATAAAGGCTTTTACAAAAAATACTTTCATGTAAAAAAGAATGGAAATAATTCTAAGTTTTAAAATATCAATGTATTTCTTAACAGAGCTGAAGACTGAACAGAATGGCAATTCTTTATTTTTAAAAAGTAGTCATGGAACTGGGATCTTGAATATACAAGGGAGTACCTGTGACAGGTGGTGTGTTATATTACTCATGCAGTTAATACTACACACCTCAAATTAATTTAAGATTGAAGACTCATTTGATAAAATTTCTTTAAATAAGTTTGGAGAGGAAAGTTTTATGGGAGCAAGCTTCTTCATCTGCTCTAAATTTATTATGATCTTTTAAATGTTATTTATGGAATACTGTTACACTGACCTAGATGAAGTACTTAAACAGGCCCTCCTTTTTTATAACAATGAAAAGACAGCAGTCTTTCTTGAAAAAAGAGATAATGGAGGTTGCACTGCAAACCCATATATTTGGTTTCAAACCTTTTTCTGCAACTACCTTCAAGATTTGTTTTTTAAGCACAAAACTATACACATTTCTTAAACAATGTGTTACTAGGCACCTTCTTGGTTTAGAACAGTTTAATTGTTAAGATTTCAAGTTTTACAGGTTGCCAAGGTTATAACTGAGGAGTTGTATAATGGCAGAAAACTTTGACAAATGATAGGGAGCACCTAAAAAGTCTGGCTGTAGACAATAATCTCAGAGTCACATGATGGGTGGAATTAATCATAATTCCCATTAGCTGTCTCATCAAAAGTACAGGCACAATATGACAAGGCTTTGGTGCCTTCAGATCAGAATGTAAGGCCTGAGATTCATTCTAATTTTATGCATCCCAAAGGCAAAGGAAATTAATGTTATCACAAACAGTTTTTAATCAAACACTGCATATGGGCATACTAACATAAAATTTTCAAGCTGCCATAAGATACAGTGTACCTTAAACATTGGTGTTTTAGCTACGAAGTTGGTGGCAGTATTGAAATCAGATGGTATCCAACCACATCTAAAAAACAATCATCATCAACCCCCCATTTTTAAGGGAAAAAAGGAAGACCCCGGGAACTACAGGCCGGTCAGTCTCACCTCCATGCCTGGCAAGATCATGGAGCAGACCCTCCTGGAGACTATGCTCAGGCACATGGAAGATAAGGAGGTGATTGGTGACACAGCTTCATTAAGGGCAAATCGACAAATTCACCAAAACAAACTTGGTGGCCTTCTATGATGGGGTTACATTGTTGGTGGACAAGAGAAGAGCGACAGATGTCATCTACCTGGAATTGTGCAAAGCATTTGACACTGTACCACACAACATCCTTGTCTCTAAATTGGAGACATATGGGTTCGATGGATGGACCACTCGGTGAATAAGGAATTGGCTGGATGGTCGCACTCAAAGAGTTGTGATCAACGGCTCAATATCCAAGTGGAGAACAGTGACGAGTGGTGTTCCTCAGGGGTCGGTACTGGGACCGGCACTGTTTAACATATTTGTCAGCGACATGGACAGTGGGATCAAGTGTACCCTCAGCAAGTTTGCTGATGACACCAAGCTGTGTGGTGTGGTCGACATGGTGGAGGGAAGGGATGCCATCCAGAGGGACCCTGACAGGCTGGAGAGGTGGGCCTATGTGAACCACATGAAGTTCAACAAGGCCAAGTGCAAGGTCCTGCACGTGGGTCGGCGCAATCCCAAGCACAGCTACAGGCTGGGCGGAGAATGGATCAAAAGCAGCCCTGAGGAGAAGGACTTGGGGGTATTGATTGATGAAATGCTCAACATGAGCCAAGGCAAGGTGTGCTGGCAGCCCAGAAAGCCAACCGTGTCCTGGGCTGCATCTAGAGAGGCGTGACCAGCAGGTCGAGGGAGGGGATCCTGCCTCTCTGCTCTCGTGAGACCCCACCTGGAGTACTGCGTCCAGCTCTTGGGGCCCCAGTACAAGAGAGACATGGAGCTGTTGGAGTGAGTCCAGAGGAGGGCCACGAAGCTGATCAGAGGGCTGGAGCACCTCTCCTGTGAGGACAGGCTGAGAGAATTGGGATTGTTCAGCCTGGAGAAGAGAAGGCTCAGGGGAGATCTAATTGCGGCCTTCCAGTACCGACAGGAAAGATGGGGAGGGACTGTTTATCAGGGAGTGCAGTGATAAGATAAGGGGTAATGCCTTTAAACTGAAAGAAGGTAGAGTTAGATTAGATATAAGGAGGCAATGAGGCACTGGAACAGGTTGCCCAGAGAGGCTGCGGAGGTCCCATCCCTGGAAGTGTTCAAGGCCAGGTTGGATGGGGCTTTGGGCAATGTGGTCTAGTGGAGGGTGTCCCTGCCCATGGCAGGGGGTTGGAACTAGATGATCTTTGAGGTCACTTCCAACCCAAACCATTCTATGATTCTATGATTCTATGATCATCATGCAAATATTATAAAATTTATAAAATATATATGCAAATATTATAAAATTTATAAAATATATCAAGAGATTTTTAAAAAAGTCTAAAGATGCAATAAAATCTCATAAAATTTGAGGCATGTTCTTAAGCAAGGCTTAAGGATATGCCCTTACTTGGTTATGTGCAGTTTAGGTGAACATAGAGCTCAGTCAGTTGATGAAGACTCAATTTATATTCATTTTTCTAGGAAAGATACAATTCTGTAATTCTTTCATTGTTCATAAAAAGCTTTTATTGTCACAGAATTCAATTTAATTCATGTCTGAATGCGAAAAATATAATTATGGATTTTGGGGACAAAATTATTTGCTTCTCCTATAAAAACACCTCCTCCCCAGCACTAAATCTCTATATTTTTACTGATAAGTTCTCAAAAGGTGCGATTCCAGAAAACAGACTCTCTCTTTTTGAGTTTTAGGTGTGTTCATATGATAACTATTTTTCACATTAATAGCAATCCTATAGAAATCTGAAGGCAAGACCTGGAGAACACAAATTAAGCATTTTCTACTTATTTCAAAATATATAGCCCAACTGTACACATTCATTACAATTTCTGTAACTTTCAGGGTCTGTAGGCAATTTCCAGGCACACAGATACAAAGAAATAACTGAAGATACTACAGCACAATCACGTTCAATAGTATGCCTGGAGTGTCTGATAATCAGCTCATAAGCACTGAAAAGAAAGCTGTTAAATAATGACAGCATTATTCCAGAAAAGCAATGATCTGAAACAGCTAATGTTTATAAGAATGTATAAACACCTGGACTACCAAATGTAGAAGCCCTTTTCCATGATATGGAAAAGGCTCTGAGACAATTGGACAAAGCATGTGAGAATGCACTGTAAGTGTATGCTGCAGCTTGTGGCGTATCCGGAAAAATGGAATGAGTGGGGTTTATTTTGCGTGTGTGCTTTGTTTGGTTTTTAATGTACAAAGACAAGCAATGCTTCACTGATCAACATTTGTACTGAGCTGAAGGTCATACTGCCAGCATTTCTGCAAGCCCATACATCTGAATTAATAATTGCCTCTCAGGTACTGGTGAACTAAAAAATCATGTCTTTTAGAATCATAGAAGCATAGAATAGCCCAGGTTGGAAGGGACCTTGAAAGATCATCTGGTACAACTTTTCATGGGAAAGGGAGCCTAGATATGCTTAAAAGAAAAATTAAAAAAAAAAAAAAATTGAATTGCTAAAAAAAGAATGGAAGGGTTGCAAATGCAAAGCAATTTTTTATTATTGTTACTATTTTTGAGTTTTCCCCAGACCGTTCCCTAGAATTTTCTGTAGGATATATGTAAAATAGTATGGTTCATAGATTTTAAAACTGGGAGAGATCATAGAATCTTAGAGTGGTTTGGGTTGGAAGGGACCTCAAAGACCATCTAGTTCCAACCCCCCTGCTGCGGGCAGGGACACCCTCCACTAGACCACGTTGCCCAAAGCCCCATCCAGCCTGGCCTTGAACACTTCCAGGGATGGGGCATCCACAGCTTCTCTGGGCAACCTGTTCCAGTGCCTCACCATCCTCACAGTAGAGAATTTCTGTCTAACATCTAATCTAAATCGACCCTCCTTCAGCTTAAACCCATTACCCCTTGTCCTGTCACTACACTCCCTGATAAACAGTCCCTCACCATCTTTCCTGTAGGCCCCCTTCAGATACTGGAAGGCCGCAATTAGATCTCCCCAGAGCCTTCTTTTCTTCAGGCTGAACAACCCCAACTCTCTCAGCCTGTCCTCACAGGAGAGGTGCTCCAGCCCTCTGATCAGCTTCGTGGCCCTCCTCTGGACTTGCTCCAACAGGTCTATGTCTTTCTTGTACTGGGGCCCCCACAGCTGGACGCAGTACTCCAGGTGGGGTCTCATGAGAGCAGAGCAGAGGGGCAGGATCACCTCCCTCGACCTGCTGGTCACACTTCTTTTGATGCAGCCCAGGTAGGCAGCAGGGTTTTTTTTAAAAAAAAGCAGATGTCAACAAAGTCCAGCTCAGCAATTCCTTCACGTAACCCAATAAAATGTGGTTTAAACATTTGGGTTGTTCATTTTTTGTTTTGGTCTTGGGGGCCTGGTTTGGTTTGTTGTTTTAAGGGAGCTAATGACTTCAAATGATGGACACACTTCATATTTAAGTGATTTGTTTTAAAATATAGCATTTATATATCTTGCTAACTTTATATAGTGATGGAACATTGTCACAGTTTTCCCTGACAGGTTAGAAAGCATATACACATTAAGTATTTTAGCTCTGTGTAGTCTCCTGTAGTCTTTCCACAGTTAATATCCAATAATTACTTTAACAATATAATAATGCTATCTTTTATGGGCGGGGTGTGATTTTGCCCAACACTGTCTGCTCAAAGCTTTGGTGCAGGCCATTTGTAGTATGTGCTGTTCTGTTTGGGTAATAAATTCAAGCCTGAGCAGCAACAACAACAACAAAACTTCTGAAGAACAAGATGCATCTCTGTTACAAAAGCTTACCAATAAAAATATTCAAGTAGAAATACCTTACTAATTTCAAATATAAATCCCTTCCTATTTCTTCCTTTCATAAGTCAGTGACTTGTCCTACAGCAGTCCTATAGATGCCATGCAAATATTGTCCAGACTTCCCAGTCATTCTTCTTTGACCCATCTGTGTTATTGTACTTTTTTTCAAACAATGGTATCGAGAACTGGACAATCTTCTTGTTGTGGTCACACCAGCATCTTGAACAAAAATATATCCCTACCCATAATCCTATTTTTGCATTGCTAATGACTAACATTTGCTCTCCTCATTGCATCATTGCTCTGGAAAATGTATGTTTGTATTTCTACTCTGATCCACCAATTCTTTCCATTCCACTTTCCAGAATGAATTCTCACGTCAGATGACACACACGCTTGTTTTGGTCTTACATTTGACCATATTAAACACTGATTTAGTTCTCACATCCCAAGCAAACAAGGCCAGTAGCAGTGACTCATCTTTAATACTATTTCTTCATCACCCATTTTCTGGGTTTTACAGTATTGAGAAAGAAATTTCTGTTACACATTTTTTCACAATCCATCTTCATTCATAATTACTTTCTTCCTTTTATAATGCACTAACTGTGCATTCATGCATCCTGATATTCGAAGAAGCAAAAGATCAGATTTTGGCATGAGTATGTATATATAAATTAGTAATGCTAATTTCAATTGAGCAATGAAATAATCTTTCTAATTCAGGATAGTTCTCACCTGAAGACATAAAATAAATTTTTTGATTTTTTTTTTCAAATTTCAGTAAACTTTAAGACTAGAACAGGTTGACTAGGTTGCCAATTTAAGGTTCCTTATGTAAATTTAAAATAGTTTTTCAATTTGCTATTGAGTGTAATAATTTTTATTATTCCCAGTACCTGAGGTAACTAAATACATTCCCTTTACCCATCATTACAGGCTTTACCCTTCATACAAATTCCTAATTTTCCTTCCATCACAATCAAGCTGACATTGTGCAGTAAATTAAGTCGTCCACTAAGACTGACAAGTCCAACCTCCTACATATGTGAATAAAAATTGAGTATCAACAGTGTTTGAAACCAAAGTTGCAATAAAACATAGTGTATTTGTAAGGATCATCTAACTAAAGCCATTGCCATGAAAGCTTGTTACATGGTCAATTAACAAAGGTGGGAAAAACAAGTATAAAAGACACGTATATGAAAGATTCATCATGTAATTAACTACCTGCAGTAATTATTCTCCAAATACTTTTCATTTAGCCCTAAATAAGTAGATAATATCAAAGTATTTGGAATAGTTCTCCATATTTAATGAAATGAAATTTTGCTACAAAACACAGCTAAGTCTGAGGTAGGACTTACTCAGTTGCAGTGATTCTATTTTTAAGCACATATCAACACTAATGTGCATACAGGAATTTTTAGTCCAATAAGACAAAGTAGATTGCTTTTATTATATATCTTTCCATACTTACTAATGGATGAAATCTAAATTTAATTTTTCATTTGTCATCAGACATATGTCGAAACACTACTTCACTGAGATCAAATATCCAATACTTTCAAAAGTATTTCTTCAATTTTATTTCGGAAAAAAATGCTAGTAATATAGCATTTATAATTACTGCTATTATAACAATGTATTGCAAATTAAAAACAAAAGAAAAATGGTTTGGGAACATGAATGGTTACTAGTTTCTTGCTTTCAAGAACCGAGTGTATCTGAAAATACTTTCAAATCAAAAGCGCTGAATTTATTATTTTAAAGCAAATTACAGAACTATACCCTTTGTATTAAAAATAATTAAATGCTTTAAGAAAAGTAAATAATAACTGCTTCAAGCTTTAAAATATACTCTAAAAGTCAGCACATCAAGTTGAGTGCAATGTACTGAAACCAACAATTCATCACATCTATGATGATTTTTTTTTCAACATTTACTATGCTATCAGATAAGAACAATATAAATTAAACATACCTATGGAAGTGCAAAATCAGCTTATTCCAGCAAAATCTGCTTAGTTCAACATAGTCCAGACTGAAACATTTAAGAAACGTTGATTAAAACAATCTTTAAACTTTTCTTTTTTAATTTGGATCACCAAAATATACATCCAAGTATTTTAAATATGGGACATTTAACTAATATATAGGGAAGAGGCTGAATGGTTTTCAGTTGTCCTTGGTTATGTAAGGAACACTATTCCTTTTCAGCAACTGTAATTACTTCTGTTTCTGAAATTCAGTTTCTGAAAATGCCACTAAACTCCAAGAAAGAACCAAATTACTTCAGATTAAAAGATTCAGATCACAAGGTCGTCTAGTTCCACAGACTATGCAGCCCCAAAACACATATAGGAGGAAGACTGAACTTCCTTAACTACCTGTGCTGCGGCCAGCTTGAGCATGGGCTGTGTCCACACTGCAAAACAAAGGGTGGCCCAGGAGCTGCCAGGCGCTGGAGCCATGATCTCTCCCTGGCTCTTCTTCAGACCACTCCAACTAGCTCTCTCCAAGATAAAGCCAGGATAGGGTCCTGAAGTAAGTAGTTCAGCCTAAAGATGACTCCCAGCAGGTGATATGGACCAGACTGCCAATCAATAAAGTTTGATTTCCTTTGACCTAAACATCCCTCCAACACTACCCTAGAGTTTTTTACCCCCAAGCATCACTAAATGCCCTCATGCAAGAGCACATCTCAAGACATGCAGTGCAGTGGGCTGTGCTGCAACCTGTGTTGTTATTTCAAACATTTTCAACTGAACAAACATATAAAAAATAATAATAATCTTGCTGTCACAGGAGCATCATATAGGGCCCAGAGGGAATTCAGAGCCAAGTGCTGTGCAAAGACAACACACGCCATCTGGTCTAGACTCCTGAGCAACTTGGGCCACTCTGCATCATTTCATTTATGGGTTAAGCATCACACCCAGGAACTGATGGATTTTGCAGGATAGATAGATGACTTGTTCACTCTTCAGAAAATTCATGCCATGAAGAAATGAGAAGAAAGTTCTGAAATGGACTAAGGTCTGGATCCAAAACACACTCAGGAAACTAGGCAGAAGATGTTGATAACTTAGGATAAAGGTTCTTCAAACAGACGCAGAAGACTAGCTCCTCTAATTTTGTTGGACAGATTTAAATAAATTATTTAAATTTCCAAAATTAGTTACGATTTAAATTAGTAAGTGGAAGTAATGATTTAAATTATTGATTTAAATCTTGGTTTGCATTTCCATTTTTCAGGTTTTTACTTCTCCCTTAAAGTTCACACTTATTTTTACTAATCAAGACATACTGTACCTACATATATTTTAAGTAATTACATAGTTCAGTAGACATATAATATGTTTCTTAAGTTTTTATACTATTTTATGATGTTAAAATATTAAATGTCACCTCTTTTAAATTTGATAATGACATCTTTTATTCAAGGCTTCTGGAAAGCTATATTTCACTGGAAACTAAAATTCAATTGCAATACAAAAATTAGCACTTTAGAGCATTTGTTCTTATTAGAGTGGTTATTATAGAAAAGAATTACTATGCTATAGATATTAAAAGAAAAATAACGGTGGGCATGGATTTCAACTGGCATGCAAATAATTGAAACTACAGCAAGAGACTTCTTTGTATCCTTCCAGACTTCAGAACTGAGATTCAGCCATGGGGGGGCTGGCAGGTTTCATTGTGGGGTTTTTTTCTGTTTCTTAAAATTATTAGGAAAAGGAAAGTAGTAGATGGCAAAGCAGGAAAACTAATCAGCTTTTCTATTTCATTATTTACAGAAGCAAACAACTGGTTTTTTTGCTTTGGGCTGTGAAGAATAAGCTACTATTTGTTATGGCCAGTTCAACTTTTCAGCATACTGGTTTTAAGTGCTTGCTCAGGAATTAGGATAGCAGTTTAACTTTCTGCAAAGCTTTGACAGTATATATACATAATTTTAAAAAAAAAACAAAAAACAAAAAACCACAAACAAACAAACCCCAAACAAAAAACAAACCACAAAACAACATCAACAAAAAAGCCAACAAAAAACCTCCAAAAAACCAAAATCAGTAATTACTCATTCTCTACTCATGAAACAGAATGGCAGAAACCCATTCATCTATTATACTCTTTACAAACAGAAGTCTAATTCACAGAAATAACTACTAGACGCAAATACAAAAGGTATAAAATAAACTAAAAACTGTTTGAAACCTTATCTAGCAGTCTAGATTAGACTACATGAGATTAGATCACATCACGACAGATCCTGGAAGCAAATTAAAAATATCTAGTGTTATGTTCAAATAAAGATACATAGAACACTACTTGTTAAAATTTAAAACATTCATTCAATAATTTAATGTGTCTGAAAGGTTTCCTTTTTTAAAATTTATAATTTGGAGGGATGTCACTGACTTTTAACATGAACTCTTTTTATACTTATCCAGAATCAAGATGATGTTTTATTCTTGAAGCTATAAACTGCAGTATAATTATATAAGCAATATATCTGTAACTTAAGGAATGTTCTCAGTGTTCAGCTGGCCATATTATTCTAGGAAGAAACTAACAAGCATAATTCCCAATATTTAGCACTGATTTCACAGTGGATCTAAAAAGCAGAATATGAGAGTATTCTGCTTAAATAAACTAATATTTTAAGTATTTATTTACTTAACTATACTATGTAAATAAACTAGTAGATTCAAGGAAGCTGAACAATGATGTGCAAATCAAATAATATATTTCTCTATTATATAAAAATACATAACTCTATAATAATTTATAATAACATATTATGTGCAATTATGTATAAGGCATGTGTGTCTATTCCAGAACTGTGATGACTACATTTCAGAGTTCTTAGTTACAATATAATTTCTGGTCATTTATTAACATCTTCCTTAACATAATACTTCTGAAGAGTAGTAATAAACCCTAATCAGCACCAATAACATTTACTACTTTCATAAACATTTCTTTACCAAAGGGGATCAATTCAATGAGATAACACATATTACATGATAGTTTATTGACCCAACAACGTCTTTCTCAGCTGAATGTGTGTGGGAATTCTTCCTTCAACCAGTTATGATACAACTGATTTTAACATTAATTTTTCAAAATAATAGTTTGAGAGATTTCATTCTCAATTTACCAACATTTTAGGAAGTGATATAAAAACCTCCTTTGGGGAATATTTAACATTCATGACAAGGCTCAAGAACTCACTTTACAAATTCATATTCTTTGGACAAACATTTTACCCAGTCCTTGTTTCAGGGAAACTTTTCTTTTCATAGTCAAGATACAGATTTTAATTAATTATTGGCCCTGTCGTAACTATTAGTTTCATACGTCTACTGTATTCAGGCCAAGTTAAAGTGCCCAGTTCCCACTGAACTGAGATTTACTATACAGTCATTAGATTATAATTTTAAGCATCACTGTCTCAAGCTTTCAAGTACGGATTCAGAAAAATCCTGTATCATTAAAAATCTGCCAAGCAAGCCTGCATAGATAAGACTTTACACAACATTTTACAAATAGTCCTTAAATGTATCCTTAAACATATTGACAACAATAATACATACAATACTAACATCTACAATCCTAAATAGCTCATTTGTTCCAGAGCTTTAGCATGTCAGGCTATGCATTCCGTAAACTTAAAAAAATTAAATCAAATATCAAAGATATAATTTAGCAATGGATATATAACAACACATCTGATTCTAAGAAACTGTAAGCAGGCTCTTCCTGAATAAATGTAATTGTTTAAAATATCTGTGTTTTGGCCTCCTAAGCTTTTCATCTTTTGTTGCTGCTTAGCTGGAATTGCAATAGCTTCAAAAGGAAAAATAACCTCAAGAGGCAAATAAGAACAAAAGTGGAAAGAAAATGTTTCTAATAAAGTTGTTTCTTCAACTTTTTCCAGTTCAGAAGGGGATGGAATAGTAATGTAACTACTGTTTTTAAAGGTGTGGTGAGGGGGTCATTATTTTCTTTTTTATTTCCTGTGACATGGAAAAAATACTGTAATCTGCAATAAAGTGTTTCTTGCAGCTTCAGTATTTCTTGGCATAGTATCAGTCTACCAGGATGTTAATATCATATTACTAAAGCTTGAACAAGACTATTAGTGTTTCATCAGATTTATAAAGTGGAATTCTTTTAAAAATTATTTCTTTGAACATTATTTCCTACATAAGCCTGTTTTGGGGTCTAAACTTGGGGAGGAGACAAACGTACTTGAAGTATCTGGCTACATTAGTAATACTGTTTTCTGAACCAAATAGCCCCAAGACATAGGTTTTTAATCCAAAACTACACCTGGCAAATATGTTATAAAAATTCTGTGAGTAAATCTGTTTCTCAGACATCGTTTAAGATCAAACAAAGGAGGGGGAAAGAGATTTATTTAATGAGCTAAGATTTCATTGCATTAAATAGTTGAGTTCTTGGACTATTTAAGAGTCTCATTTGTTTCCTAAGGTATGCGGCTTCCAATAGTACTTAGATTTAGAAGGCCATGTAGTACTAAATATATTTAATAGATACTTCAGTTACTGGGGGCTGAAAATGTATTTCTAGTTACAGGTTTCACCACATTTTACTCATTTTGATGACACTGCTTCATATTTTCCATCAACTAATACCCAAGACAGAAAATTTCATATGCTTGCAAAGTACTTTTTTGATAAGAGGAAAGACTGATAATAAATGATACTATTTAAAATACTTTATTTTAATCCTTTTGGTTCAGGGCAATTGTTCATCTTTTATTTGCTATCATAATAGAAGTAACAGTCAAAATATATTAATTTCTGTAATGTCATCATTGATACTGTCAATAAATAAATTTAATATTGGATTCACAACGAAGGAAGTATGTTTTCTTTCCTGTTTGCAGAGAACTAAGAACATTTCTTGCTGTTCTTCAACATAAAAAATATTATACCCAAAATGTTTAAGAATGTAAGTAGAGAGCAAAATAGACTAAAATTAAGTGGGAGATAAAATTGTATTGTTAAGACAATAAAAGGGAGACTATTCAAAATGAGAAAAAATTAAAGATATTAAGGAAATGGAATATAAACAAAAAGAATTTTCAACATGGTCTTTTAAAGTACTAGCTTACAATGATAACTTGCAAAAATAAACTCAAGATCAAGTTGCCCCAAGTACGTTACATAAATTTCAGTTCAGTGTTTATAGAGTAAATGGTCTCCCTCCCATTAGGATCTCTAATCTTTTTTCTGTCTTTATCTTTCTGCTGCTTTTTGCTATAAAATTGTTTTAGCTGGTGCCATTCTTCAGTGAACCTTGACTGTGCTATCCTGCATGCCAACAAAAGAGGTTCCAAAGAAAAACTAAGTAAGATGAACTAATTAAATACTGCAACACATGTATACAGGAAACAAGAATGAAAGCCCAGGCATAAAGCTGACATTTTTAATTTTCCAATGTTCCTACTTTGCTAATTAATAGTTTTGTTATGTTTAGTGTCATAGCCTTTCATGGAATAGTGAAATGGTAGAAATCTTTTTTAAATTTATGCAATATACCCAGATGTGATTACTGTGCACTCGGGAGCCTTGCAGAAGACATTGTATTTGAGGAGTTGGGGATCTTTAACAGGCCATGCCTGCTCTATCTAGCGTCATACTTAGGGCTTGAGAAACCCATACATCATTCATGTCACCTGTAACATATCTTTGGGAAATGTAAACTGTATGTGAAGCAAGGACTGGAAGGTATTGATGTTGACCAAAGACTGCTGCAGGTTTGGTAGGCAGCGATCCCGCGTGACAGCCACCCTGAGCAGGCGCCAGCCGGTGCTGTGCTGCACGAATCCCATGGCTGCAGGATAACCTCAGCCAGCTCGGTTGCCATGGGGGAGCCTGCAGGCAGCTCCCACTTGGTACCATGATTACACCACCCGCATGGCGTTGCCTTTATGTAACAGCACAGCAAGGACTTCTCATGAGAACATCCTTTGGGAATACAGTTGTTTTCTTGTAAGGAAATTATACAATAGCTCAAAGGACCAAGAGGGAGAGCTTCTCTCCATGGGCAGTATCTGTTCTGCTCTATGCACTGTGCTGTAGGGAAATCCATTCGTGCTCCATCCACTGCTGCATGAACATCGGGTGCCCAGCGACTGAAGGGATGCAAGATTTACTTGCTATCTGTATTCCTCTTCTTTTTCTGTCTCATTAGAGCAGTTATCATATTAAGCCATTTGTTGTCAGGCCTTTTCTTCCTGAGATTCAGACAGATGCCTGCACCTTCTCTCTGTCTCCTCACCCCCCACCCCAGAACAGAGGCAGACACTATACTGTACAAATTTCCAATGGAGGTAAACCACTTGCTGCATAAGTTGGAAAGAGATGACTAAGACTCCACAAACCTTGCAGAGTGGTACGGCATACTGGACTTCTCAGTTAAGCAGTGTAGCAACTAAACAGGAGCTGGGTCGTCCTAACTTTTACAGAGCACGTGAAAGTGATAAGCAATTTCTTTAGCCTGAAGGAGGAGCACTGCGATGCTCTAGAGTCTGGGTCCCCGGGGGAGCTGACAAAGAGCTCCAATGGCTCTTTGTCACGTCTCACATCAGACGTGTGAGGTGCCACTGGGCGCAGGCCCGTATGGAGTGTGCGGACCCTGCGCCATACAGAGGTGATGGCCTTCTGAGGGAAACGGCTGTAGTCTCTACTGTGGCCATGCTCTGGAGCTGGGGGCTAGGTGTGAGCACTGCTCAGGGAGCATTAAATCCTAATACCCCTAATGAAAACTGTCTGCTAAAACTTAAGATTGTAGGCTACCTGGGCCACACGTGTTGTGACAACTGCCTCATCAGCTTCCAGATGTGCCCACTAAAGTCTGCTGCTGTTGCCTTGCTGATGGGACAAACCTTGGGTTTTAAAAAGTTTGTGTGTGCAGTTGTTTTGGTAGGCTGCAAAACCTTTCTGAGAAATACAATCAGCAGAAGGAAAATGGTTTTTTAAACAGTATAATTAAGCTAAAGTTGAGCAGAATTTATCTGAAAGAGGAATTTTTCTATCCAGACTGCTGTCACACTGCTGAATTTTAAGAAATCTCAGGATGTTTTTACAAATATTGGAGGTATTAGAAACTTCTAAACATAAATTTTGTTTGCAACTCTTTGTATAACACCAGGGTTAATTCAGAAGCAAATAAAACCAACAAAGAAAAACTATTGCAAAATGGATTTTAAACACATTCCGCTATTAATTAGAAAATTCACAGTGCTTTCAACTGGACAGTGGGAAGAAACAGCAGGACACCAATTGCAGATTTTTCCTCATTTTAATACCTATAGTGTTATGACTGTATAAATTCTATATCCCTGAAATCTTAATCCAGCTTAGGGTGGTGAGAACAGCAGGAAGAGGGCAAGGAAAAAACATGTTAAGCATTAAAAAGAATAAAATAAAATAAAATAAAATAAAATAAAATAAAATAAAATAAAATAAAATAAAAAAATTATTTTGCATTGTCCTCATTCTCTATAAAATGAGAAATGGACTTGCTGCCCTGCAGATGATGAAGGGCTAAACAGAGTAAGGAAGTGCTAAATCAGTCTGCAGACTTGGGTTGCCATTCCAGGGAACCCAGTGCTTAGTTCGCCACTGTTATTGAGTCAGCTGTGTTTTGAGAAACCCATATTAAAGCCTCAATGCTGGCACGTGCAGATCAAGAACTTGTACCTGGGCTTCCTATATGTGTTGGGTTTGCATGGCAAGGTTTTGGTAGTGGGGGGGGCTACAGGGGTGGCTTCTGTGAGAAGTTGCTAGAAGCTCCCCCTGTGTCTGATAGAGCCAATGCCAGCCAGCTCTAAGACGGGCCCGCCGCTGGCCAAGGCCAAGCCAATCAGCGCCTCTGTGATAACATGTTTAAGAAGAAGAAAAACAGTTAGAGAGAGAGAGCTTTTGCAGCCGGAGAGAGGAGTGAGAAGATGTAAGAAACTCTGCAGACACCAAGGTCAGTGCAGAAGGAGGGGGAGGAGGAGCTCCAGGCATCAGAGCAGAGATCCCCCTGCAGCCCGTGGTGAAGACCATGGTGAAGCAGGCTGTCCCCCTGCAGCCCATGGAGGAAGGATGAGGGGGTGTAGCGATTCCACCTGCAGCCCGTGGAGGACCCCACGCCGGAGCAGGTGGAGGCACCTGAAGGAGGCTGCGGCCCGTGGGAAGCCCGTGCTGGAGCAAGTTCCAGGCTGGACCGGTGGACCCGTGAAGAGGGGAGCCCACGCTGGAGCAGGTTTGCTGGCAGGACTTGTGACCTTGTGGGGGACCCCACGCTGGAGCAGTTTGCTCCTGAAGGTCTGCACCCCATGAGAGGGACTCCATGCTGGAGCAGGGGAACGATGAGAGGAGTCCTCCCCCTGAGCATGAAGAAGTGGCAGAAACAACATGTGATGAACTGACCGTAACCCCCATTCCCCGTCCCCCTGTGCCGCTGAGGGGGGGAAGGTTGAAGCCGGGAGTGAAGTTGAGCCCGGGAAGATGGGAGGGGTGGGGGGAGGTGTTTTAAGAGTTGATTTTATTTTCTCATTCCTCTACTCTGTTTTGCCTAGTAATAAATTAGATGAATTCCCTCTCTAAGTTCGGTCTGTTTTGCTCGTGACAACAATTAGTGAGTGATCTCTCCCTGCCCTTATCTCGACCCACAAGCATTTCGTTATGCCTTTTCTCCCCTGTCTAGAGAATGAGGGGAGTGAGAGAGCGGCTCTGGTGGGCGCCTGGCCTCCAGCCAGGGTCAACCCACCACACTATAGCACAATTAAGTACTGTTTTAACCACTTGCATATTGGAAAGCACGAAGGACTAGCTGTTCAATGTTACCTGACTTTATGTTAATAAATTTACAGTGTTTGGGTTTGTTCCAGAATACAAAGGAAACATTAAAATCTGTTTTCCCTCCAAAAGACACTTCTCATTTTCCAGCCAGATCTGGGTATCCAGGACCCTACTTTTGCCCCGTGAAAACACAAATTATTTTCTTTTGCTTCCTCCTTAGACCCCCACAGAGATGCATACATTTCGCATTTCCCTTTTCCAGGCAGACTTGTTATTCTCTCCTCATTGCAGAGGATATCGGACATCATCATCAGGTATGCACAGTACTTACAATACTGCAGCATACTGTATGCACAACAGTCCAATACTAACTAGACCCAGCAACAGTACACAGTTCTCTGTGTACAACACTACATTTCATACAAAGATTTCTGGAAAATCTCCACTGATGTAATGACTGTTTCTTTAGGAAGAAATCTATAGACAGAGAACACTGTCATCCTCTCTTGGTCGATCTGTGACTAAAACTGTACAGAAAAATTGGAAAAATACATTTCAGTATCTACATTCACTTAAAATAAGAAGAAGAATTAGAGTAAAAGCTTACCCTAGGGAATCACATTTTGTTAAATTTCTGATAACCATCCTCTTTGACATTGCATATACAGTATTATACGCAAAGAAACTAACAGCAATGCTTATGAAATAATAGAGGTTATTACTGTAGCACTTTGACAGAAGAAGGTTTTATATTTATGAAGTTCCATCTAGACAAACAAAGAAGCTAATACTTTACTATAAAAAGACTGGTCTATAAGACTTCTACATGACCTTTTCAGTTGTATACTATTCATGAATGCACTGTCATTATTTTGTCCCTAGTAAAATTGTGGTATCTTCCTGATAATCATAACCTAGAGTAGCAAGCTCCAATATTAACACCCTATTAAACACTCATTTCTAAAAGAAGTGAGTATATAGGGCTCCAGTGTAGGAATCTACAATATTGGTTACAATTTACTGAGTGGCCATACACTTCCTTGTCTCTCTTTTTTTTTTTTTGCTTAAACTTCCCTCATTCTTAGTCTTTCTGGTAAGCTCCTAAGAAATTAAATAACAAAAAGGAGGTTTCCTGAGAGAACAAAATGACTGATTTATTTTGTCCTTCAGGAAAAAAACACTAAAATGGAAACATAAACCCAGGTTAATTTGCCACAAAATCTAGTGGAAAATTTGATAGCATATTTTGATAGTCACATAACAACATCATCTGTGTGCCAGGTCTCTCAAACAGGCAGTATGCAAGTTATTCAATGTTCAGAATCACTAGGATAAGAAGGCATTCAGAAGAAAATAATAAGGTGCTTTGAAAGCAGAGGATTGACAGAATTCCCATCTCAGTCCTAGTTCAGTGAATTGCCACTCTGTTAACATCTTAAATTCACTGTTTCCTGCTAGTATTTCCTTTCTTTTTGATATCAAAATGGAAACATCTGCTTGAGCTTTTTCAGAAGTTACGAAACTTTAGATCTTTCTTTGATCTCACTCTATGGTCCCCATCTGACATGAGGATTTGATTTTTTTTTAGTTTGAGTAGCAATAAATGCACACCATCTGTTGGTAGCACCTGGAAACAACATAAATATTGTAATAAAAATATAAAGAGTTTTCTTGCATTTTTACATAATTTTAAGTTGCCTCTCTCACCTCCTCCTATTCCTCACTTCCCAACACCAGAAGATTAAGAGGCTACTTGCACCTTTCCTCTTCCCCCACCCACACCATCCCTTAGCACCATCACATTTATCTGAAGACCTCCACCCAATGCCTGAACCAGCATTGCTGTTGTGCCTCCACAAATTTTTCACCTTCTTGCTTTGTAAACATTTTAGTGCTCTTGAAAGAGGTGGACTGGGTTCAGCGCAGATCCTGTAGAAGCTCCTTTGCTGCATTTCATCTCCCCGATAATGTCTGCTGCTACCTCATTTCTGTAGGGCTAGCTCTCAGTATCACCTGCTTTGCATGGTCCCCAAACTAATAAATACAAGAGATTTTTGATATTACTACATCTCACCAGTGAAGTCTACATCACTGCTGGGTAACTCGCTTGAGTGAGCTGACTGATTGAATCCAGTATTGGATTACTGAGAATGATATACACAGAGCCATGCAAAAGTCAGGATCATCTCTCTGTACTCCATCCATTTCCAAAACACAGAAGTTTCCTTTCACTGTCTTCAAAGGCTTGCATGTTTGATTGTTATTATGCAAACTAGACACTCAAGATCATAGCACTGTTGTGGGAAGGATTTGCTAACAAAAATACATGAGGTTTTGGAATTGTCCTTTAAGGTACACGCAGGCTTCATAATTCACAATTTTCACAATTTTCTTCTGTGAAATGTAACTAAATGTCTATCTTACAAAAATATAGACACACTGCCTAATTTTAAGTTTAATAAATACAGTTATTAACAACAAACATGGCTGTTTCAACTCCCAACTATTCCTATCCAATTGTTTTGAAAAATACATTGTTTCTAACTGCTGATTCTAACAAGAAAGAACAATGCTGAGTTAAAAAGGTTCCTACCGATAACGCATTTTCATGCTTATAATCCCTAAGAATCTAAATCCCTTTTTGTTCATTCAGTGCCACAGGCTTTCATAGCTTAAAGCACTATAGCTTGTAATTAGCTAAGCTATGTCAGATACACGACAAACCTCCAAGGCCAGCCTGAACATAATAAGAACTATGCTGATATGTTCCTCATTAATATGACAACAAAGTGGTAGTTTTGACTTCTTCAGTCTGCAGAGCTCCAGATTTCTTATTTATAGCAAGCACTATAAGGAGGTATGATGTGTGCTGGAATAAAATTCAGTTCAAGACATCAGTAGGTGAAGATTTCACCAAGGACACTAAAAAAAAAAAAAAAAAGTCTCAAAAACCAAGGCAGCAATTTAAGAAAAGAAAATAAAAGCCATGGCTATATTCCAAACCCACTTTGTTATTATTGATAGGTTTGAAAGATGCTGATGGCAACCACCAGAGCATAATGGTGCTGGTGGCCTGTATCCCACAACTATAAAAAGCTTCGCTAAACCCAAGGAGTGTTTCAAGCACTCTTGGGCTCAGTAAAAAGGGCAATTAACAGAAGGCAAATAACAGAGGTAAGAAACTGTGAATTTCTTATCAGTCTCTCTGGTCCAGTGAATAATTGATTATAGGGATGGAAACAGTTCTCTTGGGCACCTCTGAGAGTCCTTCAGACCAGAATTAACTGCAGGCTGCTGGTCAGGTCAAAGCCATGACCTGGGCCATGTAGTCCAGCGTTACGAACTCACATTCCCCACCCAACCCTTTTTTCTGTTCAACCTGTTATCTAAAATAGTCACACTAATGAATTTTGCCAGAGCTTGAGGATGAGTTATGAATCTAAATCTTTAATTTGCAACAATGTGAATCAGTTTCGCTGTACAAATTCGGCTTTGGAAGGAAAATTCTACCTGTATTTGTTTTTGCTGGGATAGAATTGATATTCCTTTTATCAAAACCCTTAAAATTCATAGCCTACATTGCCACCAATAACACGAACAGAAACTTCTAAAATAAAAATGTATTTCTATATTAGCTAACATAACCGTGCACACATTTAAAGAGAGAAAGAGAATATATATATTCATGACAAGAAACGTTTTAGAAGTGCAAGACTATTGTTAGATTTTATATACATAAAACACAATAATACACACAAAATATTAAGATTTTTAAACATGCAGTACATCCTGCAAAGATGGATATCTCCAAAGAAGTGGAGAACGTGGCTGCAAAATGCTAGAAATGCTGTTGTACAACTAATTTAATGTCATCAGTACAACATCCTATTGCACACATTTTGTCCTGAAGTCCATTCAGAAAGGATGCCTTATTGAAACTTGAAAGTGACTGATTTTGCATTGGAACCACTTATGCTGTTTTTAGTTAATGTCATATCAAATTGCTTTCTGAGATCCCATTTGCATCTGCCTACTATAAAATAATTTTAAAAGATACAGGTATTTCCCATAGAATTTAGATGATAAAACTAATTTCATAGCATATAAAATATCTACATTAGTTATTTTAAATATGAGATCTTAACATATCAATTAGCCCTTGTGTGCCTTTAACTTATGAACACATGCACTAGCTATCTGATTTTCAGAAAAGCTCCATGAGGTTTAATGAAAGAATAGGAATGAAAATACTGGATCTCACATAACAAAGGGGAAAATAGAGTTTTAAACAGTGTAAGAATTTGCTTTTCTAATATATGATTGAATTGTCCTTTTTCAGGAAAGAATAGAAAATAAATATATACCAAATTGTTTACACGAACAATGGCTTTGAAAATAGAAATAGTTCCTTTTTTTATAGTAATGTTCAGCAAACAAAATTGATCGTTCAAAACCAAGTTCTTTCCTAATGAATTTACCACACAGCAAGCAAGAAGACAATGTGTAACATTAACCTGCAATTATTTATAAGTTTTATCTACATACTGCAAGACAAAAAGACTAAGTCAATCAGAAAACAGAAAAGCTTAGCTCTAACAATGAGTGCCTTGAGAATACTTGAAGTTGGTGCCCTCTGCACATCCTTAAGAGGATGGAGTCAGGTAGCATAGCTTGGTGATGAGACCAACTCAAGCACGGTTTTGAGAGCTCTGCCTGCACTTTATCTTTGAGACAGGTACAGAATGACTTTTAATCATTAAAGCTGACTTTTCCTCAATATTGCTGACCCACCATATAGGGTGGGTTCTTCCCTTAGAGTTCACCCTCAATCCAACAACAAATTCCCTGAGCTTCTGCCAACAATACATCCCCAGCCATGTCCCTAGGAAAAGCCTTTCTTTCTCCTATTGCTCTGGTCTGGCTATGTGTCCCACTTCTTGCTTGTCTCACTCTCCTGATGCTGTGGGCTCCCCGGCTTTTCGTTTCGTGGCCTCTCCCCTGTCCCACTCATCCTCAGCTGCTCTCTGTGATGGCAGAAACCTCCCCTTCTCCAGAGAGCTTTGCCTACTCAATGTGAAGTGGCTAGAGCAAGGTGAATGGGCAGCCTTCATTCCTGCTGTTTGGGTGCAGATCTTAACACAAATAGGCAGTAAATCACAACCAATAAAACAGATCATCCAAGACACCTCATTTTCTTTAAAGACAAGACCTCTCTGTTCTTTGCAACTGCTGTTACCTAATTAGGTTTCAAATACTCACTGAAATCTTGGACATCTTTTCAAATGTCTACCAGCTATATTCTTGAGAAGAATAATGACATCTAGTGACAAGACAGAAAATCACAGTTCTGTCTTGCCTATGCAGGACGGAACACACGTTCACCTCTACACTTGTGGCAGCTATGTGCTCACTGCTGATTCAAGATTAACTGCTTGTTGTGCTAAAAATCAGCAGAAATGATAAACCAAACAAGAATTAAATTTTCTGGCTTGCTTGGATCTGTATCCACCTGCATTTTAAATGCACAGCATTTTAATTTCACAAATGTCCCTCATACTTTACCTTAAGATCTTATACACTGACATGTTCAGAAAGCAGCAAACTATAACATGCACTTCATAGACTTTTTTGTAAAAACTAGGAAAAAATGAGTGTACTATTTATATACTCCCCCTGCCCCAATATCAATGCTACACCAAGAAGGTTCAGAGTTTTGTATTATGCTGCTCACAAGATAAAGAATAACACAAAAGCTTTGTGCTCACACTGTACTTATAGATTAAAATACATGAGTTCAGGCAATACTAGTCTGTAATCTTTCCCAAACAGTTGTTTGTCTTTGCTTTTTTTTCCCCAGAGGGCATTATTTACACACACACACACACACACACACAGTGTCCTACACCATGAATGAATTTCTGGGATATAAAACTTTTATTCATGTTTCTACATGATAGTTCTTCTTAATGTTGATCTTGGCCTACAAATGCCTTCTTATATTATATATCTTTCCCAGCTTTTACTTTGCTAACTTGACAATATAACATTGTGTAAAGCAACATGTGTACTATCAAGAAGTTCATTTTATGTTCTATTAATTATGTGATACAAAACAAGGCACTGAACTACAACACATTATTGTAATGTAATTGGCTCTATTGTACCATTCTGGACTCTTTTCCAGCTGTCCTTGATTGGAAATTTGTTATAGAAAACCACAATTCTTAATTTGACAGTAGCTACATTATCTAATATGTCCTGTATATCATCTTATGGTTCTTTCCTTAAATCCTGATAAACTTTAAAATTTATCTAGAAGACTGTTTCAGTAATGATACAGTAATTTAATCCTATATTTCCTTGTTAAAGATAGACTGCACATCATATACTGGCCCGTTTTAGTTCAGAAAAATACTGGAGCATATTTCTGCAACATAGCCTTCAGATAAATACTTGAGCCTCCCAACGGCTTAAGCATATATCTGAATTCCAGTGGATAATTATGAAATTTAGACATATTTGCAAGTGCTCTTCTGAATAGTAACACAAATAAAAATATACTCAAATTTTGTGCTGACCTTAGGTCACCTCTGTCCTGTTACATATGCAAAGAACAATGTTGAAAATTCCTAAAAACAGGCATTTTGAAATAAGAGATTTATTTAGATGCAAAGTGGGAAAAGATGTTTTGCCAAGTTTTAAACAGGGCAGCTCTGCAGGGACTGAATGAATTGGTAAACACATCTCCTTTCCTTTTAATCCCACCCTGACTCCAAGAGCTGCACCAGAGAACTTCAGAAAAAGCAACAAAAAAACCACAGGAGTAAATTCTTATTATAGATGATGCATGTCAAAATATAGCTACAAGTTTAAAGACTTCTCCAGCTGTTCTGTTTTTTCCTGCCTAAACAACCAACATTTAATTATTAATGAAATTATTAATAATTAATAAAATAGATTGCATAATTTAGACACCAAATGTATTGTTTCTACTGATTATTGAAAATCTGAACATCCACTTAATAATAAAATAATACAGTAGTAAAAACAACTACAGTTTGCCTAATAAGATAAAAAATTATTAAAGTAGGATAATTTACAAGCAATTATACTATAAAGCCCATCTAGTTTTCCACATAAGAAACAAAATATGAGTTATGAAGAAATATGCAATTGGAACTGCAAAAGATGAAATGGCTTATTTAGTTAACTGGTCCATATCGTTGTTCAAGTGACAACAGCTACCTTAAAAAGAAACACAATCCATTTTTATATATAGCTGACCAAATTTTACATTTCTGAAATAAGCACAATTTTTCATTCATTTCAGTGTTCTTCTTGCAGCTCTGAGGAGAAGGACTTGGGGGGTATTGATTGATGAGAAGCTCAACATGAGCCAGCAGTGTGCGCTTGCAGCCCAGAAAGCCAACTGTGTCCTGGGCTGCATCAAAAGAGGTGTGACCAGCAGGTCGAGGGAGGTGATCCTGCCCCTCTGCTCTGCTCTTGTGAGACCCCACCTGGAGTACTGCGTCCAGCTCTGGGGGCCCCAGTACAGGAGAGACATGGAGCTGTTGGAGCAAGTCCAGAGGAGGGCCACAAAGCTGATCAGAGGGCTGGAGCACCTCTCCTGTGAGGACAGGCTGAGAGGGTTGGGGTTGTTCAGCCTGGAGAAGAGAAGGCTCCGGGGAGATCTAATTGCGGCCTTCCAGTACCTGAAGGGGCCTACAGGAAAGCTGGTGAGGGACTGTTTATCAGGGAGTGTAGTGACAGGACAAGGGGTAATGGGTTTAAGCTGAAGGAGGGTCGATTTAGGTTAGATGTTAGGAAGAAATTCTTTACTGTTAAGAGTGATGAGGCACTGGAACGGGTTGCCCAGAGAGGCTGTGGATGCCCCATCCCTGGAAGTGTTCAAGGCCAGGCTGGATGAGGCTTTGGGCAACGTGGTCTAGTGGAGGGTGTCCCTGCCTGCAGCAGGGGGGTTGGAACTAGATGATCTTTAAGGTCCCTTCCAACCCAAACCATTCTACAACTCTATGATTCTAAGATAAGATCTATGTTATGGTACCAATCTGTAAATAATATAAACATATTCTCTTTCTGTAAAACAGGTTAGCAAAATCAGCAACCACAAAAGCTAGTAATATGCCCATGTAGGATGTATCTACATTTGTATTTTAGTTTGGCTCAGGAGAGCATTTTGAAGCTAGTCTACCTTTACCAGTTTGGTTTGCGTAGCGGAGAAGTCCTGGCACACAAACAAAATGCAAAAGTGAAAGCAGAAGGTATGTACCTGGACTACGTACACAGTGCACTGTTGTCATCAGGACCTAACCAGAGTTAATCTGAAGTAAAATCCATGACATACAGGCAATGTGGACACTGGTTTCTCAGTACTGACTGCTTCATGCTGCAGTAAACCTCACCCCTCTCCATTGTGATACCTTATTTGTCAGTTAAGATACAGCCAAAAAGGTCTTTAAAGATAACAATCCCTCTGTGCAAAGTCCTAACAAACACTGAGGATGTCTACAGTTGCACTGTAGAAATCACTGGTTAACATCTGTTTTATCAGAATTCTGGAGTTTGACAACTTCTTAGTAGAAAAGTCCCTAATACCTATGCTGGCTGAAGTGAATTTTCCAATATCCCCTTATACTGAACCTGGAACACCCAAAGGTATCTGGCTGTAGTCTCCTTCTCCCACTTTCCAGGGAGAGCAGGTCATGCTTTGAAGACACAGACATAGAAACAAGTTCCTGAGGGATGACTGTGTATATGAATTTCTAACATGGAACTGCTCTGCAGTAAAAGTCCAGAAATCTTGCCCAGAGTGAATGTGGGGAGGGTATCAAAACAAAACAAAACAAAACAAAGTGAGCTTGCCCTACAGAAGAGTAATAGTGCCTACCTCAGTGATTCAACATATATAAACATATCTGTACAGTTAATGCACGTCTCTCAGTCTCTGAATGCGTTGCTGCTTCCTAAGGCAGGATGTGCATGGTCAGACATGTATCAGTTGTAAATAGAGATGAAAATTGTGATTTTCAGTCTTGCATCTAATTTTCTCTCTGTTTCCTAGTATGAAGCAGAAATGTAACATCTTAAATACACTATTATTTTGTATGACTGTTTAAGCAGCTCATGTACCTACATATAGTCCAGAGAATGATTCATCACAATTACTGAAATATAAAGGCTCCTGCTTTGTGGTATGCTGAGTGTTTCAGCTTTCACTCAGGTCTGCAGGTACTGCAGTTAGTAAAGACCACAGATATTTCGTCATTATACAAGATTTCTGTGTATCATTTAGGTCACAATGTATTTAAAGATATCATTGGATCTATGCTTTAGATCACAAACACTCATCTAAATTATAAAATTACATATATTTAACAATTTCCAACCATCCAAGAATATTAAAGTGGTTTATAGCATCTGTTAATTCAAATGTATAATTTAACCTTGCAAAACAGACATCAGTAACCTTGAACATTACACGGTGATACTCTATTTTCTTTTTAGAAAGCCCTTGATATAGTTTGTTAGAACACATCACTAGAAGTCAGAATATTGATTTCTGCAAATTCCAACCAATCCTGAATGCCATATTTTTCCACTGACCACCATATGACCACCGGGTAAACAGCTCATATTCTGTCATAGGTACGTTCCTTAAAAATCTTCTTTGTGTACAAGCTTCAAGATCTCTGGAGGAATAACCACAGAACCTCATAGTATATTTATTGATTTGTTGCTATAAATCTTGATGCAGGTCTGCAATTTATTTTTTAAAATAGCAGCATTCAAGGTAATTCATCTGACTTTAGATTTGCAGTAAAGTGACAGTAATGTGTGTCATTACTAGTTGAAAACACTGCAAGTAAATAATCTATAGGTTTTCTTACTCGAGTTCCAAACACCCAAAAGTTCCACAGAAGTACCATGAATATTGCCTAGGTTTGCACTGATCTAAAGCAGCACGTGTCAGAGCACAGGACAAGAGTACACTTTTTAATGTATTCCTACGGATTTCATCCCAAATCCAGAGAGCACAGCAGAAAGATTTCATTACACATAACTGCAATTCCCGATGAGTTAAAAAAGTCATGACATTAAAAGATTTTGTGTGTACTCACTGGGCATATGACTTCACAGAAGCGCACAATGCAAATACTCACCAAACTACATACTTCTTCATAAATGGTACTTACCTACAAAGCAAACAAACAGGAAAAAACCCTTTAAATATCTATATAGACATATAAGTACATTTTAGCATCCTACAAGATGTCAGTGGATCACAAAAGGTTCAAAGGGTTCCAGTCAAAACATATTCCTAAATTTACAACTTACACACCATTGGCCATGTATAGTCACAGACACTTTAAAAGGATTCTCATATTGAATTTATTTTGCATTTATCCTTCTTAATTTTGGAAAATCACTTTTAAGGTCTAAAAAGACTTGCAAGTTTTGCTGCCTACCCTACATTCAAATTTTAAGAATCAGTTACACTGCAAAAATATTATTTAAAAGAGCAAGCTTTTAGCTATAAAATTAAATAATACAATAATAACAGCTGTAAGAAGAAGAATTAGGACATTCCTAAGCAGGTTATTAAAAAGATTAAAAGTTTATCTTTTTTATATGGTTTTATGCTTTAGTTTCATATAATGCTACTCTGCAATTCTAACTATTTCTACTATCACAGCTCCAAAAATTGTTCCAATATTATAAAAATTTAGCACTAAACAACATTGTTTATTCATAGGTTTGACTCTTCAATCGCATGTGTTGCCTACCTTTGATAGAGTAAAAAACCCAACATGCCACATAACTGACTTGGCCAACTTCACAAACATCAGTCAATGATCAGATTGAAATACCCAGTTATGTGACATTTAATGGAGACTGAATAAACATGATTAATCTTGCCCTTTAGAGTAATTTCATACCATTAAATTATGAGGCATTCTCTTGTTTTCAGTTCTTTCAGAGGGGAGTTAAGGAAAAAAAACCCCAAAACAACAAAAAAATGCAGGACAAATTTCTTAACTGGTAGGAATTTCTAAGCTGTGAATTATCTTGCCGGTGCTTACACAGAGGTCACCAGAATGCAATTGTATTCTACAGTTGTGTAAAATATGCTCTAAACCACTGTATGCATGTGCATATAATGAAAAAAACCCCAACAACCAAAACCAAAAATCGAGCTTTATGCCCAAGTACTGGCATTATTGCATAGGGTTGGTCCATAGGGTCTGGTATAGCTGTTCTAAATTATTTTATGTTGCTGCATGCAAATGTTTCCATGCCTATGTGACTGCAGGCTATAATAAAATCAGTTATTTCCAGTGCTCCACAGCAACAGACGCCTGAGCATTTGTTAGCTACAGAACGGTTTCAGTTTCTGTTCAAACTAGAGATAAGAATGAAATGTGATATGAAAGGTGTGTTATGACACTGGCAAATGTAAGACTGTTTAATTTGTTTCACATCATGTTTTATTGGTTGTGAGCTACTTCTGCAAAACACAGTGCCAGGGCCTACAGCAAACTGGGCTATATTATATACTTATGAATTAGCTGTGAAGCTGCTGCACTGGGTGTTGCAATGCTGTAACCTGGTTACAGTAGTAATTGACTTTGTTTTTTCCTTTTCCTTATCTAGGCTCTATAACACAAATGCTACACTTTTGCCAACCTAGGAATTTTGTAGTTCAAGCAAACATGCCCGTCTGTGCATGACAAAGCTGGAAAGATGCGTGTATATTTTTAGAAAAACCTCTTTGTCTTACTGACTCTCCTCCTCAGTCATGATGTAGAGTCAGAACAACAGCCAGAAAACCATCAGACAAAGGTGTCTTTTGACGAAGCAAAGATATAATCCCAAACTCAAACTCAGAACAGCAGACATATGTATCTTAAACCATCCAAAATGATACACGGTCCTGGTCCATACAGTCTCTTTTTATTGTAATGACTGTGATAGCATACACTTGAATTGGAAAGGTATTGGAGATATTTCCTCAAGGGTGACAGACATTCAAATTTAGGAAGGCTTGGAAAAGGGATTGTAATTCAGAATTTTCCACTTCAGCCATTGAAAAACTATTAGCCATTGAAAAATCCTTCCAAACAAAATCTTTAAAGATAACAAATGGAAGTTGCAAGAATTGCAGTTGCCTTCAAAACATCCTTGCTCCAGGTATTAAACATTGGGGGGGGGGAATTTAAAAATAAATTATACTATAAATTGTCACAAATGCACCCTCCACTAGACCACATTGCCCAAAGCCCCATCCAACCTGGCCTTCAACACTTCCAGGGATGGAGCATCCACAACCTCTCTGGGCAACCTGTTCCAGTGCCTCACCACCCTCACAGTAAAGAATTTCTTCTTAATATGTAATCTAAATCTGCCCTCCTTTGGCTTAAAGCCATTACCCCTTGTCCTGTCACTACACTCCCTGATAAACAGTCCCTCACCATCTTTCCTGTAGGCCCCTTCAGGTACTGGAAGGCCACAATTAGATCTCCCCGGAGCCTTCTCTTCTCCAGGCTGAACAACCCCAACTCTCTCAGCCTGTCCTCACAGGAGAGGTGCTCCAGCCCTCTGATCAGCTTTGTAGTCCTCTTTCGGACTCACTGCAAAAGGTCCATGTTTGTCCAAGTGATTCATGTTCATTTCATGGCATGCACACATTCATTTCAAGCATACATTTTCTGTATTGACTTGTGCAAAGTTTGGGGTTTTTTTTTAAATTTTAGCTTTGAAAATATTATAATTCATGCTTAAACATAAGAAAATCGTATCTTTACAAAGCATAGTGAGGTTTACAGCATCAGGAGACATGAATGTGAAAGTCTGCCAACAATATGACAACCTCACTGTGTAAAGTATCAGACATTATGCAACAAAAAAAGAATTATGAGTTTAGTCTATATAAAGGACTAATTCTAGTTCATTAAACTTATTCTGTTTGCTTTCTTATGAATTATTAAAACTGGAAAATATGCTATAAAAATAATGCAAATACTCAGCTGGAAAATTATACGTCCAAGGAGTTATTTCCTCTCAGATTACTTTATCAAGGGCTTTATAGATACTATTTATTCAGTTTTCCCCTTATTTCTAAAAAAAAAAGGCTTCCAACTAGCCCGAGGCTGACTGCCTACGTACTGAATTTGCAGTAAAGTAAGTAGGAGCTGAGAAACTAGTACCTGTCCACAGACACGACCCTGCTGTCACACCTGCATTATGCATCCTCTCATTAGAATCTCATGTGCAGGCAGGCTGTTGTCTCTTACTGTCCCTTTAGTTCTCAGTGTATGCAACTACCTGAAGCAAATTACAAGGGAATTGTTGCTGAATATTGTTGATATAAAAACATGTTTGGGTTTTTCTCTATGTAAGCATAAATCTTGTATGTTTGGTCTGATGACATGCATTCAAAGTTGTTACCATTCTAACAGAAACCTTTCTGTTGCTGTTTTATTCTTCTACTGGATCTACAGGCAATAGTATCCATCATTTTGTATTCTTGAAAGCAACAGAAATTAACTATGTCGTATACTATCATAGAAGGTACATTAGTTGGAACAGAAGAGAGAACTGATAGGCATTTCTGAAAGTGCACAGGAAGTCCTCTGCCACTGATGGTGGTGATATTTTCATGCCCAAATTTTGTGCCTTAAAGAGGGGGGAAAAAAAATACACCAACTGAACTAAAACTTTTTTCTTATTATTTATGTATGACATTCACCATGAAACAAAAAATGAACATCATCCCCACCAACAATTAACTTTGCACTGTGAAGTCACCTAAGCAGGAGAGGTTTCTCTTCTAAGAAATCTAATAAGACGACAATACAGAATTTAGATTTCCTTAATCTCAATGCTATTCCATAACTGCAGATACATTCGTTATGTCTGTTATCTATTAGATTGTCAAAAAAAAGCTTCTCGGCCACAGAAATTCAACATTTCAAAACATGTAAACCAACCTTATAGCTCTCTACCAATGAAAAGACTGTCTTGGTAGATGAGCGGAGAGCAGGGGATATTGTCTACCTCCAATACAGGAAGCCTTTTGACACTGTCTCCCATAAGATCCTCACAGAGAATCAGATGAGGCATGGGCTGGATGAATAGACTGTGACGTGGACTGAAAACTGGCTGAACAGCTGGGTCCAGAGGGTGGTGATCAGTGGTGCAAAGTCTAGTTGGAGGCCAGTAACTAACAGTGTACCCAAGGGAGCAACACTGGATCCAATCCTATTCAACAGCTTCGATAATGATCTGGGTGATGGGGCAGAGTGTACGCTCAGCAAATTTGCTGATGACACAAAACTGGAAGGAGTGTCTGATAGGACCAGAAGGTCATGCTGCCATCCAAAGGAACTTCAACAGGCTGGAGAAATGGGCCAACAGGAACCTCATGCAGTTCAACAAGGAGAAGAGCAAAGTCCTGCACCTGGGGAGGAATAACCCCAGGCACCAGTACATGCTGGGTGCCACCCAGCTGGAAAACAGATTTCCAGAGAAGGCCCTGGAAGGCCTGGTGTATCCAAAGTTGAATGTGCGCCAGCACTGTGCCCTTGTGGCAAAGAAGGGTCATGGTATCTGGGCTGCATTAGGATGACAGTTGCCAGCAGGTTGACAGAGGTGATCCTTCCTCTCTGCTCAGCACTGATGAGACCACACCCAGAGTACTGTGTTCAGTACAAGAGAGATATGGGGCTACTGGAGACAGTCCAGCAAAGGACCACTAGCATGATTGAGAGTCTGGACCATCTCTCATATGAGAAAAGACTGGTAGAGCTGGGACCGTTTAGCCTAGAGAAGACAAGAGACGGCTCTAGGGTATCTTATCAATTGGTACAAATATCTGGAGGGAGGTTATAAAGAAGATGGAGCCAGGCTCCTCCCAGTGGTGCCCAGCAACAGGACCAGAGGCAGTGGGCATAAACTGAAACACAAGACATTCCCTCTGAACATCAGGAAACACTTTTTTTACTGTGAGGGTGAGCACAGGCACAGGTTGTCCAGAGAGGTTGTGGAGTCTCCATGTTTGGATCTACTCAGAAGCCCTCTGGATGTGGTTCTGGGCAATCTGCTCTAGGAGGCCCTTCTTGAGCAGGAGGGTTGGACAAGATGACCTCCGGAGATCCTTTCCAGTCCACAATTCTGTGATTCTGTATAAAAACAGACTGAACAAATAAGACTAATTTCCATTTAATAGTGAATAATTCATCCTCCTTGTGGGAGTAGAATAGATAAATTATTATGTCCTTTTACATGCTTTTTTCACAAGACTTCTTATGCTCAAAGTGCTTCTCATTTTTGGAATGCATTCTTTATATTCATTTTAAATAAGTGACTCAAACTCTCTTCGCTTATTTTAAAAGGAAGTACATGAAAGGATTATAAACCATATATTTGTTCTTCAAATGATTTTTTTTTTAAGAAACACTTATTTTTTTTCCCTCATTTATGTCCTGCAGTCTACTCTACGCATTAACTGTCTATTTTATACATCTCCTTCTTCAACAAATTCATTTTTTCTGGAACATAATTGCTCTGTGGCCCTTTTGGCATTTCTAGAATAGTGCTGTGACCTTTCAGGCATTTGTATAACAGATGAAAAACAGTCTCAAATTTGACAAGGGTAGATAACATGATCAATCACTTTCACAAGTCTTTTCTTTCTTTGTAATAGTATTATTTCCGTCCTCAGGAACAAGCAATACAATCTGTCAGTTACATACAGAAAGTGTTATTTTTCTCACTCTCTTTCTTTTACAACTATGAAATACAAAGCCACCAAGGAGATTTTCATCAAAAAGGATCCACAGGTAAAAGTTTGCAAGTTTTTTAAAAAGCACTTTACTTACATATCTTATACATACACTTATACATATGTTTCTCAAAACATGCCTCTTGTAACATCAAAAGAACAAGGGATAGTAGCAAGAAGAAAGCTCACAGTATGGTTCCACACCTTACAGTATGTTTGCTACATATAGATGTTTTGCCTCAGATTCTGCCCTAAATTACCATCTAGATCAACAGGAAGTTGCCTTATTTCAGTTTTAGCATTTCTGTATGAGACTACATTTAAGTGCACTCAAGACAATATGTAATTAAATGAATATCATAAATTAGCAAGGCATATTATCTTTCATCCAATATTATAGTAGAATGATTACTTTAATCACAGTAATGGACTAAAACATATATACAATAATGGATTTCTTTCAAGTCTTTGTTCTGCTAATAATAGGCACTAATTACCTTATGCAGAGAAAGCCAAGGCACAGTTAAACTTCCTTTAAAAGCTGTAATTATAATCTGCATTGTTTCATGACTCATTTTTTATAACATAGTGTTGGAGTACTGTTGCTCAGCAAAACTGGAACTACCTCTATATAGTATTTTCTTTCCTTTTTCACAAGTAGTCATAGAAAGCCACATGAGAGTGCTTCATAGGTAAACCAGCTTTGGGGAGGTAGGACCTCAGAGGCAAGCTCAGATAACTGGGGTCAACCCAAAAGCTGAGGAGTTTCTCATGCTTATCTACCTACCTCTTTCAGGTAATTATGAAAAAGCAACTGATGACTTTCTGTTTTATCAATTTTACTGAGTCATTGTCATGCGTTGTTTGTAGCAATACATTCTGTTGCTATTATTAAGGCACTATATTACTTCTACCACCACCAAAACCCAAACACTCTGCAACCTGTCCTCCTTTATGGATTAACTCTTTTAAAACATCTCCAAAGTCACTAATCCTGTCTTTTACATCCCCAAAGTCATTTGTAGAGAATGTATTTATATGCATAACAGTGTTTGATCCCCTTGAAATGCCTATTTCAGTTGCCTGTTGTAACTTCTTTCAAGATAAATTTGTGAACCTTCATACTGTGGTCTCATTTTTATTGCACTGGTAGCCCAAATGACAAATTGAGCTTTGCTCTAAGCTTCTATCCACAATCACAGAAGCCTAGGCTAAGTTCTAGGATGATATAATTCGAAGTATTTGCATGCCAGAATGTATAAATTAAAGTTCCAGTTTTGCTGGGGCTCAGGCCAGCAAAGTGGAGGCAGTGTGGTTACTAAAAACCTCCTGGAACACAGACAAGTCTCCCTGGGGTAATAAGTTTTTACAAGTTTATTACTCTGTGTGTTTTGCTCACATGCTCATTTATACTATGCAATAGATGTGAAACAATGTAATGTAGCTTTCTTCCTTAGTGAAAGAGGAGTAAGTTCTCACATCAATTAAGGCACTGCACTTAGGGTCGGTGATGATTTTTTGAACACACCATGATACCTGGGCTTGCCCAACAAAATCCAACTTTTACCAAGGATCATATTTCTATGATACTTTTGATTTTTTTAAAACCACAAAAAAACAAACAAAAAAGGAAAGAAAAATAAACCCCCACAAAAAAAAACCTAAACGCTCTTTTCCCCCAGGAAGCTCTTTCTGTCCTTCGGCTCCACTGACCTGCTCCAATGCCAACATACTCTCAGTGACAGGCGGAATGTAACTGAGGAAGGCTTCAGGTCTGCCATGCAAAGCGGAACAAGAATCACTGCGACCCTCATCTTCCTTCAGCCCTCACCAGATTTGCCATTCTTGTTTCTTTCTTACTTAGGACTCAGTAAACTTACAAGAAGGCTGCAAATCTGCTCTGTTCAAATGTATTTCTCAGCAGAGTACAAAGGAGAGAGTCAGGCTACCCCCTATCACATTCTTCTCCCTAAAACTGGAGTAGGGGGTCCGTGCAAGCAGCTACTCTCAGAGGCAGCCAGGGAAGCATCGGCAGAGTAGAACCAAGCAATGCTGAACACAGACCAACTTCCAAAGAGTTGCACAAGCACAGCACAACACTGGTATCACAGGTGATTGTTTTGTGGCTAAACACTGCTGCATATCTTTATATTGTGTAAATATGCTTAAAAGGGATATTACAATACTGGAACATGGGGCATCAGTGACAAACATAACAGAGAGCAGGGAACATGCTGCAAATTCACACAGTAATTTACTTCACCATAACATGAGCTGAAGTCATAACAGCTCATCAATTGTTAATTTTTAATCAATTGTTAATTCAGACATTCTGATCTGTTAATAAACTTTTCATGTTTAGCGCTTTTTTCAGGATCTCTCATTCCAGAATATCCTACTTGACATAATCAATATGAATTAAGGAGGGTATGCAGCAGCTACTGCCATTTTATCTTTCCATTCATTAAAACTGACTTGCGGTGAACATATGCTTTTTATATATGTACAAAGCTACAGTTCTGTGAGTTCATAACTCAGCTGGATACATTTCAACCTCTGGTCTAATTTCTTCTACTTGACATATTTAGCCCATACTCTAATACAGCTATAGACGGTCACATGGAGTATTAATTTGCTAGATAAAACATCAAATATGCATAAAACATTAACAGAAGGTGCAACATAATTGATAAAAATCATATATTTTAACAAAGGGTATGTATATGTACGCACAAAACCACCTGAAATCTTTCCAGGTGAATGCAGATAGAAAGTCAGTGAGTTAATTTTCATTTTCCATCCTTCAAAAACTATGCAGAATGTGGAAGAGTTGTGAAGTAATAATTTAATTTCATTTTTATGCCTTCTGCAGCAGACTAAACCTTGTGTTCTAACACTACTCCAAAATGTCCTTTAAAGAGAAAAAACATGACAAATACCTTTTCAATAAAAGAATTTTTTTTTTTTAAAGTGATCAGAGAAAGTCTCTACTGGTCTCTAATCAGCTTAAATGCTCTCTGAAATTCGTGGGAATGGTATTTTTACCTGACAGCATGCCACTGCCTCCCTGCTTGCTGGTCTTTAGAATAAAAAAGCCTCCTCTTTGCTTTACATATTTCTGATGCATGTCACACACATACTGAGCTAAAGCACTGTGGAAAACAACAGTGGATTTTGCATTATTCTACAAGAAAACTATTTTTAAGAAGAAAAAGACAGCAGCAGTCCACACCCTACGTAATTCTTTCTTGAACATTCTTAATCTGACCATACTGAATAACAAACAGACATTGAACAAAGGCAATAAAATACTCCATAGCCTAAAAAACATAGTAATGGAATTATAAATTTTCTTGAAAGTTTTCTGCTCTGTAATTATTTAATGACAAAAAAATTATTAATCAACCTAGGCTAAAGGGATAGCATGGTATTTTCATTTATTTTCTGGACTATCAAAAAAAAAAAAAAGGCTAGTTTTAGCAATTAAACAAGAATAAGATATTATGAAGGCTCTACAAGTTGTCTTAGCAGTATTGTATAGTTCTCCCTATCCCCACCCCAAACCTCTATTAAGTTCTTGGGCTTAAACACAAAGAAACTTATACATGCACATTCAGGATATAAGTCAATCCAAACAGAAGTGATAAATCAAATCAATCAAATTACTAAAGAGCAAAATATTTACAGCAACCTTACGAAGTTGTTTGAGTTTCTTGGTAAAGGTTTGTTAGATAGCATGTAAGTTAGTATGTGCACCCTTTCTTTTCCTTTTCCTCATCTCAGTTTAGTCAGTATCATTACAAGTAACAAAGATCGCAAGACATGATGTTGTTTCCATTGAAAGCAAGTGCAAAATCCTTCAAAAGAAGAAGAATTAGCCAGTGTTCTCTTGAGACAAGCAATGATGTTAATTCAACAGAATTTGAGGCTGATGCAATACTGTCTAGCAGGCAGATAAACAATACTCCGAATTTATACAAATGACTTAGCCAATTCAGATGAGTAAGTGAAGTCTTCACAGGGACTGTTATTAATTACTGAAAAAGATTTAAAGGAAGGGAAGGATTTCTTGCCTCTGACACAGTCAATTTCAACACTTAAGTATTGGTGAACAATTTCAGTCAAAGAATTCACACTGGCAGCTGAATTAATACTAACAGATCTCAAAAGACTTCTTTTCTGGTTGGGAATGTGCCAGGTTGTATGGGCTGGATGCATACATACAAACAACTCCCCAACCACACACACATATGGATACAATCTCACTAGTCTGGACCATAAGTTCACCTAGCTAGATTTTTCACTCTCTGACAGAGGCCACTAAAAGATGCTCACAGAAAAAATGAAAATAATACTTCAAGAATAGAATGGTCTTTCTCTCAATATTTCCTGTCAAAATGTGGCAAGCTGAATTCATGGTTGAATTCACATCATCATTCTGTTGAACAGCGCTCAACAGACTTTTATCCTAGGATTTTGCCTAATCATATTTTGAACTCTTGTATACTTTGGCATCCACATAAACAACTTTACTGTGCATTCAGTGAAAAAATACTTTGAAACCTGCTGCCTGATCACTTCACTGAGTGACTGTGGTGGGTTGACCCTGGCTGGAGGCCAGGCGCCCACCAGAGCCGCTCTCTCACTCCCCTCATTCACCAAACAGGGGAGAAAAAGTACAACGAAACGCTTGTGGGTCGAGATAAGGACAGGGAGAGATCACTCACTAATTGTTGTCACGAGCAAAACAGACCGAACTTAGAGAGGGAATTCATCTGATTTATTACTAGGCAAAACAGAGTAGAGCAATGAGAAATAAAATCAACTCTTAAAACACCTCCCCCCACCCCTCCCATCTTCCCAGGCTCAACTTCACTCCCGGCTTCAACCTTCCCCCCCCTCAGCGGCACAGGGGGACGGGGAATGGGGGTTACGGTCAGTTCATCTCACGGTGTCTCTGCCGCTTCATCCTCAGGGGGAGGACTCCTCTCATCGTTCCCCTGCTCCAGCATGGAGTCCCTCTCATGGGGTGCAGACCTTCAGGAGCAAATTGCTCTAGCGTGGGATCCCCCACAGGGTCACAAGTCCTGCCAGCAAACCTGCCCTGGCATGGGCTCCCCTCTTCACGGGTCCACCGGTCCGGCCAGGAACTTGCTCCAGCATGGGCTTCCCACGGGCCGCAGCCTCCTTCAGGTGCCTCCACCTGCTCCGGTGTGGGGTCCTCCACAGGCTGCAAGTGGAATCGCTACACCCCCTCATCCTTCCTCCATGGGCTGCAGGGGGACATGCTGCCTCACCATGGTCTTCTCCACGGGCTGCAGGGGAATCTCTGCTCCGGTGCCTGGAGCACCTCCTCCCCCTCCTTCTGCACTGACCTTGGTGTCTGCAGAGTTTCTCACATCTTCTCACTCCTCTCTCCGGCTGCAAAAGTTCTCTCTCTCTAAGTGTTTTTCTTCTTCTTAAATATGTTATCACAGAGGCGCTGATTGGCTTGGCCTTGGCCAGCGGCGGGCCTGTCTTAGAGCCGGCTGGCATTGGCTCTGTCAGACACAGGGGAAGCTTCTAGCAGCTTCTCACAGAAGCCACCCCTGTAGCCCCCCCGCTACCAAAACCTTGCCACGCAAACCCAACACAGTGACCTTGTTCTTACATGAGAAACAGCAAGTGACTTTTCCTTATTTATTCACATATCCTCTGCTGTTCACACTTGTATATACTTTCTCATAAATCCAAGCTCTTTTCCAAACTGCAGCATCCTAGTCTATTCGATCACTCCTTGCTGTTCTTACTATTTCTGTTCTAAGAGTTCTTAACAATCTGAGTATCTTTTTGGCTCCTCTTTAGCACCAAGTTGATATTTTCAAAGGACTAACAACAACAATTGCTAGAACCCTGTCCTTGGGGGCATTATTCAATTTAAGATCCACTGTTAGCTATGCATAGCTAAAGTTGTTTTTTTCCTTATGTGTTCATATTTATTTATTGACAATGAACTTTCTTCAACACGTTGCTTCCCATCAAATCAGTACTGCATGACAGCTTTGTCTCTTTAGGAACTCTTAACCAAGTATGTTATAAAAAGCTATTTTGAACTCCATATATACCAAAAGAACTAGATTATCTTTACCATGCTTGGTGACTGTTAAAAAAAAACAAACCCACACCCAAAAAACAAAACCACACACAAACAAAACTCAAAACCATAAAACCAAAAAAATCACAATCCCTCCCCAACCACTAACCAGTTCTAAAGGATGCTTTTCTTCTATAAAAGCCCATTTCACACTTCTCTATTTTATCACATGTGCTAAAATGTTTGCTTTCATTCTAAAAGTTTATGGAGTTCGTCCAGTGCAGAAATCAGACATGCTTGCTTACAATTCTCTGGACTCTCCTCCTTCTCTCTCCACAAACAGGTCTTTTAAAAATCCAGCATCATGTTTGCCACCATCTGATATTTTGGTAATAATGTTGATCATACAGATAGATGTAAGTAATAGTTTTACAATTTTGTATTTGAGTTATTTTAGAAATCTTGAGTGAATAATATCTGGACCTGGAAACTTACTACTTTACCTTATTTTTTTATTTTTCAGGGTTTTTTTAGAGTAGACATTGGTCTCTACTTGAAGCAAGCCTTGACCTCAAAACATGTAAACAAAAAGCTCTAGTGCAAGACATAGCATAAGTTATTGTTTAGTGAACCGTGATAGAAAAAACAATCATTTTGTTTTTCTACTGTTGCTTTGACTTCTTTGAATACTCCTGTCACCTCTCAATCATTTATCAGCTTATGTACCAAATGTTACACATACAAACACGGAGTTCCTTCCAAAATAAATTATAAAGTGGGCTAGCAAAAGCCCATTATCTACCTATGTGAAACCATAAAACCTGACACAAGCTCTGACGAAATGGAGGTATGTTACCAGCTTTTAGGTGTTACACAATACACTTTATTCCAAGAAGTCATGTACGATAGAATTTACACAACTACAGAAACGCTAATACTGGCCTTTCACATCGGGAATTAAGCTCGATCAAGTACAAAGCATGATACAGTTAAATTTTGGCTGAGGCATGCATGGATCTAGAATGCCTTACACCAGCAGTGTATTCTTTTCCACTGCTTTCGCTGGACTGAAAAGTAACACTTGCAGAAAAAATATTCTTTTTGTCCAGACATGAAAATATTCCAAAGAAGCTTTGATTAAAAAAATAAAATTTTACTTGGAAACCATGCATTATCAAACAACAATAGCCTCTATTCTACAGCTGTTTAAACAGAAAGAGCTTGTCTTTGACAAATAACCTGATCAATAACACAAACTTTGGTTTTATCCTTTGTATTACCAATGTATTAATTTTTTCTTTCTTTTTTTAGGATAATTGACACAGAAAATAGCTAATTTCCGTTAAATTGTATAGAATCTACTTCTCTTTCATTAAGACTACTCATTCTATTATTTTTAATAAATATTTTAAATTATAAATATTGTAAATATTTAACAGTCTGACACACAATACTTCCTGCTTTAGCAAATGGCATAATATGCCCAAGTTTGCCAGGCATGAAACATATCAGTTATTCAGGCAGGTTATTAAAAATTGCCATTTTGAATGTTGGAGTTAGCTCTATTTTTCATTGAAAATACACTGCTGATTAATAGAACTCAAATAGTCCTATATTACTGAAAATTCCTCCCTTATTTTCTCTGCAATATTGTATTGTACTGAAATGTAGTAGCAGTAATCACATTTCAGAACAAATACACTGTTAATGGGTTTGCCAGTGCTAGCCTCCTAAGTTGTGGTCTGCTCAGATGTACCGGGGGAGAGCTGGGGCAAGCTGCAAATGAATGAGGCCATTTCACTTTAGTTTCCAGGCAACCCAGAAAAGTGTAATGACTGCACAGCATGCTGGTCATTGTTCCAAAAGGTGCTAGAACTCATAATTATTGTGGGTTTTAATTTTAAGTATTTCTGTTTCTTCCATCTCAGGTATTCCAATTCATCTCTTTCCTTCCTTTCTCTTTTTTCTTTTTTCTCTTTTCTCTTTTCTTTTCTTTTTTCTTTTCTTTTCCCTTTCCTTTTCCTTCCCCTCCTTCCTTTGTAGTCATCATGTGTGGAGGACATCTTTGTTCTAAAATATTGTCTGTCTGTAAAATCAGTGCAGTGGAGAAAGTCCCTTGGTAAATGTCTATTACTAAAATTATATAAAAGTCAAATGATAACCACGTAACTTTTCCAGCTCTGGAACTTGCTCCTCCTTTGGTCCAGATGGATCAGAGAATGCAGAGGATGTAGGATTCTGACAGAGGGCATCTAGCAGCTTGAGCACCAACTGTTTCACAGAAGATTTAATTTAAAGGGGCTTACTTAAATTATATTGAACAATAATAGGGATACTCATCCTGAGTTAAAGTAATCTTACTTCATTTGGTGAAACTTACCTCCGAAATAAATATATACATCTTTAAAAAAATTAAAACTATTCAAGTTATAAACTAAGAATTTAAACAAAATTAATGATTTTGTTAGTGAGAAGTTAAAATTAATCTTATTAATTTTTATTTACTTTCTGGAGTGTTGCTATTCACTCCTGTAGGCATCATACAATCTCCATTGCTGGCAACCAGAATTTTTAAAATCTTTAGCAAATCTTTACTGTTGCAGATCTCCTGCAAATTCAACTGTGTCACTATTAAAAATAGTAGAATATTTGCTTCTACATAATTGCAACAGGTTTTCAGTCAGTACCTATGTGAAATGTGTATTTATGTAGTGACATACATTTATGTCCATTTTGCACAACACTCCATGCATATAAGAATGTATAAAATGCTGTTAAAAGACAACAAGCAAAGCTCCTACTTCCTCTCCCTAACCAAATACAGAGTTATACGATAACAGTGATTGCATCAAGACAATTTATTCCTCAAGCACGTGCAATTCTGGCTCAGCCCGTGGGAGGAGGCCTGCTCAGAGCCATGGACATGGTATCACACCCTCCGGGCAGCAACACCTCACTGCAAAGTGATCTCCAACCTGAGCAAGCTCAACAGCCAACAGACTTCTGACAACATACCACCCACACCCTTATCCTGCATGTTCAGACCTGGTCTGTGTTTTTGGCATCCGTGGCCTCTAACTACCAAAAGCAGTGCAGCTCAAAAAACAAGAAAGTCTCACTGCTCCAGTATTTATGCTCTGTTCAATGGCTGAGAAGAATCAGTTTGCAAGGAAATTGTTTGTTTTGCTGTGTTGCTGTTAATTCTATACATTTGCTCTCGCTCCAAATAAAACAGAACTACTCCATTGGTTGTCTAATTTGGTCAGAAGCAATCATAGATAGTGTTTTCTGAACCAAGTTATTTTTATAACTGGTTGTTGAGTTTCTAAATGGATGCATTATTATGATAAATGAAAAAAATAAATTCAAAGCTGTACACCAATATTCTCATGTAATTTAAATATATACAAAAATAGTCTCAGGTTAAGATTCACTGCAACAACAGCAACAAGCCAATTTCCTTTAAATACACTTCAAGATGTAAATGGTTTACTTGTGCTTTCTCTCTCTCATTTATTTATTAAATTTTGCCCTTGTCTTTCATTCCTATTTTGACTTTTTTATTATTTTAGTCAACATGGGTTCATTTCACTATTGCACGCATGTCCTCCTGCATTGGCAGCAATAACTGTTCATGCATTTGGGATTTTTTGTTTCAGACATAAAGAAATGTAATCTACATTTAAGGAAAAAATATTTACATTTCTGTTGAACTTAGGGTATGGAAAAAGCTTATTTACAAAATAATACTCTTGGCAAAATTAATCCATTATTATTTCTTTTAGCAAAGCTTTCATAACATTTTAGCCACCCCTCCCTCCACATTTTTCACATTAAGGAAATGGTCGTCATCACATTAATTTTATATTTTTTTTTTTCCCCAGAATATAAAAGCAAAGAAAAGTTGAACCATGTTCAAGTTCCAATACCTAATTTCACTGCCTGAAGAATCTCTGTAGTTCACAGTACTGTAATATTTGCATTGCCCGAGCTTGAATTTTTCATTAAGAAATATTTCTTTGCCACCATACAAATACCTCTACTTTGCACTGGAAGAAAAGTATTTTGTGCTTCTAATGTCAGTATAAGAACTATTAGAATAAGAACCTTTTACTTCTTCACCCACTTGCTGTTGTTCTTAGAGCTATAGAAACAGAATCATTTCTTTCTACAATTCAAGTGAGTGCTCTGCACAAAATTCAGGGGTCTAACAGGCCTAGAGGTGGAGAAGTAGCGCACATGAAGGTCTCAGGAAAGTTGTAAGCCTTACAATACCCAAGAGGTATCAGACTGCAAAGAAACTGTTTACTTTGCCTCATTGGTTTTAAACCCCTTATCTACAGAATGACTCACCACTCGTATGATAGACATTTCATTGAAAGCTATGCTATCAATGGCAAGTTGTGAGTACAGAAAAATACATAAACAAGAAGCAGAATGCAAAATAAAAATTAATTAAAAACCCCAGAAAATATATAAAGATATTTAGACCAAATTTAAATTCTTTAAGATATAATTACTACGTCTATTTTCTGAAGGTGAATTTTGGGTTCAGATATTCAGTTTAGCAGAGAAGATAGAACACTGTCCCTTACAAGTGCAATGCTTCAAAAAACAGTTTTAGACTCCTACTAGTCACCATAGCCCTTCCAGTTAAGTCACTGATAGGTAATCATTGTAGACATATGATGAGGTCAGCCAAGATTTCTTTGCTGGAAAGGATATGCCTTTTTTTTTGATCCCGAAGGGCTTAGATTACTTTTAAGTAAGATAAATTATATTTAATGAAATATTTAAATTGCTCAATAACAACCTGAACACCTTGAAAACACAATCCCCCAAATGCAAAAAAAAAGTGAATACGCTTTTGCATTGCCTGTTCTTTCTGTGAATCAGACACAATGGAGCTTTGAACTCTATAGTTAAGTTTAGTGTGGCATATTTCTGAACTGGTAAGTCTGGTGACAAGTAAGAAGAATTAATTCAGATATACTTGTGTGTTGGGTTTGCATGGCAAGGTTTTGGTGGGGGCGGGGGGGGGGGGGGGGGGCTACAGGGGTGGCTTCTGTGAGAAGCTGCTAGAAGCTTCCCCTGTGTCTGACAGAGCCAATGCCAGCCGGCTCCAAGATGGATCCGCCGCTGGCCAAGGCCAAGCCAATCAGCGCCTCTGTGTTAACATATTTAAGAAGGAAAAAAAAACAGTTAGAGAGAGAGCTTTTGCAGCTGGAGAGAGGAGTGAGAAGATGTAAGAAACTCTGCAGACACCAAGGTCAGTGCAGAAGGAGGGGGAGGAGGAGCTCCAGGCGCCGGAGCAGAGATCCCCCTGCAGCCCGTGGTGAAGGCCATGGTGAAGCAGGCTGTCCCCCTGCAGCCCATGGAGGAAGGATGAGGTGGTGTAGAGATTCCACCTGCAGCCCGCGGAGGACCCCACGCTGGAGCAGGTGGAGGCACCTGAAGGAGGCTGTGGCCTGTGGGAAGCCCATGCTGGAGCAAGTTCCTGGCCGGATCGGTGGACCCGTGGCGAGAGGAACCCAGGCTGGAGCAGGTTTGCTGCAGAACTTGTGACCCCGTGGGGGACCCACACTGGAGCAGTTTGTTCCTGAAGGTCTGCACCCCATGGGAGAGGCTCACGCTGGAGCAGTTGGTGAAGAACTGCAGCCCGTGGGAAGGACTCACGCTGGAGAAGTTGGTGGAGGACTGTCTCCTGTGGGAGGGACCCCAGGCTGGAGCAGGGGCAGAGTGTGAGGAGTCCTCCCCCTGAGGAGGAAGGAGCGGCAGAGACACCGTGTGCTGAACTGACCACAACCCCCATTCCCCGTCCCCCTGTGCCGCTGAGGGGGGAGGAGGTTGAAGCCGGGAGTGAAGTTGAGCCGGGGAAGATAGGAGCGGTGGAGGGGAGGTGTTTTAAGATTTGGTTTTATTTCTCATTCCTCTATTCTGTTTTGCTTGGTAATAAATTAGATGAATTTCCTCTCTCAGTTCAGTCTGTTTTGCTCGTGACAAAAATTAGTGAGTGATCTCTCCCTGTCCTTATCTCGACCCACAAGCATTTCGTTATACCTCTTCTCCCCTGTCTAGTGAAGGAGAGGAGTGATAGAGAGGCTCTGGTGGGCACCTGGCTCCCACCAGGGTCAACCAACCACAACTTGTCATACTGAAGTACATTAATGTTCCAGATTTTTGCTACAAATCAGCGGGTAGTCTTACCATTACGAGGAAAATGTCTCTAAAGCTTGCGTTGGTTTGGTTTCTGCTACAGTTAAAAAGTTTAAAACAAGGACAACGTTTTCTTGATTCCTACAATACATAAAATATTGACACTACAAGAAACTATAAATGGATATTTAATATTTAGAAGATGAAAAGTGAACATTCTCTTGATCTGTAAGCAATGATAGCACTTCATATTTGGAAAGCACTAGAAAAATATTAACAAAAGATTCCTGAGATTAATACTGTAATGTTTTATGTCAGCATTTAGAAATTAGGACAATAGAGTATAAACAACTCTGTTGAATCCAAAGAACGGAAACTGATGGCAGAGCCAGGTTTAAAATCCCAGGATATTTTGACTCAGTCTCACACCGTGTCCACACAGCCATGTGTCCCTCTACTTAAATTTGCTTACAAGACTCAGTAACTGTAGGCCTTATTTGTCTGTTATTATTGTAAGTAGGAGTTACATTTTTATATTTTGTTAATGCACATACCTTCTCTTTGAACAGAGAAGCTCACACAACAATCACAGAGCAACCATGCTTTTAATAGAGCAAAATAGATGCCTAACTGTGCTTTAACTTTTTGTTTTACATCGTGACCTCATGGTGATATCTCTATGATGTCATAGACATTGATTTAAAAGGGATACTATCATTTTTTCTAAGTTCTTCTTGATAGATTATTTATTTGATCAAGAAAATATTTTTCAGTTGTTTAAACTGTACTTTACAATTCACCTTGAAAAATTTAGAAGTACCCAAAATTCACGTCCTATTATGTTGGTCAAGTCACTTGAATTTGTTTCCTGCTCAAAACCATTTAATTAATGGTTAGATGTTACAATTAATGTTATAATTTAGTACACTATTCAAATAAATGAATGGAGCCAAAACAGGTTTTGTAGAAGTGCTTCCTGATCCTCACACAAAGATTTTTACTCAGAGGAGTGAGTCACAAGCTAGTAGCTTAAGCAAGTAGTCTTTTTATAGAAAAGCTGGACTTTTCTTTTTGGAGTTACAAACAAGGAAATTAATCATCCAGAAAATTTTATTTTTGTGGTAGTAATTTTATTTTTCATGCTATTAAAAGTATTTTTGAACCACATCACATTCTGTTCTAAATACGATACTGATTATTTTTATTTTTCATTGCATGAAAGTGCAATAAGACTCATGTACCATTATTTTAGGGGCAACAAAGCTCCCAAAAAGGTAAAACAACTTCAACTCAGTATCAAAATCCTTCATGTAACTAACTAATCATGTTCGGATGAGTATGTAAGCAATTAAGAAGTTTGCTAGACAACTACTGAGAAATTCATTTGCCACTGTTGGCAAATAGCTCACAGAAGAGGGCTTTGTTCGAGAAACAGTCATCTTTTCACACTCTTTAGACTGGGTGATAATAGGCAAACACCAATGGTGCTCCTATTAAAGTAGCCTGAAATTAGACGTTCATTTATAATACCATACGTGGCCTGCATTATAAGCCATTGGTCAACATACTGCAGCATCATCGGTCTTCAAGAAGACAAAAAGTGAGTTAGATAGTTTTAGTGGCTTTACATCAGGTGACTTTCACATAAACCCCAGCAGTACGATACCTGCTTCTCTCCAGCCCTTCTAAGCCTCAAATCTTAATGTTGCTGACAAGGCTTTATGACTAGCTGGTCAAGTTTTGCCCCTTACTCTCACCCATGTAACTTCATCTACATGCACATGCTCCAAAATCAGCTAACCTGCTACTTCCAGGCATTCATCTCACATTAGTTATCTAAGGCTACTGTTGTTCATGAAGCCTTTACATTATTGTCTGCAAAACGTAGTAAGCAGACTACTTCTTTGCAAAAATACTCTAACCTTCACAGTAAAATTGGCTGCTTCCACTATAAAATTATTATATGGATGGAATTAATTATGCAAAAGTTATTCAAAATTAGTTACCTTTGCAGAATCTATATAATGAGCTAAGTCTAGTCCAAGGTCTTAACATCCTTAAAAGAATTAAATTACATTTTATATAACTACTTTGTTTTACGAATGAAGACTGTATCAAAGAAAAAGTAAATTATCCATTGGTAACTGCATCATGCTTCTACTGAAATATTTTATTTCTTTCACGTTATATACACTAAAGTTTAGAAGAGCCCTAGTCTTTTCTGACATAGGCTTCATGAACTTTCCCATCAAGTTTTCTAAACATAAGTTCTTACATAAGCTACCATATGCCACTCTATTTGTTGGTAAAGAGAGGACTGCCTTGGTAATATTAGCGGATTTCCATTGCAAAGTCATTCTTTTTTGTCTTGTGCATAACTCTGACAACTAAAACATAACTGTCTATTACCGAAAGGGTGTGGATGGAAACAGCAACTATTGAACAGTTCCATCTCACAGCACAAGCCTATATCCAAAAAAATATTACCAAACAACTTTTGCAGACCAAGGTCACTTCATGTTTTTACCTGCCCTTAGCTTCTCTATGTATTTTAACAATGATGTTTCGCTGTGTGCATTCAAATAATTGATGACTTTTTAGAAGGCTTTTAAGCATGTATAAATTTATTTTATTTATTTTTGATTAGTGATGATCTTTGCACTTTGGACATGCTAGTTGCAGCTTGTAGCAAAGCCACAACACACAAAGCATTTTTTATTGTGTAAGGTATGTCTAGAGTGACTTTGTAATTAAATGCAGAATGTAGTCTGGAAAACTAGATAGCTCTGAGAATATATGGAGAATGAAAGATAGAAGCTTTCCTCCTTGACTTAGCTGATATGTTATTTTTATTCCGCCCCACATACAAAATAAGCTTCACATCAGAAAAGGAGCTACTACTGCTCAGCATATCAATGACATTTGCAGCAGATGCTCAAGGGACTGAAGAAAGGGGTTATGAAAACCCTTTTCAATGCTATCTATACCGAGTCTAGTTTAATTCACAAATTAAAAATTCTTAGTAATGAATCCCATTTCTTAACAATTCATTGGACATTAAGCTTAAACTATTTTTGTTTCACAGTTTGAAAAAGAATGGATAAAAAAAAATTACTTTTAGTGATACATTCCCAAAGGTTCATAAGGCATGTCCTTTGAATTCATCAGCAATGAGATCAAGCAGGGAGCAGAGATTAAATCATCCTCTGAGAAGCCTTATAATTAGAAAACCCCACAACTGTTACCTGAAGAGCAGGACAATGAGAAGTCAGATCATTTGTCCTAAGGAGAAAAAGGGAGTTGGAACAACTCATCCGAAAACAATCTTGACAAAGATTCTGGAGAAAAGGTTTATAATTGTGAAAACAATTGTTTTCAATTTTTTGTGGTATATATTTACTTGATAGGAACACTGACAAATTGTATTCTTGGGAAGCACGTTCTTTTAGTGGCTGTCAGTTTACAAACCATATTAAGAGATTCCTGCATAGGTCATGGAAAAGGTTAGACCATTGTCCCAACAAAATCTGGTGAACATACAGGATTATTACCAGTAATTATTTTTTTTTTTCTTACAGAAGAACTTGTGCGTAATACCATATAGGATATGGAGGTTCTAGAAGAATGGTTGATAAGCCACTGACCCTCCTAGGTCAAATAACAGGTATCAGACCACCATTGTGAAGAGACAGCAGTATGTACAATAGTGTTTCAAGAAGCGATTCTAAGGTTTATCAAGATCACACTGAGATCTTTAAAAATGCAAGGCTTCCAGATTGGAGCAAAAACCCAGAAAACAGACCAGAAAGAAATGTTGATAATGTAAAAGGAGAAAATGGAGAATAATTTGCAGATATGGCCACTGAGTATACTGTGAATTTGCTAGAAGAAGAGAGGTGGCTTAAAGGAAAAGAACTATATATTTAAAACAGTCGTAATGGGAGAACCTGCTTGTTTGGTCATGAGATATGTATCATAGAATCATAGAATGGTTTAGGTTGGAAGATTGTCTTGCTCTTAAAGATCTTGATCTTAAAGATCATCTAGTTCCAAACCCCCTGCCATGGACAGGGACACCCTCCACTAGACCACATTGCCCAAAGCCCCATCCAAAGGCCCAAAGCCTTGAACACTTCCAGGGATGGGGCCTCCACAGCTTCTCTGGGCAACCTGTTCCAGTGCCTCATCACTCTTAACAGTAAAGAATTTCTTCCTAACATCTAATCTAAATCAACCCTCCTTCAGCTTAAACCCACTACCCCTTGTCCTGTCACTACACTCCCTGATAAACAGTCCCTCACCATCTTTCCTGTAGACCTCCTTCAGATACTGGTAAGCTGCAATTAGATCTCCCTGGAGCCGCCTTTTCTCCAGGCTGAACAACCCCAACTGTCTCAGCCTGTCCTCACAGGAGAGGTGCTCCATCTCTCCCATCAGCTTCGTGGCCCTCCTCTGGACTCACTCCAACAGCTCCATGTCTCTCCTGTACTGGGGCCCCCAGAGCTGGACGCAGTACTCCAGGTGGGGTCTCACAAGAGCAGAGCAGAGGGGCAGGATCACCTCCCTCGACCTGTTGGTCACACCTCTTTTGATGCAGCCCAGGACACGGTTGGCTTTCTGGGCTGCAAGCACACACTGCTGGCTCATGTTTTGTTTTTCATCAACCAACATATCACATCATATATAATATATATCATATCATGTTATATATCATATATAATAAATAATAATATAATTTTAATACATGTATTTATATTTAATACATGTACATTATACAAATATATATATATGAATAATATATTTGTATAACCAGACTGTGATTATCACGATAATACAGAAATATGTAAGGACACAGTTGTTTCTTAATTAATCATTTTGTAGCTGGAGTATCTAACTTAGCCCTCTCACATAAGCTGCATTCCTTGGAAATTAGTGATACATAATGGTGAAGCATTGTCATTTGTAAGTTGCAGATATTTCTTCTGCAGTAAATTATTTTTAATGTGGGGAATAGAGCTCATTGTGTCAGTTCTTAGGCCTTTTAATTAATATCTTTTGTGATCTTGCTGGATTTTCACATTTAATTATGTGGTCTAATCTATTTCCCATGACAGCACGCATTTACACAAGTCATTATTTTTCTTTTTGATTATGTAATGTGCTACATGCTATGATTGTAATTAACACCTTTGTAGAATTCAATCTCTGCCATGTGAATGTGCATAATAATGAATAGGTCCAAGATGATATTTTAAAATAATTTAAGATTTTATTGCTTATGACTGTGCTTATGAAATTACCGCAGATTTTAAAGGTTCTTACAGCTGCACAGCAAAACTGGAAATACAATACCTAGCTTGTCTGATTCATCATTCAGTGAACCTTCCCATCCTCAAAAACCCCCAACATATGTTATCTGTGATTGCATATGTCTCCTATAACACAAAATTATATTTATGGTAATGGTCAAATAAATCAATTATTTATTCAAATATAACTGGAAAAGTGTTACAATGTTAAAATGCACATCAGAAGTGCTTACTTTTCCTTTAACTTGTTTAATATAGAAATATATATTGTTCAGATAAAGCTAGAAAAGTCATACAATTTATAAAATCTATTCTGGATAAAACTTACTTGCTGTCTTATTTTATTTTGGGGGGGAAGTGAACACACAGACAGATATTCTTAAAACACCTTGTGGAGATTCCTTCTCTAGCACACTTCTACTACTTGTTCTAGAGATTACTTGTCAGGCTCAGCAGAGGCAGATTTATCACAGAAGCCCAATGAAACATACACAACAAAACCCCACACATATACACAGTTTACAATGTTCAATTAATTCATCCAGAATGATATTTTTTTAAAAATTATCAAGTTAATGTTACCAAGAGATAATCCCAAAGATAAATTGATGCATTAAAGAATAGTATGAAAGTTCCTGGATATTCCAGCTAAAGTTAGTCTGGCCAATAAAGCTGATGTATTTAGTCGTCCATCATTCATTCTCACAAATTATTACACCTTAAAAAGTGACCACACTCTACTACAGACACAGTCTAAGCACCAGTAACTTGCACCAGCTAGAGACTAGTTCTAAGACTGGCCATTTTTCCTAGATCAGGACAGAAATAAGCCTTCTGCTAGCAAACTTTTCACTGCACTTTGTGTAAATCAGAAGTCTACCAGTACTCTGCCCTTTGACAAAGTAAAACTTGTTGATTCCAGTCAACAGCTGCTCCTTGTGGGACTGGTAGCTTGACGGAGATGCTGAGACCTCTCTCCCACTCTTCCTTCTCACTTAAATGTTAACTTCACTATCATTGGAATGAACTTTTGCAAATCTTAAGCTCAGTGTTCTCCTGGACCACCAGTGGAAAAATCATGCTTGGTACTAGATGAAACAGAAGTATAAAACCCCAAAAAGTTCATGAGATAGAAGAAATGTCACAACAGGAGAAAAAAAAAAAAAAAAAAAAAGGAGTAATACCTACAAATCCCAAAGATTAAGCTCTTCAAGAATGCATGAAAGGAAAAGCCAGCCAGTTGCTAGATGGTTCTAAAGAAATTCTAAGAATATCTATTCCCATAAGATATATATATGAGAGATATGAATTACTATGAGAAATCAAAAAGGAAAAGAAACTTCTGAAGCTTTTATAATACATTTGAAACTTTGAGATTATGTTTATGCAACTATACAATACCTATGAAATCCTTAATTTAAGGCCAACGTACAGTGAAGTCTCGAGATTCAAAATGGAGGAAAAGGCTACCATGCCACACCAATTTCAGCTTGCGTAAAACATTGAAAATGTGTCAAACTGCAGAAGAAACAGATAGGATTGCACAGGCTAGGACAAGAACAAATAAACTGTTTTAGCAAACCACAAATAAAATAGTAATATATACATGCAAAATGAAAGTAAAGATAGCAAGTTTGCAAAATACAATCAGAGTGATCCAACAAGAAGCAACATGGAAGACTGCTTGAGTCTAACACACTTCCCAAGATGTTACACAGTAAGCTAATAAAAATATTCTACAAAAACTACTCGGACTTTTTTCAAATTCTAAAAAAACCAACCTAAATCTTAAAGAAATCAGAGAATTTATCATGTTGGAAGAGTATAATAGTTAAAACCTTTGCAGTCACACATAATAACTTGTAATACAATTATAGTAAGATATAATAAAATATGCAGAAGCAGTTGCTTCTGAGGTAAATACTAAACAAAAGTAGAACTATAGGAACTCAGTTCTGCTTCTGCTAAATTACTTAGAATTTCTCCTAAATTCTGTCCAACACAGAACATGCCATTAAAGACAATAGACCAGACAATAGCATGGCCTAGGCAAAGCACTTCAGCTACTAAAACTTACAAAGAAATATCAGATCTACAAAGCAAGGAGGTCATCCACAAGAGAGAAAACCTCAATGAAAATGGTTGAGACATTTTCTTTTGGAGGAAAAGGAGCGATGCAACAGGTACTGCTATAGAAGACAACTCTTGTACTAGCAAATCTAGCCAGCCAAATTTATTGGTTTTTCTCCTTCACATTGTTCTTCCTTAGTCAGTTATTTGTCACTGTACAAAAAAGACCTAGAATTTACTCTGTGATTGTTCATTGATCTTCCTGAAGTGGTTTCGGATGCCCTTTCTGATACCAGAAGCTCTGTTCTAATATGACTCTTGTTTGGGAAAATGCATCTTCGCCTCTCTCTTCTTTATCTGTCTCTCCTCAGGTTTGAGCTGTGGAGAAACAGGATTATTTCTCTACACTAAATTAACTTGTCAGTAGTTAACACCATTGTGCAGCACCCTGAGCTTACTGCAAGCCACTCCATAGATACTAGACAGCATCATGCTCCCCTAGCTCATTCCTTGCCTCTGCTCCACTAACCCATGCACATGTGTGCACAGATCCCACCAAATACACATACTGACTTTGCAAGCCTGTTGCCTGTTTATATACAAGCATCCACACAAGAATGTCTCTCTTTATGTAACAGAATTTCAAGGAAAGAGGCAATATATGGATTCGGTTGTCTTAGACATTTGTAGTATGTCTCTGTGACAATATTGTGAATTAAATTATTTCCTGGGAATGATGAGGCTTTGGGCAACCTGGTCTAGTGGAGGGTGTCCCTGCCCGCAGCAGGGGTGTTGGAACTAGATGGTCTTTAAGGTCCCTTCCAACCCAAACCATTCTGTGATTCTATTATTTATGCATGTATTATGAATATCTTTACATTATATGTGGTGAGGATCAACAGACATTCTAAAAAGTCTGAAAACCAATGGAAGAGAGTCCTCTGTAATATGCCAGTTGTTACCTTGACTAAAACTGTACATAATATTTGGTCAGCCAATTTAGAAAGTGTGACTAAAACTTACATGAAAAAAAGCAAGGTAGTAGGATAAGAAACCCAGATATTTTCTTAATTGAACAGAAACAAATAAGGTCACATACGCAAATGTGCAACTTATCTTCATCTCACTCAAATAATTTTCTCTTTTTACACTTTACATATTACTTTAATGGTTCCAAAAGGATGTTATTCTTAATTAAATTTTATTGCATCTGTAACCTGATTAAACGCTGCCTTTAATCTCATGAGTACATGCATCTAATTAAATCGGGAAAATATGCTGCAGTCTGGCTTCTCTTTGAAATATTCTTCCATAATACTCAAATTTTTTTTAACTACTCTGCACAACTCTCTAGAACATTTCAGCTGTTAGTGCAGACTATACATACCTAGAGTATAGAGACTATGAATCCTATCCTTCCCTAGTGTTGTTCACATAGTTATCATCCTACTCTGCTTTGATGGATCTTCCTTTTGAAATGTTTTTCACAGACCAAATTGTAATTACTTTAGTTCCCTGAAAAGCACTGAGTAGTGAAGGAGAGGAAGACATAGACAGGCATTAAAAATCTTTGAAGAAAATATATCTTGAAAACAGGAAGACAATTGTAGTAAGAAAGAGCCTGTAGTTTCAGTTTGGTATAGCTTTAGTATAGTTTAGTAGTTTCAGCATAAATACATGGAATCAGGCAGTGTAAAACCACATCAAGTTAAATATATTGCTCTTCTGCAATCTACCTATAACTAACACTTGAGGTTTTATTGGTTTTTTTACAATTAGTGTTAAAAGTGCATGTAAATTTATTGTGCAATAAAATTAAACAAAGACCTGAGTTTATCAGTACCCTTATGTCAGTTACATTCCTGAAACTTAAAATGGCACACCTCTATCTAAACTATTTCTAAGGCATCTACCGTTTTCATATCTGAATGCCAAAGTCAATGTAAAACTATTTACTATGGGTGGGGACAAAGGCTGGCTGAATTCAGATGAAAGTACTCTATATAACTGAGCACCTACTTGTATTCTTAAAGTCAGTAATCACATTACATGTTTAGGTTTGGGGGTTCATGTTAAAAAAAAAAAAAATCTGAAGAGCAAAACCATAAAAATCTTGAACATCAGAAAGTACTAAATGAACCCCAGAAGAGCTGGAGAGGGGAGAGAGATCAAAGGGGAAAACTGACAACAGACTTATGAATTACAGACCCACTTTATATAATAAAGAAAACATCATATATCACTACTTGCTGTAGCTGATCACACACAAATAAATCACAAAGGCAGCAAATATTCTGTCCAAAGTTATATACAACAAATGACTGTTTGAACTTTGTGTGTTCACTGAGAAGTACTAAGACAGCAAATAATAAAGGCCAAAAAAATCAAGCACATGCATGCCATGACTTCATGCTTCCAATTAAATAGACACAAATTAGTTGCTATGTTGCACTGACCTTACTACCCTGCTCCAAATATTTATGCTTGTTGCTTCTCCTCCCTTTCCTACCAAAAGGAATTTTTCATGGAAAATAAAGGAAAGCTGACTTCCCACATGAGTTAACTAAAGCTGTATGATTTAAAGTATCTAAACATCCTTCCACAGACCTTTGGACACGTCTCACACACACTGGCTGTTCACACAGCTGGAGAACCAACAGCCTCCTTCCCTGTCACTGAAGGTCCTCTTGTCTCACAAATCCCAGCATGTACGATCCCACCCCAATGCTCTCTCCTGCCAGACTCCACTGGGGTAACAGGCAGCTTAGAAAAGGCATATGAAGAGCCAACCAAGACAATCCATAAACTGAATTTGCCAAGCACATACCAGAGGACTTAATTTTTCTTGTCTGTGTCCGGTTGCAATACATGCTGCCGTGTCACTGTATTGACCAGGTCTTATAGCATTATGACTACTTTTGCAGCAATACAATATAATGCAGATTTCTGAGGACCTTGAATTGGTTTTGGCTAGAGTGTATTTGAATTCTTGGCCACAGAGCTTTGAAACACTTGTTTCTTTTCAGTTGCTACGGTTGTTTCCCATAGACTGTAGATTGGTATTGTCTATAGACTGAGAGTGATCCAGGCTAAAAGTTCAAGATAACTGGTTTTAATGTCACAGTTTAGGCAAGACTAGCTGTAGCTCTCTCTGAAGCTATTATTCAGAAATTTCTCCAACAAAAATGAAGACCCCATGCATCTCTACCACTTAAAGCCTTCTCTTTCAACTCTTCATGCTGTATTTTTTCCTCTCTGAAATCCTAAAATTAGCAGTTTATCTTTCAAGTGTTTGAATGAATTCAGTTACAGCTGGGGAAGGATAAAGAAGAAAAGGAAGGAGAGAAGATCTCATAAAATGTGTGAGGTTAATGGCTAGTGATGAACTCTGAGTTGAAAGAAATATTGGCAAATTTTCCATTACACTCCTGTAAGCAAAATCAAGTTATATAACCATATTTCTGGACACAGTGCATGGAAACCTCCTATTAAAAACAAATTAAAAAATAACCTATTAAGTTATGCCTTCCTGAACACAATACAGAGAGAACAGATTTAAATAAATGGTCCATCAGTTTCTTAAGCACTCCATAATAAATAGCCCAGTTTGTGTACAATTTTCATGATGAATTTTATACAAGATGTGGTTTTCAGAAGACACAATGGTCCAACTTTTCTAGAAAGAAGAACCATAGAAATACTTAAAGAGGTCTTAATCACCTTTTTTAATCACAACTAGTTACATGCCTTTTACATAATATACCATCACCCCACTGTGTAAAAGAACGTCTGTGAACATTGCGTCCTATGATTGTATAGCTCATCACATAACAAAAAAAAAGGCATTTTGACAGTTCACAACCAAACCATTTATGCAGTCCTTACAAGATTGAATATTCCTGCCATATGACTGAAAATAACAACTCAATTATTCATGTGAAAGGATAATAGTCACATGATAAAGAAAATGCATTTTGGTGTCAACAGTTCTACATCCCAGGCCATTACGGGGGGAGAGCTATGGGCCGTATGAAAGAAAGGGGGAAGAACCAGGTTGCCAAAACGATTCGTCAATCTGGCACCCACTTCTTCGCGGTCTCTGAATGCCATTACAGAGCCTGGAAATCAGGGAGTTGGGTATAATCTAAATGAGTTCTGCTGGGTGACTGTATTTGGCATCACTGCAACGCACAGCAACATCTTTAGTGTTCTATGTTTAGTTATTATGCTACCTATAAACTTCTAATCCTAAGAAAAACATAAGACAATACTAAATTTATAAAATTAGCCATATTTCGCAAAGTCAGAATGGCTTTCCAACTTATTGGTGGCTTGAATAAGATCAAGGTATTAAAATTCTTAATGCCTTAATGTGTGAATAAGGGACTAAACAAGAAAGATGTATACACGAATTCAAAGTCTATTCTTAAAGTATAAACCAGATTAAATTAGAAATCCAAGAAAATTAGAGCATTTACAGAGAAGGTCACAATAGTGGACCACTAAAACCATAATGGATCCTCTGTAGTTCAACATTTTGGAGTAAGCTTACAACTACTTCATTTTCAAAAGCACTTTTTTTTCTATGAGCTGCCTAAAATGGATTATATGGGTATGGAATTAAAACCACGATACTGCCTAAGTAGCCAAAGCATCTAGAAAGCGCATGTCTATCACACAGCATCTCAGTTTTGTAAATAGATAACCAAGTGAAGATGTACAGTAACTACAGACTTGATGGGATTTGGCAACAAATAAATTTTGTAAGCACATAGTAGTGCTTCTGCTTCCCTTCATATGCCTGTAAGTCTGATCACATGTATTATTACTTAAGATGAGTGGGTTTTCTCCTCCATTTTCAGTTCTACTAAATACTATTCTTCTTTGCAGGTTCTCAGGTAATTTATTGTAACTCTCTGCTTGACTCGCTGCTTCTCTACTTGCTGAAACAAAAGTGCTGCTAAGATGAGCCAATCTTACAAATAGTTTAGAAATAACTATGAGTTGTTCAACAACAGTATTTTGCAGACCTAGTATTTTACTTATCTGGGAAAAAACCAAGCATTTCCTACACTCCATGCCATGCTGAAAAAGTCATTTTACCCAAGCTCAAAACTTTCTGAAGCTCACTAGAGGAAATGCATTTAAACATAATTCCACTTTTTAATACTATGCAAGCCTTTGCCCTTTCATGTTGCCCAAACCTGTTTGTTCACTTCATATCTGTCCCTTTTAATATCCTTCCTTTCTCTGTCATCTTAAACTGTCTACAACAACTGTCATAATACATACATAATCACACATGACAATTTCCCCCCATAAACTTTCACAAATTCTTATTTATTTTCATCTTACAATGTAAAACAGCTCTACCTGAATTACTTTTTTTTTTTATCCTGCATGTTCTTAGGTATTGAATGTTTTATAAATTATGTAATGCAGACCAGCAGATAGAGATCCTTAATGTTGTTGGTATTTATGCATAACTGTTAAAGAAACATGAAATACTCTAATTTCATTCAGTTTTCTCTGTTACACATGCAAATTCTGACCAGGTACACTGGTTTCAGAACAGCTATTCTTTAAGTACAAAGGCACACTAGTTTTTCCTCACCCTTTTCAAGGGTAAAAATATAATTTTATCAAAGAAGCATTTTAGCTACACAAACACATACATAGTAAAGATTTACGCACACATGTATACAATGTGCAATGCACATACCAGTCACATAGCTATGGTGTAAATCTAATTTCAGACAAAGGAAGATAAATTTGAATAGCATATTCATTTTGCTCCTTAGAATGCATGACTTTTACTTTCTTTGAACATATTTCACTGCCCTCCTTTCTTTATATTACCATTTTATTTGAAAAATAATGGGGGAAAAAATCTCACAAGAAAAAAGAGAACACATCAAGATCTCAGGACCATCAAAGCAAACAGGAATGTATTATTGAGTTACAATAATCTCATATGAAACATTTTTAAAAAGAATACATTAAGTAATGAAATTATGCTGCTGTTTTACAGAAGATGGATACAACAAAATGAATGTCTTTTATAGATTTGATCACAAACACATGTCTAAGAAATGATCGAGTTAGTTACAAAAAAAGTAGTACTAGTGAATCATTTAACAAGAGTTTCCCTTTCCATCTTTCCTCTGTTTATTCTAGCAACTGTTTTAATAAAAATCACTGTTTCATACACAATATCTACTCCCATCATTCTTCTCTATCATGCTCTTAATGTGGGCACTGTTGAAAGATAAACAAACATGCTATTCAGTTTAGGGGCGGGGGGATCATAAATTGCCAATAAATAAATAAATAAATAAAATAAATTTAAAAGATATAATAAAGAAAAAAATTGCCTACTCACTCTGGCCTGAACAGCACAGTTTGTGCTGCAGTTTTTATTTCTGGGGAAGGGGAAGAAAGGAATTATTACCCAAGAAATCCGAGGAAATAAAGTAGTTTTTGTGCAAGCAAATACATGTTTTCTTACTTTGCATAAATTACTATTTTAAACTTCAGGTCTGAAATTAACTTGAATCACAAATTAAAACTGTGTCTTTCAACCAGAGGGAATCGTGCAGAGATCAAAACAACAAATATAAGCACTGACATCGAGGAGATAAATGCTCTACGAAAAAAAGTTAATCTGACATTTCATGACAACCCGCTCAGTGCTTACCAGGTATGTGCCACAGTGAAACGCCGCTGTTTTGGTATGTTGCTGTTTAAAAGCATCCTGCGCAAAAGCCTTGGAGAGTTTCGAGGAGAAATAACTGGAGACAGCCAGGGAGAAACAGATGAAGATTTCCTAGATGTCCTGGACTTATCATGTTGCAACAGGTTTTCCCTCAGGGTCTTCACAAGATCTTCATTTAACCATGGATTTTGACAATGTGTATTATCCACTTCAGAAATAGCCAAAGAGTCTGGACTTGTCTGCTGAGCCATGTTTCCCAAGGTCTAACACAATCGAATATTGGCTTAACTGCTTAAAATACTTCCTTTCTAAATCAGTTCGAGAACTGTGCAGAGCTCCAACTCCAGTCCAGCCTATTCTGCTTTCAACATGGTGTCGCCTGCCCTCAGCGTCTCTCTAAGGATAATGATCTACAAAGAAAAAAGCAAGCTAACTCCTCCACAGAAACCTATTAAACATTACCACTCCTCTCACAGCCCTGCTGCCAAAGATCACTTACTAGCAAGTGAGCACAGAGGAAGAAACTGCTTTAGCACAGCCTTTGCGAGAGCTGTAAAGCTGCCTGTTAAACTATTGGAACTAATGTGCTGCAGCTGCTTGAGTGACTTCTGGTTATGTACATAAAAAGTGCTGGAGGAGGGCTTAAATATCAGATGTGTGCTCATTTTGTTTGGTTATTCTTTCTGTTTTCTTATTCCTGAACCTTCAGAGAGGCTTAAAGGAAAGGGGACTGCTGAATAACCTCTTCTGGTTTTTCCTGGATCTACAGTATTTATCTTTGTAGCCCTGTTTACAAATCAAGATTACAAACTTTTACCTCTGCAGCTACCTATCAAATGCTACAATTAATTAATTAATGTAAAAGGGCTTAGGTTCTGCCCTTCCGCCCCCCTGCTGTCACCCCCCCAAGTCAGTTGATCACAACCAGTGTTCAAGTGCATTTAGCAAAGCCTAATACTTGCTATTTTACATTTTCCAGAAAAACAAAACAAACGTCATTTAAGATCTGTGCACAAACGGAAATCAGACTATGACAACTACTAGTACTTGTTTAATGAGATTTTCTTAATGTAGTATATCATCGTATCATGACCACTACTCAAACTAAGTGTCTTTTTTCTATTCACAGCTGGTGAGGAAATAAACTATCGAAATCTATTAAAAGAGAACTTCCAAACTATAAAAAGGCAAAAGTATTTGCGTTTATTTGGTCAATACAAACTGCTGATAATTTTCATATTTAGAATATCTTTTTTTCATGGCATTACGCAAAGAAGATATCTGTACAGTTTTCTGATCCAGCAAAAACTTTGTCAATCAATCCCGAGATTTTTTTTATTGTTTTTAATTAAAATAACTCCCTTCATCTATTCTGAAAGACAAAACTTTTAAAAACACATTCAATTTTCTTCATAACTCATTGATAGCGGACAAAGACCTGTAATAACTGGTGGTAGGTCAATATTTGCTCAAGCTTGGTACATTCATTTTTACAGCAACAACAACAACAATCTTTCCAGTTATGACCCTACTTCCTGTTCATTGTGCAGGAACAAACCACCACCATTTTGTGAGAGATTTATTTTTAATGTCAGAACATTGGTTACATATAATTTTTGTTGGTGCAATATATGTTTCCTCTTTTATGTTGTTTTATGATCCAGCTTTCCTTTGTGAATAAGAATTTCCTTTTGAAGCACACACAGGGTCCAGGCTTTCAATGGGGTGAAGGGTGTTTGACTACAATTGCATGACCATGTGTGAAAGGCAAATACTGTTTTCTGTCTTATGGCAAAATCAGAAATCCTGCAAAAGCAGCCTCCTGTCACATTGGAGAGGAACCACCTTTGTACTTAGCACCGAAGCCACAATTCCTGATGGGGATTATAGAGAGAACATCATGATGCTGACAGAAGTAGGGCAGAACAGCAACAGAAAGGTCAACTTACATTAAGAATGACTTTGCTATCAGGTGTCAGCCCCATTATGTAGACAAGTTTAACTGTACTGTGTCATATGTGAAATTTGATAACAATGTATTTACAAATTTAACTCAATATTGAACTGCACAGAATGCAGAGATCACTGTGCATCATGGGGTTTTTTGTATTTTTCTAAAATTTTACAGATTTAATCACTATATAAAAACTAACATTGACCAAATACAGAATAAAGCCCAGATATTATTAAAACTACAAAACAAAATTTAAAACTATGTTTTATTGAGAACAAAATTTAAACTGGAAATGAAGTGTTAATCCACAATCAGAAAAAGAATTGGATTAAATCCTAACTAACACAATAACTGCTTCCACTCCTTTTTGACTGGAAAAGTAGTACACACAGCACTGGTCCTCAACAAGCAGACAAAATACAAGCATAATATATGAAAATATTTATTTTATATCTATGAAGAACAAACATATGATCTCTCTATTATTCTTTCTTATTTATTAAAAGCCACTAGCAATTCCATATGAGTCCAATCATTGTTTTCAAACAATACAGTCTGTATAATGAGAGCTATGTTCTCGTATGCTGTGAAATACTGCCATCTGACGTCTATTCCAAAGCATGGTCTTCAGATAGCTGCAGTGGCTTTATAAAACTACACAAACCGACCCGTTGGAGATCAATGACGTCAATAAGACCATTAACATTTATTACAGTGGGCCTGGGATCATGCTTTAAGTTGCACTACACTACAAAGATAATTACAGAAGAGGAAAGTATTAGTCCACAAATGAGCAGTTTTATTACTCATGTTCTTAAAAATATTAGAGCTAAGTCAACAAGGACTATTAGCTTGACACCCTGCATTACAGATATTGAGTGGGGGAAAAAAAAAACAATGTCTAGGGGTACTAAACAAGATCTTCACATGCTCAGAACCACAGAAAAATAATTTTAATTACCATAAACAGTCTCACAATATAAATGATTTAAGAATCTGTTGAGCTCATCTATGTAGTGGCTAGTACGTACATGTACCGTCAAAACTCTCAAGCATGCTCATGAAGTTAAATGAAAGCCTTTGAATGGATTTTATTATAGACTAGAAACATGAACAGTCTTCAGTGCAATAAAAAATGTAGAAGTCTAACTTCCAGCAATATCGAATAACCACTATGCAAGTTAGACAAAATGCTTATCTTACAGTCAGGACTGGGGAAAAGACAAGGCAGAAAAAGGGCAGTAGCATTAGGTAGCCTACCCAGGTACTAGAATAAAGCCTTGAAACAAAATTATTACATAAGGAAAAATTATCATTTCTAGTTTAATATGTCTAGCTACAGTTTAAAAAAAAAAGACAGCAAAGTACAATTTTTTTTCTATAAAGATTTTGATTAATTAAAGAATAGCCCTACTTGACTGTGTTTTAATAAAGACATATCTGATTTACCTGCAAAGATCCCCACGATTATTATTAAAACTGGAAAACCTTGTTAGCTACTCCTTTGAAAAACTTCTTTAGGTAAAAAAACCAGTATGTGTTTTCAACACACATTAAGAAAGCATAGAGTACAATTAAAAAAAAAAAGCTGTAGGGTTTTTAATCAAGATTACAAAAAACCTATTCAATATTTTTTTTTTTCTCATGAGTTATTTTTCTGGGTTTTTCCCCAGTCCGCTAGTGAAATGAGATCACTGAAACTGGTCTGTGAAATTCCACCTAAAAAATTATTTACTGTTTCTTTTGAAATAAGAACATTTGAGAGCTGATACATATCACATTTCCAAAAGGTAATACTGATAGTGCTTTAAGCATGTCCATGTTGTAGGTCCTACTGGCATTTGATTTACTTTCTGATTAAATGTTCTAATTTAAGGCACTCAGAGTTATATCTAATTTTGCAGGTTTTGCATAGTCACAGCTGCATAGGTAAAAGTTATAGCATTAGATTTAATTCTGCCTGCTATACATTTAACTAAAACATCATAAGGCTTAGGACAAAAGCAGAGAACTAAATCTCCTTATAACAGAAATGCAGTATTACAAAAATCTAGAAGGTCCTGTAGCTTCTATTCTCTTCCAGTGACCACTGAAAGATATTAAAAAATGAAATTCAAGCATTCAATTCTTGTATTTTTCATAAGTAACATATTTCATAAAAAGGTTTATGATAAATGTACTTAAATATTACAGGCTTAAAGTGTTTACATTTCTGCCAGTCATGAAGACTAAAAAGAGCTACAGCATACAGAAGAGAATAAGCTAATAGGTAATATTGTGCAAGATTAAAAAGGTATTTGATCTCACATAAAAGAGAGTAAACAAGGATTAAAAAGTAATTTCTGTGTTACAACTATTTTGAACACAGAGTACAATAAAGTTACTTTAATATTATAACTACTAATCAACATATAAAATATATTATGCAACTGTGGCTGGTTTAAATTACCTTTAACAGAATTTTTCTTATTAGAGCATAAATGCAGTCACTCACAAGGAGCAAAAGAACTCTTTCACATAAAATATGAAGAGGAAAAGTTATTAAAATATCTTACTTGGGACCAAGCAGAGAATTCCAGACACATAGGAATGCAAGCGAAAGAACAACCCTCCGACACGTTGCTTCTTTGAAAGCAAGCAGATCAGTATCACAGGATCATAGAAGAATTCAGGTTGGTAATGACCTCAGGTGATCAAGTCCACTCTCCTGCTCAAAGCAGGACCAGCTGTAAGGTCAGACCATGCTGAGGTGCTAGAGCACCTGAGAATGGTGCAGAAGAAGTGGAGAGAAAAGAAGACAAAGTCAGAGGTGGTTGTGAAGAATGGATGCTTTACTATGGTTTAATTTCCTGAAGCAAATAGCAGAACACTGAGGGTATGGTGTAACTGAGGAGAACTCTAACTGTAGATAAGGTAGAAAATAAGAATCTTGGATGATACTATGATTCTTATTTGCAAAGAGAGCTTGGTGCATGAATTGAGCAGCATAGCAGTCAAGGACAAAAACAAGAATAAAAGAAGAAATTCGTAAGTGACAGGAAGTCTTAATAAAATGTTATGTACCAGCAAAGTTCACAGTATCATTTTAATACCTGCCAATTGCCACATTCTCAAAGAGCTGATATGATATTTACGGATTTGCCAAGTGCAGGGTAGTGCTTATCAGACTGTTTTCCTAGCGGTTACATGCACGGCCTGCTGGGGAGACCGTAGGCACCGTGGACCTGCAATAGGTGACTCAAAAGAGGATTGGCTGCACTTAAAATAGAAATGGTAGGCATCCTCTGATAGATAAAACTCTCTAATAGACAAAGGTATGGGAAAAACACACGCAATTCTAAATATTCCAAGGAAATTGCACCCTGCTATGTTTACTCTGAGTACTTGATCCTAGTAAATTTGCAGTAATATCCTAATGGAACAACGGTACCCAAAATAGCATTCAAAGACCGAATCAGGTCACCTTTCCAAATAATAGTCACACAGACATACATTTATAAGTATTTTCAGAGGGAGAACAGAATAGAGTAAGAACAGCTTGTGGTACACCCGAAGATGTTTACCACCATCAACAAAACATTTGCTGTTACTTAAAATTTTAGAGCACAATATCAGCTCAGATTCACCTTGCAATTCAATAAAGTGTGTTGTATTTAGTCAGTCATTTCTTTTCTTATATCTTTGGAGTGTTTGGAAATATTGTCACAATTCTATGAAAATACTGTTCAGTTGCCGATTTCCCCGAATGAGCTATTAGATTTTTGTTCTCTTTTCTGTGCATGGCAGAAACAACAGAGATAAGAGAACACTAGGTATATGATAATAAAAGAAAACAAGTAGATACAACAGCTACATATTACAATATGGCCAGGGTCCATTCCAAGAAAAAAGAGGAAGATTTTGCAATCCATGCACATGGACACCAGCAGTATTTTACTCAAATCTCAGAGAAAACACTTAGTCTTATACTTTCAAAATAATTTGCCAGATGGAATACAGAACCATAACAGAACTTCTCAAAAAGCTTTAAACTTTAAACAGAACAGTTACAATGTGTTCTGAAGAATGAATCAAAAATAGAGATTTTCTGAAATCTTTGAAAGGTTCTACAATTCTTTCTACAAATCATGCTGCTGCAAAGAATAAAATAAGGATATTTTCAGAATAGTTTGTTTCTGGAATAAAACGATATAAACTGAGCGCTGTTGGGGGTCATCCACTGTTGTCCCGTAAATAATAGAGTAAATGATCTGTCAAAGACTTCCAGCATAAAAACACACATGGCCATACAAGCACACAAGAAAACAAAACAAATGAAGTGGGGGAAGTGGTCGTCTCAAGAGCAGTCTACTTAGCATTGGGTTATAAATGAAATCATTATGTCAACACTGCATAGGATAGCCTGGAGACTGCCTTCTAACAAGATTACATGTTCCTTAACTTAAAAAAAAAGGATTAAGAAAAACTGCTTCTATAATCAAGAGCTTCCATTAGAAAGTACTGCCACAATCCCATTTGACTACACAGAGAGAGCTATAAACATTTGAAAATAAAATGCCTTTACCATACCAACCCTTGGAAAAAAGGCCTCGGGCAGTGTGACACATGTTAGAATATCTAACAGATACTTCATAAATACAAAAGTGTTTCTTTTAAAAGATTATATTTGGTGTGGCAAGAAGCTTGCCTTGCCTGGAAAAGATAGGCAGATGTATCATTCCCCACACATATGCATTAACATAGAAGTGAATGACCTCATAGGACAAATAAGAATAAACAAAGTAGCAATAACTGTAGTTTCTAAGCAATTGTGTAAGAAAACATTTCCTGGGGTAAGATTAAGGGAAATGAATGTACTTCTACACAATTACATCAAAGAACAGACAGGAGCATTAGGCAGCATTCCTGCCGCTGCAACGCATAAAGATATCTGTTAACTATTAGTTAATTGCAATTGAAGCACATGGCCCACATAGGCAGAAAACAATTATAAGCATAAATTGCTTTGCAGAGCAATCCTGAGGAGAGGGGAAAGGAGAGGGCAGTGGAGAGGACAGGGCGCAGAATGAACAAAGCCAGGCTCCACCTCCCCAGTCTGTATTTAACATGGATATAGACTTGATTTAAAAGTTTAGCAGCTAAGCAAGTTGTGGTTGTAATCTTAGATTTCTTAGGGCTAGACCTGTGACAAATACTGTTAGAGCTTTTGGAAAACCAGTTAGCTTAATGATGAGAGCATAATTGTGCATGTTGATGTCAGTGAATGCATGATGGCTTTGTAAAAATCTACGGATTACAAAGTATCACAAGTACATTGCAAAAATCATATCGACATTCCAGATTCCCAAAGTTCAGAGTTTACTTCTGAAGCTAGCAGGAGCGATAGCTCTTACCAGACTAGATTTAGCCCAGGGCCTCCAAGCATGGTGATTAAGCCAGAGTATAATGTACAAATAAACAAGTACATTTCTGAGAGGTCAGCCATATGCACAGACAGTTTACTTAATAAGGAATCTAGACCATCTGTTATATTTCAAGTAATCTGTTGGTTTGACCATGCATTAAAAGCTGGGAAGAATTCAAAGAAATATTTATAAAACTGAGAGAGGTTAGAAAATAATAAAAAAAAAAGTCTAAAAGTCTACAGTAAGGTTACATATCTAATTCATTGTCTGGAGATGAGCTACTACTTGATGGCAAAAAATAAATGCATTAAAAGAGAAATCACAGCTACTGAAAAAGCTTTAAAACCACAGGATGCTTCAGAGTTTGGAGATTTCTGCTTAGTCTCTTGCATTTATGAATGCTTTAATTCAAGCTTGTTGTTGTAAATTGTTTTTTCGTACTTTCAAGTTACTAAAATTTTGAGTACGTAATGAAAATACACCTTTTAAGAAAGCCATTCACACAATTCACTTAGTCACTTCCATATCTTTTCTCTAGGTGTTAATAAAGTGGTCACTTTACATATTTGTAAGAACTGGAATTTAAACAATACAAAGGATTTGCTTGTACAATGTTACTAGGGATTGACAGAGTGTATTCCCAGCCAGGTGATAAGGCTCTCTGAACAAATTTTGGGGAAAAAAGTTCCTTCCCTGCATCGAAAAGATTAGGATTGTGATACTATGAACATACCACACTTTTTCCTTTACAGAGTTCCCCAGAAAGTAAGATTTTCAGAATCTTTCTGGAATCAACAGTAGGTATTTGTGTATTTGCCAATTCTACAGTGTGTCTCTCTCCATCTTAAGAAGTAGAATTTAAATGGTTTCAAGCAACCTTTTGTGGATATAAATGAAAATTTTATCCTACCCTGTAGAATTCTACCCTGCAGTCTTGAATACTGTTATTTTCTTCTGAATGTACAGAAAAAAAAAAAAAAAAAACAAACCCACTTCAAAATTCCTTTTGGTTGCATATGGCTTATAAACTTTTTGCATAATAAGAGATCTGGTTTTGTATAAGCAATTTTATTCATCCTAATATTTGCCCAAAGCTTTGGAGAAGTTTTCCTTTAACTTTTGCAAGGAAGAAACTAGGAACCAGAAACTAGAGCACAATGCACATTAGAAAAAGATAATATATAACTAATGCCTTAAAAGAAAATGGTAAAAAAGCTAATTTTTTTTAGTGCATCTACCTAGCGACATCCCAAATAATTTATTGAAGTACATCATGTGGTATATATAATTACAGAGGAATAAAAATATGACTAATTATGAAAGTGAAGTATGGCTGCCTTCAGATACTCCAAACTGCAACAGCATTTAAATACGAGGGTTATATATAGCCTATCAGGTAAAGAAAAATAATGTAGTTATGACAGAAAGTAAAGATAATTAGCAGACCTTTAAGATCATCTTATATACTGCCCAAAACTAATACTATGGAGAGATTTTGTTTCTGAGCTTCTGTCCACTGACTTCAAATGGGCACAGGAACAATCTCTACAAGTAGGACAATGAAAGAAGAAATAATTAGTCCTCTGTCACCGTCTATAGGAAAAATCCTAAACCAGAAGCAGTTCTTACCTAATACGAAATTATAGACACTTCATCACTGGTTTAAGGGACACTTCTATTTTCAGAGAAGTTAATGTTTCAAACATTCCTGTTGGATATAAGTGTAATGAAAATGTCCCTTTTTTTCATTTATAAAGCTGAGGGCAAGAAAGATTGTCAGAGCTTTATAGAATATGTTAAGCATTTGTATTACATTAACAGCCCTGGATTACTGACTGAAACCAAATCAAATCACACTAACATGACAAAAATTATGTGAAACATTTGAGTTGCAGAATCCAAAATTCTAAGCTGAATTTTAAACTATTCTTTCTATGCTTAGATAGGTTATTCTAGTTTTAATGTTAACAAAAAAACACATATGAAAGCCCGCTAAAAATGTTTACCAGCAAGTGGAAAAAGAACTAAGGATTCAGAGGGATTTTTATGCATTTGAATGCAAAACATGAAATCTATTAACTGAAAGAGATAATCCAAAGGCCAGACCATGAAGCAGCTTAGTATTTTTTTAGTGTTATAATCCTGTTGTTTGTTGCTCATTTTCACAATGTTTGTTTTTATTATTAGATTTCAGATAATTAGATAATGTCCTATGGTCATGTCTTGGTTTTGGCTGAGATAGAGTGTCCCATGCCACCACCCAGAACACTATCCTGGGCCTTGAAAAGCAAGTCTTGTGGCAACATGGCACCCCAGAAAGAATTGAGTCAGACAACAGGGCTCATTTCCAAAACAACCTCATAGACACCTGGGGCAAAGAGCCACCTAGGCATTGAGTGGGTGTATCACATCCCCCACCATGCACCAGCCTCTGGGAAAATCAAGCAATACAATGGGCTGTTAAGGACTACACTGAGAGCTATGAGTGGTGGGACCTTCAAACACTGGGACACCCATTTAGCAAAGGCCACCTGGTTAGTTAACACTACGGGATCTACCAATCGAACTGGCCTTGCCCAGTCAAAACTTCCATGTACTGTCAAAGGGGATCAAGTCCCCATAGTGCACAAAAGGAGTATGTTAGGGAAGACAGTCTGGGTACTCCTGCCTCAGGCAAAGGCAAATCCACCCATGGGACTGCTTTTGCTCAAGGAGCTGGCTGCACTTGGAGGGCAATGTGGAAAGATGGCAAATTCCAATGTGTACCTCAAGGGCATTTGATTTTGGGTGAGAATAGCCAATGATTTAAACTGTATGATGTTGATTGCTGCATAATATTGCATGTCATCACTACTGATGTAGGTAACTTCATCTCCAGCCCTGTCTCCTGCTCTTCCCGTCTGGACTCTCTGACTTGTTCCCTGCCCTCGTCTGGGTCTGCTGGCTGGTGTCCTCATCACCAGCTCTGCTCGGGTGCTCTGGGACTGCACCCTGCCTGTGCTGGGGGGAATCCTCTGCTCCCAGCACATCTGAGCAGCCCTGCTTTCACTGCTTCCTGAAGCAGTCACACCACTAACTGTATCTAACTGAGTGAAATGTATTATTGTAATGTATAGTCAAAAGGGAATATTCAAATGCTGTCTTTACAGACCAGTCAGTCAAAAAGCAATGCATGAAAATACTACAAGTTCATGCCTTCTGTGACTTATAAGGTCACAAAATTGAAATTGTGCTGTTCACAGAATGCAGAGATGTAGAAAAGCAAAAAAAAAAATTAAAAAAAATCCATGCTTAATTTACCTTAAGATAGTTACACAGTTTCCATTATAAAAATTATTCCAGGAAGAATCAGACAATGCTGTAGGACTATCGAAAGAAAATTTCTACTAGCCAAAAGTGCTCTCCGAAAGTCTTTCTTGAAGGCCTGACATATCCAGGCTAGAAGTGTGCCTACAGACAGTGTATTAGCTGCATTTGGGGATTCTTGCTGCCTGCCTGAATACAGAATCAAAGCAGTGGAGTACTGCAGAAAGTGCCTGAGGACAGCTCATTTTCTCTTTAGGAAGGCTGGGCTACCTTTAAAGATTTTTAATGTGCCTCTAGAATCATTTGTGGAATGCATAACCTTGTCCACATATAAGCTTAAAAGTCCTTTCCTACCAAAGGAGACTGGGAGTGGGTACCTCCTTAGGGAAGTAAGAGATCAAGACTGCCTCTCAACACAACTGTGTAACCACAGAGCTGCATTTAGGATATTGGTTGCATAAGGAATGATTGTCATAGAAATGAGCTCCCTCTCTGGTAATCAAGACTCCTGTAGATGTTTGGTGGAATGAAAAGAGGATTAACAGAGTCAATAGATTTTTGCTATATCTGATTAAAAATGCTGACATAGAAATAAAGAGTATCAGAAAAAAATATAACTGTTCAGCCTAAGCATCAAGGCACTTACATTCCTTTGTGAACACTGAGGCTCTGGACTGTCTGTTCCTTTAATTCTAGCAGTTTGCATTACTGAAGGAGAAATGTAGATGTCTTAATTATTTTTGGTTTAATATGCTCATATGAGAAGTAATTTTTTGCCAAATGGGATTGGCAGAATGTAAGATGACAGACCTGATAAATAGTGTCACCTCAACCAGTGATAAAAGATGCCCAGAAACGAGTGTGATGAACCTAAGGAGAGTGCTAGATACCAAGAAAATAAGAACCATACTGGGTCAGACCAAAGGTTCATCTACCTGAGTACACTTTCTCTGACAGCTGCCAAGAGTAAATAATAATTGAGGAGTAGAAGACAAGAAGCATGCAATCACACTTCATAATAATAGCCAGTTTCCAATAATATGGAGTATTTGAGACCTGTTGACTCTTTACTTGACAGAAAAAATCAATGGATTTTTCTTCCATGTGTTTATCTGGTCTTTTCTTGAACCATCTAAACATTTAGCATCTACAATTCTTGATACAAGGACTTCCACAACTTGATTAAAAGTTTTGTAGAGAGCAATGTATTTCAGTTCATTTTGAACCTGGGAGATACTGATAGAAGAAGCAACACATAATCACATTGGATTCAAGTCTGTGGGATCTGCTCGCCTCAGTGGAAGGCTTTTTTAGAAGGGCAACTATAAATTGCTTGAAGGAAGGAAAGATAAAGTGAAATGCTCTCTCTGCCCCCACCCTAGAGTTGGAATGGTATGGTTTCAGTGCTGGGATGTTGATTATACCAAAATGGCAGCATTCTATTGCAAAATAATATCCAAGTAAGTGGTCCCAAAAGTGGCCTACTAAAGAGCTCTGAATAATGTACCACGGTGGGTAAGATGTTGCAGAAGAAATGTTTGTTTCCCTGAGGAGCTTTCTCTTGGAAGCTGCCTTTTGATCACATCTTGATGTGTACAGAGAAAGATTAGAAGGGATTATGGAGAAGATACAGGCTACGGAAAGCAAGGGGATGAAGTGCTCTCTCTCTCCAGTCCCTAGGAACCTCTGCACAGGTGAATATTGCAACTTTTAAACCTACTCAGTTGTCAATGTTCTTCACGAATCTCATTTTGCAGAAACTATTTGAGACTCATGAAAAATGGTCCAGAAACACTTCTACATCTCTCATCTTTAGAAAAGGACCTGGAGGTGGTGTGTGGTGCTCTGAGAAGGCACATGGCATCAAAGGAAGATGAAGCAATTCAAGAAATGAACTAGAAAGTACACTCTATGTGTACCTTCTTACTATGTAATGCTTAAAGTGTTTTCTTTTACCCCTGCTCAACTGCCAAAATGTGTATCATGTTCAAAACAAGCTCTCCTGAAAACCTAAAGGTCAGACAGTCTTATAGTCTACATGGAAAGAGCAGAAACAGGAAAAAACCCTCCGTGCCCTGCAAAAGTGTCCAAGATCCTTCCATTATCACATAAACTGCTCTTACAAGAAGATGAACACCTAAAAAATAATGCTACGATGAAAATATTATCTAACAGCACAATAAATGTGCTCCATAATGTAAATGGGCTTCCAGATCAACACTCAAATGAAAAAATAAAGGCACAAAAGAGAAAGAATACATAGAAAAGGGCACATGAAGAATGGTACACAGAGGAACTAGAAGGAAAACCAGGAGGTCTAAGAAATAGCAGTGATGGTGCAAGACAAAGAACAGTACTGAAAAGTTAGTTCTGCCAATTTTGCTAAATGAACAGTCAGTTCTCTGGAAACTTTTTATCTGAGGAAACCAAAACTCTGGTGGGATGTTTGTGTTATTGTCTATAGATTGTGAATGTCATTATGCTGACAGAGAGCTTTATAACTTCAACACTGTAAATTGAGAACCTGGGGAACCATATGTCCAGGACAGAAAACGGTGTGAATTTGTGCCTAGCATCCAATTTTTAGAGTCATATGATGATGTAGTGATTCCATCCATACACACAGCCAGAAGTCTCATCCAGAAAATCATTATCTTCCATCCTTTCTCCTGGCGTTGACAAATACAATCTTGTCAGCAATTCAGAACACTGCTGGCAAGAATAATTTCCCCAGCCAGTCATTCCGATATGACAGTCTACTCAATTTTATCTGTTTATTTTCCTTTTTTGCTGACATAAGAGTGCCTGCTTTCTTTTCTAGATGTCTTCTCTGACTATGCCACTCTACCTCTCTTCTTTCATCTTGCTGAAATGTCAACTTCCACTTAAGATATCCATTTCCTTCAGTCCCCTATAATTACTAAATGCCTTCAAGCTGTCTTCAGCATAGTATTTCACTTAGGAGAAGCCATCTATAAACATCTGTAAACTTTATCTCATTATCTACCTTCAAATTCTTCGTTGCAGTGACTTTAGAAAAGTGACAAACTAGACTACTGAAAACAATACTTACTGCAGCCATATACTCACTTTTGAATCTCTGTATCGATCTGCTGCTATACGTTGCTTTAAATATCTCTCTGGCAAGGAATTTTGGGTTTGGGATATTCTCCTGGCTTTTTTTAATTTTGTGTTGCTTAGAACATGGGACAACATAAACAATAAACAAAAAAAGTAACAAAGAGTGCTTGAAAACTCAAGTCTACGGTTCTCTTAATATCCAACAACAGGCAATGATCTATAAGTGCTGAAGAGATATATTAGTATCAATTACCATCTGCTGTAAGTCAAGTCAATGCTAGCTACAAAACTTGCAGTAAGAAAATGCTAAAAATTTACCGAATGGGATGCCTGGAAACATTTGGGGGAATACAAGTAGAAATTCTCCCTCTAGTGGACTCGAAGGAGAAGTACAGAGTTACAGTAAACCCAAGCACATAGAGTAACAAAAAGCTCTTTTTTTTTTTTTTTACGATTCGTTACTAATGAATTATTTTTTCTAGTTATTTAATATCTACCCTACTGTAGTAGCTCTGAGCCATAGCCAATAACTACAGCCCCATTGGGGCAGTTCTGTACAATTACAGAATAAAAAGCTTCCATAAACAGCTTAAAATTTAACAGAAATCATAATGAAGAGAGGAGTAAAACAAAGGGAAAGGAAGAGTATAAGGAAACAGAATATTTCACATATATAAGGTAGTGATTTGTACATAGCAGTAATTTCTCAAGATTTTGAACTCAAGTTCAAAGTTTTAAGGAGGATTTCAAGAACAATTAAATATATCTGTAGATGCCCTAAAGATAGCTTCTGCCAAAAGTAAGTGGTAGAGACAGAAGAAAATATAAATACTTGTTAGAAATCTAAGAGGAAGGCATTATAGGCTCATCTATACACTGTATAAAGCCAGGTGCTTGTTTCTTGCAATGGACATCATTGGTGTGCTGGACAGAAGAAATGGTGAGTTTTGGAGGGGAAGACAAGCAGCTGTTCTTTTATGTAATAGAGAAGTGAGAGTTAGAGGACTGGTGCAAAGAACAAGTGGACAAAAAGGAAACGGCTCTATTGTTTTCATGCTTTGCCTGAATGGATGTAAACAAAATGGTTTTACAGTTTCCAAGTCCAGAATTACAAAGGGTAACACAGCATGATAAGATCGAGTTAAAAATTTCATCACCATTATAGGAAAACTTGTATCTTTGAGTTTTTGTTCAGCTTGAAAGATTTTATATTTAATTTTCTGGAAAGCAAACAGTTAAGGTAGTGTCTGGATTTTGGTTACTGACAGCTCCAGATGGTTGTGCTTTCTGGTCAGTCCCAGCCTCTTTCTCTCCTCCCTTGTCCACTCACACACATGATTACAAAGCCTATTCTCTCTCTCTTCAACCTTCTGTTCACAATTTTGGGTTAATTTCAGCCCCTTCCCTACTCCAATTTTCCACGCTGCAGCTGCTGTTTCCCCTGTTAATTTTTGCCTTCTGAGCATAGCTAGAAATTATAACCTGCAGTCCAGATGAACGAAGGCACAGCTGCAAGTCCTACAGCCTGGAACAAGAGAGAGGCTGGACTTGATTAAAAATGTGATCCACGGTTTGGAGTGGAGGAAGCAAAGCAGAAATTATAAGTGGCAGGTTTAGCTCAATATATCTCAAAGAAGAGTAGCAGGCAAGAAAACCCTGTTTACTGAATAAAATTAAATCCTAAAAGACAGTAAAATTGCACACAGAGTTGTAAGGTAATCCCAGATGAAAGGCAGGTGCAGAGCCTTAATCAAACATAGTTAATTCAAGTACGTCTCTAACATGACCAGTGATGGCTGGTCACTACTTACCATCTGAAGGGGCAAATTTGTACCTTTCAAACAGAGTTAAACATGTCATGCCCTGTCATAGTGGATATACTGGGAAGCACGGAATATGTTTAACCCTCAGTTCTTTTCCTCACAGGAGGCTAATCAGTTCATAAAGCTTCTTTTTTTTTCGGTTGATGAAACTGAAAGCATCAAGGGTATAATTTCTTGTACACCAGGTGACAAAGTGGTTGGAGGATGGGAGGAATGACATATCCGCTATGGGACGGGTAAAGTGGCAGGCACTAGGCTGAAACTGAGAAATGTGCTTCTAGCTGAGCTCCGAGTGCACTGTAAACACTATATGGCAAATGTGGTAGCTGCAGAGGCAATACAATCAGGTATGTATGGCTCACAGGATCCCAGAGTGGGAGAAAAACTATGGTACCTGAAAACTCCCTAACACTCCTTAGCAACATCTTTTTGGCCTTCTTCTCATCTTGCTTATCAAGCAGGTACTCTCTTGGTACTTTGTCACCATTCAAAGAAAGTTTGAACTTTTTTTTTTTTTTTTTGGTGACATTACTGTTAGTTTTTTCCCAATAATAACAAGTTTCTTTATTTGTTCAGACACATTTAGTCTTCAGCACTCACAAAACTGTCTTTCTATTTTCCTTCTCTATCTCCAGGCTGCTCCTAAATCTGAGTTTTCTCCATCTGCAATAGAGAACCGCAGTTGTGACAAGAGCAGACTGGGGGCAGTTGCTGCACTGGAGGGCAAGGCTGCTATTCAGGACATAAACAGGCTGGGAAGATGGGTGGACAGGAATGTCAGGGAATTCAACGAAGGTAAATGCAAAGTATTGGAGCTGGGATGGAATAACCCCATGCAATGGTACAGGCATTTTTCTGTCTAGCCAGAAAACAGCTTCCCAGAAAAAGACCAGGTGGACAACAAGCTAGTATGTTTCAGCAGTATGCCCTTGCAGCAATGAAGGCCAACCACATACTAGGCTGTATTAACAAAAATGTTCTCAGCAGCCTGAGGGAAGTGATTTTCCTTGTCTTAAGACCACATGGAGAATATGACGTTCAGTTTTGAGCTTCCCACTGCAAGGACACTGACAGACTGGAGTGAGTCGAGAGAATGGCCACAAAGATAAGGCTAAGAAAGGTGGCTTTGTTGATCCTTAAGAAAAGAATGCTAAGCCGAGATCTTGCTGTTGTCTGCAGCTACCTAATGGGAAGGTGTAGAGAAGATGGAGTGAGACTCTTAACAGAGTTGCACGGGGATAGGACAACTGGCAGCAGATACAAATTAGAACATGTTAAGTTCTTGCTGGATGTACACAAATATGAATTCCCATAAGGACGGCTGAACATTGGACCAGGTTGCCCAGAGAGGTTGTAGCAACTCCATCATTGCAGACATTCAAAACCAAACTGACATTCCCTGAGCAACCTGCTCTAGCAGGAGGCTGGACCAGAGATCTCCAACCTATGCAACTCTCTGAGTCTTCATGCTGTCCTATCACTCACTATTACGGAACAGGGAATGCTTTTTATAAATTCAGATTTCTAAGAAAATCACAATACAAACAAATAAATGCAGGAGAGAGAGGCAAACCCATCTACAAGATTATGTATAGGGAAAGGGGTTATGCTAAATACTTTGTTCTGCTTTCTGATTTGAGAACTGGGCATAATACGAAGCTATTGGGGATGAAAGTTCACAGATAAACAACTTAGATCTTCATGTAATAAATACTTGAAGTGTGAAACTCCTTGTGAAGAGTTGCTGTAGATAACAAAAGTTCCTAAGAGCTGAAAGGCACAATAGGTGCGTTTGTGGAAAATAAATCCATTTCACATTGTTAACTCAATAGCACCCACACCCTGCTCAAAAAGGCCCACAGCCGAAAACAGCTGGGAGATGAAAAAGTCTTAAGTAGATTTATCATAGATGCTTGTGCTGCTGTTATACTTTTTCTTAAAGACTTGCTTATGGAGAAAAACACAGCCAAAACCAAAATACTGTCCTTGATGAACCATTCGCCCCTCCCCAAACTGTTCTGAGGGAGGGAGAGAGAGAAAACTGCTCAGCCAATTAACAGTTAACAGAGATGATAACATGCAAGAGGGGAAAGCTAGTGGAAAAGAATTTCTGAAATGGAAACTGTGCATGGATTCGAAGATGAGCAATTTGAGTTTTAACTTCATGTGAAGTGGAAAAAAAGAGAGTGAGCAATTGCATTCAATAATAAGTTTAGGAACAAAAGGAAAAAACTCAGTTGAACAATAGGAATGGACTTGTTTAACAATAGTGTTCTGCATATTACAGCAGAGGGAAAAATGGGCAGACCAAAAGAAAATAGATCACAATAGATAACTGAAGACATCAGAATAAGCATAATTTTTGCTTGCGGGATTAGGAAGCAAGAGTAAGAAATTTAGAAACATGCTTTAAAGAAAGTGGAGATTTTTAAGAGTGAAGTTTTGACAAAAAAATTGACCACAATATTGCAAGTCTGACAGACTAGATATACTGAAGTACCAGGGGAGAAAGAGAGAATAAAAGGAAGATAAGTATATGCAGATTTTTGGAAAACCACAATGAATTGATGAAAGTTTATAGTGATGACCCCCCAAACACCAGTTACCAAAAATCCCATTTCCTACAATGATGCTGGGTTTCAGTCATCTTCAATTCTGAATGCACTGAGAGTAGATTTAAAAGTGAATCTGGACCTGAATACATATATGAAATTAAGTTATTTCAAGGAAGAAAACACTACTGTCTCTGCTTCAATAAAACATGCTTGTTGGGATAAAAAATAACAATAATACAATCATTCTTGAGGAAACACAGAGGCTTTTAGAGACTTCTAATGACAATGCTATATTGTTTTCAAAACGCCAGTGGAAGCTAAAGCGTTTTAAAAATCCGCTTTCCACTCCCATAATTGCCATCCTAGAGAGCACTGCGCAGCAGGAAAGAAGTCTGACCTTTGAAAACGTTTATAAAGGGCTGCATTAAAAATACAGAAATATAATTTAAAAGTCTTTTGAATGCACTTCCTACAAAAATGCCTCAGATTCTTATGTACTTCCTATCTTCAACTGTTGTAAGTGTATGGTAACTCAAATCCCATTATCCTGTTGTAAAGGGACAGGAAATTCAGCCAGTTTTGGCTGAGGCTAAAATTAAGAAAATCCCATTTCCTGCTTCTATTAATGGGGCACATAATACAGTAAATATTCTTCCCTACCCTTTATCAAGAAGTTCCAAGGTTTTCATGTTTAAAAGAGACAACAGATCAGTAAGATAAATCTTTTCTTTGCACACCACAAAGACTGCCTTTCACAAATACCTTTTTATTTTTAAAAATAAAATCTAGATCATTCAAAGGACTTCTAAATACATCTGGCAAGGTTCTCTTTACTGTGTCTGAACATTTGTTCAGAGATAAGGAAATTGCCTTTATGATGTGAGAATGTATCTTAAGGAATCCTTTTATTAGTATCAATGAAAGAACCTTTAAACTTCTCCCTAATTAAAAAAAAAAACCACAACAATTTGCTGTCATTAAAACATCTACAAAACTGATCCAGAGAAGCTCCTCTCCGTATCTTTGACAGTGTGATTTCTGTAGGTTCTTCATCAGTAATTAGGTAAGTAATCTGTATCTGATGCATCTCTTTTCTTTACCAGCACCAGGAAATAAAATGATACTTTTTTTCTGACATCAGTGTAAAAACATGGCTCTCTGACATTCTATGCTACAATTACATTTCTTTTTAAAAGTTTCATTTTTATTGTACATATAATCTATTATTCAAATACATATTTCCACACAAATAAATAAAATTCTGAAGCCTGAGCGATGTCCCACAGATGCAAGTAGAGATGAAAAACAATAGTGGTCTGAAGTTCTGCAGCCAAAACTTGCAAACTTTGGAACTGACAAGCAGTCCTGAACATGGAAACAAATTTGAGAGCATTTTTTAGTTATGTCACAGAGTCCTCTAAGCTGTCTTTATTTTTTCCTGAAACTCTACAGATTGTGACCACAAGTATAAAATGAAAACAGCATGCCTCGTCTTCACATAAAATCCCGCGCTGTATTAATGAAGAAAGAAAAAAATTAGAGATCTTGGCTACTGCATTTTCCTCAACCCTCCTAAGTCATCCTCTTCGTATTTGCTTGAGCTTAAGGAAAAAAAACCACAACAAAAACAAACCATGCAACAGCATTTACTCCTGTTTAACAGTAGAGGGGGCCCGCTTCCTTAAAAAAAGATCAGTTTTATGCGTTGACAAAGTTGACTATAATGCCTTTCATATTACTAATTAAATAGAAAAGGCGAAAAAATAATCACAGGTGTATTATGGAAGAAAGTTGCTGTGCATTGAAAATAAACGGAGTTATTTTAAGTCCTAACTTGAAAAATGAGAGATTTCTGATTTAGTGTGAAAACCCATCCTAATTTTACCGCAATTGTTTACATTTTACAAAAACAGGTACAGAAAGGCAGTCAGAGGAAAGGCTATTACAGCACACAGATACCACTGTCTGCCCAGGATAAGAGATAAGCGTGAGTTTCCCACCCAGTGAAGAGCGCAGAAATGGAAATTGTGTGGGGGTTATTGGTGCAGCCTGATAAAGCTGCATGCGGGAACCTGTGCTCTGAGGAGACAGGAGCTTCATCAGCACAGGTGTTTGCGCTGGATGGCAGTACAAAGAGTAACGCATGGGATATGCTAGCACGGGGGGAAATACTCTTAAAAATTGTTTTGATGGATGATGTGTATTTCCACGTTCTAAAGCTAACTTTAAAACAGCAAAAGGGCACAGCACCAACTGCAGCTTTGGGATATATCTTGGAATGTATTTTGCAACAGACGCAAATTCCTTCTCACCACTAGTTTTTCTGAAGATAAGAACAACAGGGAATTACAATATTTATTTCTTAAGTAATCAAACGCAATTTAAAAAATATGAAATACTGCCTTATGTAGTATGTTTTGATGATTGTATTACAGACTACAGCCAAAACTTAGCAAAATCATAGGAAGTCTTTTAATTCGTTCATTCATGCTTTTAATGAGTTGGATCATGAACATTGAAAGTAAATAAATCCACACTCCCATATTCTTTAATTGAGCTCAGTGGCACTGTAATGCTCAAATCAGCTGACCATCCAATACCACCAAGGATTCACAGAAATCTTTATTTCCAGTTTTTCCCACCAAAAAAGTAATTACCATTCCACAAATAAAAAATTGTAGATTCTCACTTTTTTTTTCGTTACCTCAGTATGTGTAATAAGTCTTTTTATTTCTTTATCATAATATGTAGTTTATAACTTTCTGTTAGCTGACCTGTTTCATTCACCATATATTTAGGCTAATCCTATACAAATAAACACAAGAAAATAAGCCTACAAATGCCTGCAAACTGTTACCATTAAAAAAAAAAATATTGGCCAAGGTATGATTTGATAGTTTCTCTGTTCAGGGCTTAATATTTCCAAACTTTAACCTTATTATTAAAAAACAAACAAACAAAAACCCTGTATCATCTTTTGAATTGCATATAGTCACCTTAATAATGATTGCCTATTTTTGCTAAGTTAGTCAAGTTCTTTATTATCAAAAATTTTAAAAAGGATTACAATGGCATGCATTTTATAATAATGGAATCTTTGGAGCTTTGGGGGGGTGGGGGAGGGGAAGATTCTTGCAAATAATATTTAGCAGAGTTCAAGTTATTTCAGCAAAGTGCCTCAAAAGCTCCAGTGAAGCATCAAAACCAGGTTATAACAGTTTTGAGGTATACTAAAAATACACCAAAACAGGGCTTCAATAGAATATTAAGCAACTTTTTATCTTAGGAAATCAATAAGGATAACACACTAATGAGTACTATCACTTCTGAAAGATCACAATTAAAATGTAAAAGACATATAAAAAACTATTTTGCCCCACAATGCATTCAAAAAATATTCTTGAGTATCTGTTTGGTTTTTTTGGTTTTATAATACCCAGCAACCTTGTTCTCGGACGCTGCTCAAATTTGTAACTGCTCAATCTACAAAGTTTACACATGATTTTCTCTTCAGTCCTCACACTGGAATACACAGCACTACAGCAGTTACAATGCTGCATTTCCAAACCAGCCCCAGCAGTTAATTTTCAAAACTGAAACCAAATAACTTACACAGATTTTTGTGATTTAGGCACATTACTAGAGATTAATTAATCAGTTATCCACACAGTTAAAAAATATACAAACTACAAAATTAGTTTTACAAACAAAGCTCCATAGGTAAATATATATATGTGCATGCACCAGGTGGTTAGGGAGTTGAAAGGAGGCTTGGAAGAGATTTGTTCACTCCACCTTGAGCTCTCAGAACAACAAGATCTTATGAAAGCAATTAATTTTTTATATGGGCATCTATTAGCCATTTCTTACAGAATGTAATAAACATTTTTACAGAAATGGGAAAAAAAAAACAAAAAAACCCCACATTAAAAACCCAAGCAACCTAATTGCTTTGGAAGTGTAAAATATAGTTGTTTGGTGCAGCTTTGCCATAAGGGCTAAAAGAAATGAATTGAAAAAAAAAAAAAGTAGGAGGACATATTCAACAGCCAAATGCCAAAAAGATTGCATTAAAATAATAATTTAAAGAAAAAAAAAACCCCAGAACAAAAAAAAAAACAACCAGGGAACTGAACTTTTTCAATAGGCTATAGAAGTCAACTGTTAAGCACAACATTATCTGTTATAGATACTCAGAACAGAGTATTTCAAAGTCTCTGCATTGCAGGAACCTGGATTCTTCTGTGCTGTAATTAGCTCCAGACAAAATTCTTCCCTAGAACCAAGTACTGGTAAAACAGAAAAAAATTACACAAAACTCAGATGCTCAGAATGCTACTCCACTACAGATTAAGCTGATTATACTCTGAAATTGGGTCTCCTTGCTCCTCAAGCCGTGTATTTTTATCTTTTCCTTTGAATCAGCCCTATTACTTGTATGGCAAACAAGGTGAGAAAGCTGAGTCAGCTGAAATTATTCCCACCAAAACCTCCACAGAATCGTAATTAGTTTACAGGTGCATTAAAAACATAAGTTAGTTTATTCTAAAGCATCTGGAGTAAAGAAGGCAGCTGGAAGGTAGATTCATTAAAGCTGCTCTGAAACAACAAGAAAAGTTCAAGAGGATCAATGGCTGTATTTAAACAGGTTTCCCTCTCTGCAGACGTAAGTTTAAAAGAAAAAACATTTCTTAACAGGAATCTTAACAGAAGTCTTAAACTTCTACAACTAGGTATTTTTAAATAGCTCTATACCTTCTTTTGACAATTACAAAAACTTGTATTAATAGGTTTTATTCTTGGAATATTTTCTATAAATTAAACTTTGCACTTTGAGATGAAGAATGGTCTTAATAAAATTTAAACAAATCCTTTAAAAAAGACTTTTTGAATCAACATTATCAGAAGTAGACCTTTGGCTAGAAAAAAAAAGTGTCTTAGGTTAAAAGATTAAATATTACTCCACCAAAAATTCCTGATTATGTTGAGTCTGGTTATGTTAATTTCCTAAGGAAATTAAGCTTTATTACACTGTGTTATTTTCATAACAACTTTGGAAGAAAATGAGCACTTAAAAGGGAGAAACTGTAAGGGTAAAGAAAACCAAAGCAACTTTTACTTATTGATTATAAATTCTGCAAGATATCTATGTAAGGGAGAAAAATTATGTTTGCAGCTCCACTAAGCAAGCTTATTGTGAACCTTATATCCAAAGAATATACATAGAATAGAATATTTATAAATGTCCCAGCTTCATTTAAAAGCTTCATTTTGAGAATGTACTGCTTCTGACACTGAAGTCAATCAGCGCAAGACACCAATTTGTAGCTAGGCAGGCTTTCTTAGTTCTACTGTTCGTTAAACTTATTTTTCAAGGCTAGAAAAGGGCAGTCTGTGGTGTTAATAAGGTATGCAGTCAGGACTATGGAGAGTCTACTTGTACCATTAGCTCACATTAATATTATATTAGTATTTATCTCTATTTCTTAGAAAGAAAGTTTTAATAATGATACACTGCTTGATAAGTTTGCATATACTCTAAACCAACATGAATATCTGGAGTAGATGTTGCAGACAGTTCAGATGTGAGATCACAGATCTGATTTTTGGAAGTGAGGTTTATATCAGTTTGAATAGTTATCTTGAACTGAGATGCTTTTCCTAACAGAAATATTCCCACAGTGTAAAAATTGTATAGTACAGCAGTTGTATTACAAAATGTTGAAGAAATACTTAAATGTTATCAGATCTCTTTATAGAAGAGTATAAAATTATTTATGCTGCCAATATTCTAGGAAGGTGATGCTCTGTATTCTCTTCTGTCTTTACCAAGTGTTTTCTCTAGTTGTAATTTTAGCGAAGCATCAGAAGTTACATTAAACACAATAGTTTACTGGTTGAATATTCTTTCTAAAGAGTTACATTGGGGGGCAAATTATCTACTTTCTAAAGTAATAGTATTCTGCTGTCATTGCTGTTTTATGTCCTGATGTAATTTAAAAGTATGTTCTCTGTTCTCTACTATTGCTTTTTGAGGAGAATTGCTAAACATAACACTCTTTGCTGGCCTCAAAGGGAATCACACAGAGCACTTCTTTGGGTAGCCTGTATGAGAAAACAACTCCATGTACCTTTAGCTTAAGACATCTTTAAATACAGAAACTCAAGGCAGAATATGGTAAAAACAGTTTACTGGTAGGAGAAGGTACAGGTGCTGTTTTGTTGCTCAATTTGCTACAGTTGGATACTAAGCTTGGACCTGCTTCTATTTATTTGACTGCAAATTACATTTGTATCATCAAACAGTATTTGACCTATAGGGATATTTCAATTTTTCATAATAAAACACCTGTCTTTTTTTTTTTTTTAACTCTGGAGTTTTAAAAATTCCTGCTATTCTTTCATTCATTTTCTTTGTTTTGTGTATGACATTAAACAACAGTTTTTTCTTTAAGGAAACTGGTGTTTACAGACATGATTACACAAGTATGGCTTTTTATGGCAAATAATAACTGTAAGAAATATTTTCAGAGTATTCAGTATAACAGGTATTCAGCTTAACAGGTATTCAGCCTGCGTACTCAAAATAATTCTATGCCCAATGTTCCCATTGCTCTCAAAGGAGTCCTTCAATGCTGAATAGATGTGAAAACAGATAATTCAGTTGGGTGTCTAAAGCAGACAGGTTTTCTCTTGAGAAATCTACCATCTGCCTCACACTATTGTGGCCATAATCTTCACCAGCTGTCTGCTGGCGAACTTTAAAATAAGAGTATATATGAATGCAAAAATAATATTTTTAAGTTTAGGATATTTTAGAAAGTATTTAGATATTTTAGAGAATGTCTAAATACTGAAAACTTTTGAAAAGGTGATCTCTCTAAATAAGTTCCTTAAAGTAAATAATTAAATTCAGATCTGTTTAAAAACCCCCAAGCCAAAACCATAATTAACATAAACAGCCTTTATGGAGGCAGAGAAAAATGAATGAAGTTATCTAAGGCTGTGCCTACATTAGCAAGTAGTGAGGCCCAATAGGAGCATACCTGAAGAGTGAAACAGCTGGTGCAGGAAACCCAACATCTATATTATTTGTTTCAGGAGCTTTAGTTCAGTCTGCCTCTGTTCTGGTCCCATAGACAAACTGCTCGTTAGTGGCCGTACTGCCAGAGAATGTGCTCTGACATCTTCTGGTTTACATTTAGAATACGAGAGGATTTAAACTAAGGTGTTCCAAGATACCTACTCAGAGTAAACCAAAATAAGATAAGGGGTTTATCAGAAGATTTTTAAAAGCACAGTCCAGATCCAATCTCAAACACTTAAAATAGACACACTGTCTCTCTTGGAGCAGACACAGTGATCATATATAATAGCTCTAGTAACTGAGTCAGCCACATTTTTTCTGTATTACATATGCTTACCTTCAGATGCTGTTTCTAAGCTACATGCATTTTTACACCCAAAGAAAACATGATGCTAGGCAAGATGATTGTCATATACTAATCAGGCAGAGGCACTGCTCCGAACACCATGATTTTGTATGTTAATGACTGGCAAGAAAAGCTTGTACATCAGCAGATCATGTTCATATTTTCTTCACATACAGACATACACAAATTTAAAAAAAAAAAAGTATTTCTATTATAAAGTGAGCTTTACGTCAGGGATGAGATACTTTGCTCATATAAATATAGATCAGCAATCTTTAAACTACTGAAGTGTTAATACTGAGGGCAGGCATTCCCATTGCCCATATATGTCTGTCCACAGATTGTAAATCACTGCTGTCGCAAAATGATCACTAAAATGTCATAAAGGCAATAAAAAACAGAAAGTGGAATAAACAAAACTAAAATAATAGAATATTCTTCTGTCCCTCTTCCCATGACTCAACTGGGCAGCTGAAGCTCATATACTTTTTAATAATGAGAAACTATATTTAAAATTTGGAAGTATGTGCAAGTAATCATTTCCATATAAAGTGTTCCAAACTTGCTTTTAAGTAAGCTGAAAGAATAATTACTCTCAATGAAAACTGAAATGTTGTAGTGCACAACACGATCTCATAAGATAAAAGTGTTTTAAATGGCAATAAACACAGTCTGGGGGAATCTGATGGTGTTTTTGTTACCATGCATCTGTGAAGGTTCTACTTGCGTATAGCAATGATAAATTCTTATTTCAATTTATTCTGTAAGGTTCCTGTCAAACAAATGGCAGGTTGAACACCAGGTGTTAGAATCAAAGCTTTAGTGAACTTGATCCTACACAGAAAAACAATAATGACCCCCAACTTTTTTTAGGACATCTGTGTTGTCCCAAAATCACAAAAGTTTCAACATAAATGTAGCAAAAATTAGCAAATTGCACTGTTTTATCAGTTCAATATCTTTACCTCAATTCCACCACAAAGAATCCAAGCATACACTTTAAACTAAAAAAGGTTTCTCCTTGGTTAAGTTTCTGCATAATGTTTCTTTAATGATGAATAATTACAGCATAGTGCTACCTGGATTACCATTAGTACAGTGTTAAAATATTACAGCTGTAAGTGAAGAAAATATTAAAATGTTCTATAGCCAGTGTAGAAAAATTTGTAGACTCACAACAAATATTATTCACCTCAATTCTGCCTTTTTACCTTGCTTAAAGATTTTCATACCCATCTGTGTTACCTGTAGTCTTGATTTCTAGATGTCTGACCTTGGATTTTACCATTTTAAGACCTGGTTTTAATTTTACTGTGTTCTAGATCACTCTGTAGGTCCCTGCTGATATTTCATCTTTATTGATGACTGCCTTGCTTTCTTAATCTCATTTACAAACTATCTGCCCAAGTTTTATTTTTTTATCTTTTTATCTCCAAACCCTGTGCACACTAAGTCAATAATAAAGATGTGACATCCTTCTAGAAACACCTGCATTGGAGATTCTCGAGTTGGAAATTACTTTTTGACATTACCAGTTAGGTCTTACTCAGTGCTACACTGACTTTCCATAGTATAAATTTACTAAATTAGAGTATCATACAGTTTGAAGTCAAACAGCTCAAGGAATTTGAAGAATAAAATAACACACTTTGGTGGCCACATTTGTAATATAATTTTAAAATAATATTAAATATATAAATATAGAAAGGAAAATAAAAATGGTGAATATGTATATTCAAGTGCCAATCAAGATACACTGAATGTCCCATAGAAGCGAGTTAATAAACCAATAACTCACATATGAGAATTTCCTCAATGAGGACAATCATAGAAAAAGGTTGCAAGATAGCAATCTTCAGATGAAGACAAATAATTACCTGCAACTGAAATTATATTTCATTTAGATAGTGTAACATCACTTTAGCTATCCCTTCTAACGTATCTCTAAGTGCTAAGATTTCTAAATTGCACTACAATAAAAGCATTATTTTAAATTAACCTGAAGTACAAATTACAATTCTGTGTTCTCATTCCCAACAGATAGATTTCTGCATTTAGAATGCCCCTCCATTCTCTAGGGAAACATACGGCCTTGAGTGCTTAAGGAAATATGAGTCACACAATAGGTTGCCTTCTACAGAGCTGCACATACGAGTTCATAGTAAAAAATATTAGAATCCAGTATTCTATAGACTTCTGTAATTATAAGTATATTGTATCATCACTCTTCCATAGACATTTAATATTAAATTTTACAAATGCCTGATGTTCCAGACAAAGTAACATTTTGATGAAAACCATAAAAAGGCCTGGGCAAAAAAGCTGTATCTCATTTCATAGTTCAGTAATTTACAGTTTTATTTTACACTCTGCTTATGGGATGTCTAGATCAAGATGTAAGATACAGAGCTTTCATTAGCTTTTCAAATTACCTAAGGTGGTAGAGCAGTACTTAAACTAACCACCTAGTTACAAAAGTAACCTCTGCCATAGCTGTCTTTGTAGTTGGAAACCTAGAAAGCTTTTCACAGGAGATTTGCAGAATTTGTTTCACTTGAATAATGTGGTAGGCAATTTGATTTTACAAAAAGCAAAGCAATGAAAGGTGTTCTAAGTAAGGTACTTCCTCTCTAGTCTTCAACTAGCATAGCATATCCTTTCCCTGTACTATTTAGAACACCTCACAGTATGCATTACTGTATCATTTGCCAAAACTACCAGTAAAACAGGGAAAGTAGTGGATTTCAGTCCAAACATATAACTAGTTCTGCAGAATTTTATAGAAGACGTGTCCTGTGATTAAAAAAACATAAAATGGAATACACATTTGAATATTATAATATACGTCAGATTTTGGAAAGGAGCAACATCACTCTCTCTTAAAACTGTTCATCATCTCAGAAACTTTATCCACTAATCAAGGTGACTTCAGATTACCCAGATACAGTTAAATTTTTAGACAGTTCCACATTAAGCACCAAGGAAGTGAACAGTAATCAAGTTCAGGGCTTACTATCAAAAACAAGGTATGACTCAGAAAACAAAACACATTCATAGACTGTGAAACTAGCCATTCACCTGCATTTTTAAAGGAGTTAAGAATAAATTATCAACAGTATATTCAAATAGGACTGGGATTTAAAGTTTCATTTCATATATGCACAGAGCCATATCTAAATTGAATAATAGCTAGCTTGATAGGACCTGTGTTTGATAACCATTCTGTAAGTAGATCTCTTTTATATTCTCTAAGGAGAAACTGAAAGCACAGAACTGACACATGTTGTAGCTTTCTCATTACTTGTAGGAATTCGTGCTGTAGGTTTAAAAAGTAAGACTTCCCTCCTTCTTGATCATCATTTTGTATGCCAAATGATCAAAGCAGGGAATAGAGAAAATCCCAATATTTCTCCAATTTACAATAAATTAATTTTACAACAGTATTTATCGAACTGGTTATTTATAAAGTAACTGCAAGAATAAATTATATATATGGTTTTAAACTTGAGCCCTACAGAAAAAAATTGTTTTCACTAGACTTCCCATCCGTGAAAGTGCAGAACTTTTATGTCTCTTAAACCTAGTGCTCTATAAAGTGTCTTATTATTTACTTTTTATTTCAGTTATCTTACTTAATCCCCATTTAAATCAAGGTGTCACAGTTATAATTAAAGTACATTGCTTAGTCTCAAGATATTTCAAATTTGATCTATTATTACTGAGTCTAAACTTTTCATTAAGTTCTATACATAGAGACTAGAATCATAGAATCATAAAGTCATAGAATTGTAGAATCATAGAGTCATAGAATTGTAGAATCATAGAATCATAGAACGGTTTGGGTTGGAAGGGACCTCAAAGATCATCTAGTTCCAACCCCCCTGCTGTGGGCAGGGACACCCTCCACTAGACCATGTTGCCCAAAGCCTCATCCAACCTGGCCTTGAGCACTTCCAGGGATGGGGCATCCACAACCTCTCTGGGCAACCTGTTCCAGTGCCTCACCACCCTCACAGTAAAGAATTTCTTCCTAACATCTAATCTAAACCGACCCTCCTTCAGCTTAAACCCATTACCCCTTGTCCTGTCACTACATGTAGAATGTCCCTACTTGATACAGACAGAGACAATGAAAGCTGTGCATGAGCCTTAATATTAACACAGAATAACTGTTTGTACATACATTTAACTTATTTTTAAAACCTCTCTGTTGCTGGTCTTTTTATCTATTTTCAATAAATCACCAGAATCACACATGCACATGAATGTTCAGATAATATGTATACGTATATCAATATTACATATTCACAGAAGCATCAAATAATAATAACAGATGGATGAGATACATTCCAAAATTTCCTGCCAAGCTTATCTACCCAAATATTGTATATTTCAAGATTCACTATATTGAAAATTATCTCAAAAGATAGACAGATAACTGCCAAACAGCCCAGATTTCTGACAGTTTATTTTTGTGGGTTTTTTTTTTTTTTCATTTGAATGAATGTAGTGCTTCTGAAGCAGTATTCTGAAGCGGTATTTATGTGTTGAACAAAGCCTGTATGAATAGTACCATATAGAACTACCACTAGTTATCCAAAGCTTAAAGATCTGTTATTTAGTCATTGCATAAAGCCATATTAACTAACTGTTGGGAATTAAACTGTCATATAGGGTTTATATTGGATTAACTAACCCAAAATAGCTCCTTATTTTCAACTCTAACTTCATGGAAAATGTGGAGTAACTTATTCTTCAGTTGCAATTATTCCTCAATTAGAGTTCAAAATTATAATCTCCTCAGTAAGAAATTATTCTGTCTTAATTCTAGAACTTTAAACTTCTTCACAAGACTAAAATCTTATTTTGTGTGACCTTCCATTTTAGCTGGCCATCCTTGCACAAGTATATTTTTATATCTTCAAAATGGGAGTTTTGTGAGGGCTTTATGAATAAATGAAATACTCTGCATGCTATAGCCTCTACACTGCATGCTAGACAAGTCCATGATTGTAATCCCACTTCAGGCTACAACACTGCAAATGAGTTCTTCACAGTTCTTTCCCCAGCCAAATGTGGGGAGTACATTTTTTACTGTATCAATATTGTGAAAATTCATTTTCCCCTAATGTTTTTCTATTTCCTCTCAGAAGTTTTCTTATTTTCATTCACGATCCTTGTAAAACATGGATCTATTGCCTCTTTTTGCAAAACTGAAGGAGTCCACTATGCACTAGAACACACTCCAACCTTTCACTTCACATTGCAACTTAACATACATGTTCAGATTTGTGGTGGGTTGACCCTGGCTGGAGGCCAGGTGCCCACCAGAGCCGCTCTCTCACTCCTCTCATTCACCAAACAGGGGAGAAAAGGTATAACGAAACGCTTGTGGGTCGAGATAAGGACAGGGAGAGATCACTCACTAATTGTTGTCACGAGCAAAACAGACCGAACTTAGAGAGGGAATTCATCTGATTTATTACTAGGCAAAACAGAGTAGAGGAATGAGAAATAAAATCAACTCTTAAAACACCTCCCCCCACCCCTCCCATCTTCCCGGGCTCGACTTCACTCCCGGCTTCAACCACCGCTCCTCCCCAGCGGCACAGGGGGACGGGGAATGGGGGTTGTGGTCAGTTCAGCACATGGTGTCTCTGCCGCTTCTTCCTCCTCACGGGGAGGACTCCTCTCATCGTTCCCCTGCTCCAACATGGGGTCCCTCTCATGGGAGACAGTCCTTCACCAACTTCTCCAACATGAGTCTCTCCCATGGGGTGCAGACCTTCAGGAGCAAACTGCTCCAGCGTGGGGTCCCCCACGGGGTCACCAGTCCTGCCAGCAAACCTGCTCCGGCCTGGGCTCCTCTCTCCACGGGGCCACAGGTCCTGCCAGGAGCTTGCTCCAGCATGGGCTTCCCACGGGCCACAGCCTCCTTCAGGTGCCTCCACCTGCTCCAGCGTGGGGTCCTCCACGGGCTGCAGGTGGGATGTCTACACCCCCTTATCCTTCCTCCATGGGCTGCAGGGGGACAGCCTGCTTCACCATGGCCTTCACCACGGGCTGCAGGGGGATCGCTGCTCCGGTGCCTGGAGCTCCTCCTCCCCCTCCTTCTGCACTGACCTTGGTGTCTGCAGAGTTTCTTACATCTTCTCACTCCTCTCTCCGGCTGCAAAAGCTCTCCCTAACTGGGGTTTTTTTTTTTTCCTTCTTAAATATGTTATCACAGAGGTGCTGATTGGCTTGGCCTTGGCCAGGGGCGGATCCATCTTGGAGCCGGCTGGCATTGGCTCTGTCAGACACAGGGGAAGCTTCTAGCAACTTCTCACAGAAGCCACCCCTGTAGCCCCCCCGCTACCAAAACCTTGCCATGCAAACCCAACACAAGATTTTTGGAGTGCACCCCTCTGCATAAATTCCACGCTACTTCCTCACTGTCCTGGCTCTAAAGCAAGTAGTTGCTTTGTAGTATTTTTATGTCTTTCTAAAGTCTAAGTTTTCATATTTTTCTATCAAAATCAGTTAAATAGCTAATGAGACCTAATACGTATAATATATTCACCTTGATTTAAGTACCTCCCTGAAATCCAGAGATGGCAAGTAATTCAGAATTAAGTTCAAATTTTCACCTCTTTTTCCTTTTTGCATAAACTATTAATTTTATGGTGATGTATTTTGTGAAATTAGAAGAGAAAGGGTGCCAACATTAGCCTGGATCAAAAACCCCACTGCTTATATCTATAAATACTTGAATGTACTGAATGTAAAGATGATTGCTCTTCTTAATATAATATATGACACACACCAACAATGCCACAATGTTAACAATGACACTAAAACTCTAAACTGAAACCTGTAGGTCTAAGCCTGAACCCATTGGGCATGGATGGCCTTCTGCACTGACAGTAGCTTAAAAGCCTTCATTATCCATACATAGAATAAAAATAAATACACTGATTCAGTCCATTGATATGTAAAATTTATTTTATTCCTGCTGTTAGATTAGTGCAGTCTTTGTCTAACCACCATGTTTGTATGAATAGTGATGTAAATGCCCTGCTTTGACAGATAGGATGCTGTCTTATATCCCTTTAAACTCACAGGTCTATACTCAATTCCTAGCTGACACTAACAAAATATTCCTACATTTATAGAACAGGGCTATGAAGGTTTTCCTAAGGAAAAAAAATCCCATTTCTGCAATTCACTTCTTCATTTATACTGAAACATCACGAATTCAAGCAATTACACAAGAATGCCTACAGGCAAGAGCTATAAATTTGGCTTTGGGACAATGTCTGTCAACTAGGGTAGGGAGTTTTCTGTTTGTTCGTTTGTCTGACACCTGTGCTGGGCAGAAATGGCTGTTGTTCATTGTCAATTATTTTATGAATGCCTCCTTAACTCTCTGCTCTATAGGAAAGTGGCATATGGGTGTGCAGGCACATAAAAAAGCTATGGGATGTAAGCTAGAGTGCTTACGGCATGTCCTTTATTCTGCACAGCTATCCAAGTGTACTGAGCTAAACGTGAAGTAGCTTCATCCTCAATAAAATTTCCTGTGATGGCACAGCACACGAGTATGCAATTATCACAAAATAGCTGAAATTCAGCCTGCTTACACCCATTACTTCCACATAACCTGCTTTAGGGTTTATACTCTTCTCTAAATAGAGCAAGCAACTGCAGCAGAATTCAGTAGCAGATGGGGTCAGTACCTCTGAAAATACTACATAGTCCTATATTTACATGGCAACGGTAATTTTGCAAGCAACATATACTTTGGTAGGGCACAACCCTCCGAAGAAACTGAGAGTTTCATTCTTAACCTTTATCTTGATTTTTGTTGTTTTTAACTAAATTCTCTGTGCTACAATAATACAAATTTCCATGTAAACTATTTGGCCCGTAATTTCAAAAGCAGGCTGTTGTTTAGTTTCCATAGGAAAATCACAGCCCCAACAGTAAGTAAACACACATGCAGACACACAAATAAGACACTTCTTTTTACACACCCATGACTAACTGATATCTTTTTAACTTCCTACCATATAATTTTATCATATTACCATCTTCTTGTTACAATAGACTTCTATCGAGTGGTATGAAACTTTATTAGCCTATACGTAAAGTATATCTACTTGTCAATTATATTTTTCCTCCTTTGATTTAAATATATATATATATTCATCTCTGACTGCCTGAAGTGGATTTTGAATTACAGGTACCTACAGTTTCAGGCAAAATCTATTCTCTCTTAACAGAGACATCATATTTCTTATTATCTTCTTAAAAAATACAGCAGACATGAGCCTAGAAAATTAATGGGATTGAGTAATTTTGAAAAAAAGCATGCAAATACCTTTTTTCCACAAAATAGAAAATTGACCAAAAAACATATGTAGAGAGCTAAATTCATCACTGGAATCTGGTCAGAAAATATTTGAAACCAGGTATATTGCAATTTGCATTCAATTTGTTACATTAATTCAAATAATTCTTAATTCAAAATACATTTAGGTATACTGTGGGATAAAGTTACATCCATGTGAACAGTTACTGAATTATCTTATTTCAAGTATTGTGATCTATGCTTTTCAGTCATTTTTACAATTATGTTCTATTCAGAAATAATGGGAAAATATCACTGAGAGCAGACAGTAGTGCAAAGCAAAAAAATTTAAAAGGAAAAAAGTTTTTTTATTACAATTCCAGAAATGCCTGTCAAGGTATCCCTTGGATAAATTGAGTTCATTAACTTCCTCTGATTATTAGGACATTAATGTTAGCACAGAAGAAGCCACGGCCTAAAAGAGATTGTTTTGACGAAATAATAAGAGGATTGGCCATAATGTAATATAATATATTAATGTAGCAGTCTCATTCTCAAAGAGTTGAGTGAGATAGTTGAGCACAATATCACCTACATGTTGCTGAAAGAACAGATCTTCCTGGAAAATGAACATAGAGTTTCACTGGAATACCGCACACGTTATGAAAAAATCTGGAGCTAACTTTTTCTGTTACTAATAGGCACAATCCAGACATGCTGGGAGACATCTCTCAGGGCTTCTTTTCATATTTCACTTATAAATGGATAAAACGTTAAGTATCATTTCATATTTATCTAAGATCTTGTTATAACATTCCTACTGAAATACCTTTGAAAATACAAATATTTAGAAAAATATATAGGAAATGAAAGGCATCAAGTACTGGAGTAACATACATATGGTCTTGTGACTATAGAATTCCCAAAATAAAGTCAGATGATGTCCAACTCCTCTATACACGTTGAGGTTTGATGGTGCAAGGAACTAAACAACGGTGAATGCAGCTGCCTAAGAGTACGAGTACATTTTGTACCTGATACTTGTTCAGGGGTGTTCTGTGCAAGGTAAAGTGCACACTGAAAAGCAAAACCCATTTTCCAGATTTTAGATGCAACTTTTCCTATCCATCTGCAAAGATGGCACTAACATCCACAGTCTCATTATTTTATATCTCCTTTATTCACCTAGAACGCTGCTACAAACAAAATTACCTAATCAATTTCTTCAACATCTGTCTCCCTTGATGCATTCCCCTGCTGTCTTTTTCCCCTTTCTATAGCATTAAATACAAGCTGCTCCTTTCACCTTCAAGGTTGTTCATTAGTTATCCCCACCTTATTTATGTCTTATTTCCCGTATGACAACTCCCACTTCCAAATCAGCTCACAGTGCCAACCCTCAATTAACACTTGTCAAATTTTCAAACAAGCTGAAAATGGTCTTTTCTTATTGCTAGGGAGAAATCCACCAGAAAGTAATTTGCAAACTAACCCACTACTCTCTTTTAAATTCCATTGGAGTACCTGCTTTCCCATGATATTTGAAAAATATTGGTAATATTCTACATGAACATGATTTAAAGTTATTAAACCTGACCAGTCAAACAGTTCAGCATGTGATCAAGTGCTGTAGATTTAATTGCAAACCATACATCCTGCCATACATGAAGCCTATTCAGATGACAGGTAATATCCAGTTAGCATCTCACATAAAATAATCCTTCAATATCAAAAGGAAGGGCTGACATCTCCTGATGAAAATAAAAGAAACAGAAAAAATATTAAAGTCTTTTAAAACAAAAAACCCATAAAATTAGCATCTGCACCACTTGTAGCACACACGAATTTCACTGGTGATAAATTTTAGTATTTTCCCAAAGGCCCATTAAGTTCCTTCTAAGTAATGGAAAAAAGGCGATTTTATCTGACTCCACCACCTTCCTCCCACTTAGATGCCCTTCTGCTTGTCCCAAGAGAGAGAAATGCTGACAGATCATACAGAAATAAATAAAACTCAGAAGCATTTACAAAATCTGTGGAAGCAGAAATGTAATTTCATATATCTAAAAGCAGCACAGTGCAAGTACAGTGCTTATGGAATGACTTGGAAATATGCTTCCCTTCTGAGAATGAACATAATCAGAAGGTACTGCTTTTTCAGTATCAACACTTCTTGGTATTTTACAACTACGCTGACTTATGTAAATGCTAAAACACTGGTTTCTTGTGCTGATCCAATACTCCAAGATACTCCAGTCGAGATGCTCATCTCCACAGTTTTAAGTGAGCAAGAAGCTTCGTATCTGGAAGGAAATCTTTTTAGGGCACTTAGGAATTTTGATCTAGGTTAGGCTGCCCATAACTACTGTCTTTTCTTTGCATTTCTGCATCTCCAATCTCCTATCATATACATAAATTTTAGAATTTTTTGAATTATTACTGCATGGTGTGATTTTTGGAATGAGTCATCATTCTGTTTGAGGCTTCAACACTATCAAAATGAACGTAATGATAACACGATAACAATAACAGATATATAAAATGGATATAAATAAGCACTTTGTGTCTGAGTCAGAAAGTAATACATATTTTCTGGCTTTTGTAACTTAATATTGTATCTCAATAAAAGAATGGTTTATATCACTTTGAATAATCAGCTACATCCTATTCATGTAAAATGAAATCTAATTTATATCCACAAGCTGCCATGCATATCAGAAATTGGGAATTTTTCCCAGAAAAAAGGAGAAGAGCTTGTGCTAGTTTCAAAACTTAACATCTAATATTGTAAAAGATAAAAATAAATTTGTTACATATTTTTTAATTTCCAGCTATGTAGAATTTTTATTAATCAAAACCAACATTAAATGGGTCTCATCAGCCATGTATTTATTATACTAGTTCTATATAGTAAATAAGTTATATAATTAGAATACATAGATATAATTAAAACTTGATTTATGTAGGATAAAAACACAACACTATAAATTCTCTGGATTTGATCCAGTTCCTTCCAAATCCACCAAAATCACTTTTATAACTGTATTGGATTTTATTAATGTACATTTCAGCAATTACTCAGAGAGCAGTTATTTTACCTACAGTTTTCAGAATTTTTTTTTTAAGTTTAGAACAGCATTATAAATATGGAATTAACTTTCTTAAAATAAATAATGTAAAATAATATTCATCATAGAATCATAGAGTGGTTAGGGTTGGAAGGGACCTCAAAGATCATTGAGTTCCAACCCCCCCTGCCACAGGCAGGGACACCCTCCACTAGACCAGGTTGCCCAAAGCCCCATCCAACCTGGCCTTGAACACTTCCAGGGAGGGGGCATCCACAGCTTCTCTCGGCAACCTGTTCCAGTGCCTCACCACCCTCACAGTAAAGAATTTCTTCCTAACATCTAACCTAAATTGACCCTCCTTCAGCTTAAACCCATTACCCCTTGTCCTGTCACTACACTCCCTGATAAACAGTCCCTCACCAGCTTTCCTGTAGGCCCCTTCAGGTACTGGAAGGCCACAATTAGATCTCCCCGGAGCCTTCTCTTCTCCAGGCTGAACAACCCCAACTCTCTCAGCCTGTCCTCACAGGAGAGGTGCTCCAGCCCTCCGATCAGCTTCGTGGCCCTCCTCTGGACTCTCTCCAACAGCTCCATGTCTCTCCTGTACTGGGGCCCCCAGAGCTGGACGCAGTACTCCAGGTGGGGTCTCACAAAAGCAGAGTAGAGGGGCAGGATCACCTCCCTCAACCTGCTGGTCACACTGCTTTTGATGCAGCCCAGGACACGGTTGGCTTTCTGGGCTGCAAGCGCACACTGCCGGCTCATGTTGAGCTTCTCATCAATCAATACCCCCAAGTCCTTCTCCTCAGGGCTGCTCTCGATCCATTTTCCGCCCAGCCTGTAGCTGTGCTTGGGATTGCCCTGACCCATGTGCAGGACCTTGCACTTGGCCGTGTTAAATTTAGGAAGCTTAATGTTGAAGAATCAAATTGAATAATAATTTAATCACAAAAAATATTAATCACAAAAAATATTAATCACAAAAAATATTAAATAGTAATTTAATCACAAAAAGAGATACTAAGTATGTTGAGGATGATATAACCGCAAGTGAAATTAAAGCTCAAAGATCCAGCTGGGAAATTAAGTATTGTGAAAGTAACACATTCTTTTCTCTCTGCTAACATCCTTAATGTTAATATGATCCATGTCACAAACTAAAATAGCTATATAAGTCTCAGAACAAAGTAATTTCTTAGAAGCAAGGAAAATGGTGTATGTGTAATACACAATAGGTTAATCATCGTTATTACCTAGAATAATAGATTGAAAAGCAGAATTGAACACTTCCAAACCATTCAAAATCCATCAGCTGTCTTTTGTTTGTTTTACCAAATCTGCTCAAATGGTGTAGTTTTACATGTATATTGTGGTAAGAACTTTGAAAATAGAACAGTAACACTATCTTAGTCTGTCTTTAAACATCTTTTTTCATGCTGAGGAATACACATTCACATGTATATTTGATATTCCTGCTGGGTTTTCACATATGGGGTAAGATTTGATATAGATGGGCATATCATCCCCTTTAGCCAAGAGACTATAAAAGTAGGGATGAGACACCAAGCAACTTAGGTGCATTCTACAGAACCATTTGCACTTAGGAAATCAACACAAGGCACAAGATGCCTTGGCTGGAAATGGGACTGCAGAAGGGTGGTCTACCCTTGAAGATGCTGTGCACTTTAAGCTTGTTTTGGCAAATAAGAGAATTTAATCCAGGGATTTTAAAATAAGCACTTGCTAAGTTTGGAATCCTTCCAGCTTTTGGGAATATGAGGAAGTTCATCTTGAGATATTGATTACCGATTTTCACTACTGATTTTAATTTAAAGTTGTAGGTGTTTTTCTATCTAAAATAATAATAATCTCTGGGGTTTTTTTTAAGATGCATGTTCGGGTAAAACTGGAGCATAAAAATCTGGAAGACAAATAAAAATTCAGACTTCAGTACATTTGAGATATAGCAAGAATGGGGGTAAATTAGTATGAGAATTTGATATCCTACATATCAAACGTGTTCAGCACATCATATCACATTGCTAATGACTGTGATCATTGCTGTCACAAAGCAGCATCTTGAAAAAGCATTCAGTTTAGCAGAATAAAACTATAGAGTTTAAAAATGCTAGGATTGTTTGAATTGTATATTGCATACCACTCTTTCGTTCCTCTTTCTTTTGGTGATAAGGGCAAACACGTCATAAAGTTGAATTTGGCAATGTTGAGGTTCATATTAAGCCGAAGATCTTTTTAGTACTAACAGAAGAGGTTTTCTCCTAATAAATACACTTGTAAAGACAGCAATGCTCTGGGATCTCTCTGCTTTATCACCTTCCCATTGTGAAGTCTAAGAAGGCAAAGTTCAATGAAATTCAGACTTCAGTTAGATTACTACATATAGCTCAAAGGGGAGGCAGAGGTGGAAGCAGAAGCATTCATTCCTCTTTCACTATTTGGTGCATGGTAATAATGCATAATCTTGAACTAAAGGTGATGTATCTAAAGCAAGATTCAAGGTGATTAGCTTCTGTGAATTGAAATTAACTGAATTGAAATTAATTGCCATCTACTTATGTGTAATTTCTCAGTTAATTTCCTACTTATGCACCAGTGAAAAAATATTATATGGTTGGAAGGGCAGAAACTGTAACTGTGGGTTTCAGTCTGCTTATTTCTCTAGGTTTCTATACCAGTTTAATTTCTTTGTTCTTCCAGTTTTGTTGCTGCCAACTCAAACCAATTTTTTTTTTCTCTGACCTGTGCTTCAAATTACACTTCAAGATTCCTTACCCTTGGTAATCGCAGATATACTTTGATAAAACAGGGGTGCTTTAATAAGAGTTAGACTTGAATACTAGAATTCATATTTTGGGCATCAACATTTTCTAAAACAATGAAAAATATTTGCCAGATCTGATAATTTTCTCCTTCTATTCTTCCTGGATCCAATCATTAATTTTTCAACTGCATTAATAGTCATTAAAAGTTAAATACATCAGAAAAGATTTAATGTACATTCTGGACAAGCATATAGAAAAAGTTTACAACAGAAACTTTGCTGATATAGTTTTGCTTCTGAGTGTGATCCAGGTAAGGATTAGTCAGTTGTTTCCATTCATGTGGATTGTGGTATATTGCTGCATTATTTAACAGACATAAGAATTTCACAATGAATAATTTAATTATTTGCTGCATACTTCATCTCAAGAAAAGAGGCACTTTAAGTTACTTCCGTACTATGTTTTCTTTGAGTGTGCATCTGTCACTTAAAAAAACCCCACCCTCTATTTTATTTTTATATTGCACTACACTTCATACTACACTAACACTTCCGTTACTACAGCATCAATGTTTTCTTGTTATTTCAATGGGACTATCAAGTCACAAGGTTTTCCTCTACCTGTTTATAGAACACTAAGTGTTGCATCAAAAGTTTTAGCAATCTAACAGGGCTTCCTACTGACCCTAAACTACAAGTTACATTATAAAAATAAAGATGTTTTGATTATAGTAATTTCTCATGCTTCATGAGCTCAAGGAAGTATTTGATCTCTATTTATTATTATAGGATTAGCAGGAACATACAACTGGAGGAAATTGCACAACTGCAAGATAACAATTAGATAGCAGTTCTATTGAAAAGCGTTTGGGGTTACTGTGCACTAGAAGCTGATTATGATACAAAATTGCAATGCTGTTGTAAAAAAGTCAATCATCAAACTAGGATAAATAAACAGCAGCATAACTTTCAGAGTACTTAAGCTATGCTTCTTGCACTATCGACTCTTAGCACGTCCTTAGCTGAAGGCTCTGATCAGTTTTGGACATGTTATATACTGAAAGGTATGTATCAAAACTGGAAAGAGTGTAGAAGAAGGGAGCAACTGGATTAAAATTCTAAAAATATGGAATAAAAACACAAAAAATGAAAGAAAAGAAGAAAAGATCTGACACAAGTATAGCTGATTCTGCTATGAGATCAATTCCAGCTTTATGATTCTAAGGCAATAAATAGAAAACAAGACATTTTTGCCATACAGTTTTAAAATGTATATGTAAAAGGTCTGCTATTCCTTTTCATAGAAAGTAATTTGTAGGTTTTGAAATATTGCAGAACTTTTCCAGAAGAAAAACAGACTGCAAATATGAAATCCTCCTTAATCCAAGGAACCCTGCTAGTCTCCAAAAGATCAATAGGGGAAACTAGTTTATTTTTATTTTCACGATGACATGTAGAGCTGCTGGCAGGATGAGATGGGAGGAAAACTGAGGTGGGAGGAAAACTACTTTGCCCAGAACAATCTCCTGCCATACACCTAAACTACTCTGTTTGCAACCCTATCAAAAGCCACATTTCCCAGGTGACCACCTTTCTCGTTACTGGTTTATAGTCAGTCAGCCTGAGTGTAAATTTGTCTAGTTCCTAAGAAAACTCAACAAATCACTGTAGAGATAGATTGATGGAAGCTAGTCAGAAAAGTGGTCAAAAGATGGTGAGATTTGCCAGACAATTTTAGTGAAGTTTTAGCGGTGGACTTTGTTTGCTCAAACCAATTTCTATCTCTCTCATCCAATATGTTTGTTTCTTAGTGCCCTCAGAGTGTTATTATTTGTTAAAATTACCAGCTTCTTTTGTATTTTTTTAAGACACACTAATGGAAAACGGAAATTCAGGTGACCACCTTAGTGATTTTTTTATGGTATTCAGTATTTACTCCTTGTTAACTGATGAAAATAAGATGGGTCTTTAATGAAATTTCTGTAATGTTAAATATCATGGAGGCATTCTTCTCATGTATGGGAAAGCCTATAAACAATGTAGATATATCACAGCACCTATCTTAAATGTAAAATCTTTTTATTCTCACAGCCAAGCACAGATTATGCCTAAAAATTCCTAGAACACTGGTGCATAGAAAAATGTGAGTTGCTGATAATCCAAGGTTTACAGGTGGACAGAGGGAAACGAACATCAGTTGCTGAAGCACGTGTATAAGTGTAATAGTCCTTTATATGATTATCCTATCATTAGATGGGATGTTACAACTGTTTTATTTAATGATATCTCAAGTGTCAGAGAGAGCACACACAAATGCATCTGCAAAAAATCATCTCAGTCTTAAATCTGTGAAATTTTCTATTTGATATTATAAAAATGAGTAGAACAGTTCAGCACAATATTTATCCTCCTTCCATTTACTACCATACTTTCTTACTAGCAGCACCTCTATTCACTTCTATAAAAATTCCCTTCCCTGTTTCTTGAGAACCGAACTGTTGCCGTGAAATATTTGGTGCGGTTTCATTTTCTAAGTGGAGAGATGAATAAATAAATAAATAAATGCAAGAAGTTGATTAGTTTAACCTAAAATTATGAGTTAATAATTGAAAACAATGATGTTCAAAACTTGAAAGGTAATTTTAATAGCAGCTGCTCTCACTCTCATCACTTCTTATGGTCAGCTGCTGTAACCAAGTGAACATGACCACATCCTAAAACACAGGTGTGATAACCTGTGGTGATAACTGAGTGATGTCCATCCAGTGATTTCTCAGTTTCAAAATTTGTCAGGAAATTTTCATCCCTCTATTATAACATATCCTACAGGGGTGGAAAATGCACTTTGCCTCATGAACTTGCAGATCCCTTGGGCACAGCTTTGCAGCACTTTATATTCTCCTGAAATTCCACTCTCTATATTTAATATAAACTTATATTAATAACTGACTCCCCTAACTCTAAATTCAACAGCTGGACTTACTTCCCTACGACTGAATGTGTTTTGGTTGTCTGTGCATGTGTATGTTTAAATACACATCAAAACATCTGTTTACACATAGATTTTTAGTGTGGTGGTTTTGACTAGCCCCCTTTCATGTATAACCAAGTGCTCATTTTACACATTTACTTTCCTGCGGGAATGAAGCTCTAAGAGTTTGGTTCAGGAGGAATAACAAAACTAAGCTAAGCTATTGTTCCAAATACATTGAAGTTTCTAGTGATTTTTAAGACCTCAAAGACAATTGCTTTTCTTTCCCTTCTGCTGTTGTTTGAGATGAGCTTCCCAGCAGCTCTTCCACACTGTACAGTCCAGAAGAAATTTTCCAAGGCAGTCAAATTTGGGAACATCTTTTGGAAGAGGTTATAATGACATGGGCAAAATGAAGAAAAGAATTTGGTTTCAAGGCTCATTTTACAATCTCCAGTCCTCATGGCATCGCATCATGTAATGTTCTCCATCCGAAACCTTAGAATAGTAGAAGTAACAGAAAGTTAAGCTCAACAGTCAGAGGCATAGGTTCAAGTATTGCACCTAGTGACTTATGTATGAATTTTGTTCTGAAGTGTTTTAGTTTCTGGAATTGGAGGTAGGGACTGGCTGTCCCTGGAGTAAATCATTCCCATCACGCCTATTTTTCCTATCTGGAGCTGGATGTCCTTAGATCAGCTTAGGCCAAGGTACAAGGGGCAACAGCAGTAATGTTCACATTGTCTCTGAGAGATACTAAGTTCCCCAACAAATTGATACTAATGCACAGTTTTTTCCCTCTTTTTTCCCCCTGACTATTCTTGCAGTTGAACTCTCTCCCTGAAATCTGAGAGAAAAGAGACTACAGGTCCCTCACAAGGAGAAAGAGTGAAGGAATAATCTATGCAAACTAATCTACCTAAGCATCTGGACATTCCTAGAATCATGTACCTAATAAATAGCAGCGGAAAAAACACTTCCAGCACTAGACTTTCCATTAGACCTGTGGAATTGCAATTCAGCACTTGTGAGACTGCACCTGAAGAACTATGCTGGGTTCTATGCAACCTCCCTGATCAGAGAGAGGATAGAAAGAAGATGGAGCCAGACTCTTGGAGGTGCACAGTGATATTATGTGAAACATAGGACCCAAGTCAAAACAGGAAATTCTGAACAGATACTGGAAAAATGTTTTACCATGAAGTGGTCAAATACTGGAACAGTTTGTCCAGAAAGACTGTGGAACCTACATCCTTGGGACTGTTCAGGACTGAACTGGACACAGCCCTGAGCAACCTGTTCTGAATAGGCCTCCTTCAAGCAGTGGCTGGACCAGATGACCTCCAGAGGCCACTTCCAACCTAGATCATTCTATGATTCCAAGATTCTATAATGTTGTATGTCTTCATCTTCTTTTTGGCCCTTTCACATTTATATGCATACGCTAAGTTACCTGAGCATGTTTACTTGTCCTACTTATCATCAGTCTGTAGTTATTTGTCTTTAATGTACTAGGAGATACTCAGAAACTATGGTGCAAATACTGTAGTGTAATACTGTAAACCAGACCTATTTAAAATAACTTCCACTAGGCAGGCACTTACATGTAACAGTAGCCACATTATTAAGCTAAATAGTGAGTTTGAAATCTTCAAGCAAGACATGCTAAGTCATTGGGAAGACACAGGAGAGGAGACAGATACAACTCAGAAGAATTTGGGGAATGCACAATAGTGGGGCATCTCCTGCCTATTAATAACTTATGGATACTGCTCCCCTCCTTTAACCTTTGCTACATGTTACATCAAGGAAGAGATGTACATAACAAGATTGTTGCATTCAGAATAAACAACAATAGAATTTAATATCTTACCTATACATTTTCATTCCTATTAGCAAATGTTATTATCACCTTTAAATATGCAATAAAACCAGGCATCACTACATGCAGTTTCTCTAGATTATCAGGAGAGCTTTGGATTTGATACAGACATGGTGGTGATCCACTATATTACAAAAAAAGAACCTTTTTTTTTTTTTTTAGTTTTCAACTACATTCTTGTTTACAAGAATAAATGCTTCTAGCAGTGCTCTTCTGCTGCAATATACATCATACTGGTTAAATTGGCAAAGAAAAGTTGACATTCCTCATGTCAGCGCATACCAAACTTTAAAATTATTCTGTCAAGTGACATGGAGTGGGGTTTGTCTAACACTCTATCTTCAAGAAACTCTTGCCTTCTACTAGCAAAAAATTCAGTCTTGGAACTTCTCCATCAAGACAATCTATTTAGCAGTCAAATGTTTCTGCCTTGCTTTTGGACCTATACTTTCCCAGCTTCCTTGCACATTTACAGTTTTAACAAGTCAACATAATCTCACAGGTTTTCCAGTCATCTGCTAGCTCCAAAGTCTTCTCTAACAGAGGAGCACTGTGTAGTTAAAAAGATTTAACTCCATTTAAGATTAATTTTATAAGAAATTCACTAAGGTTCTTTCAGTCTTTTATGCAAAATTCCCATTTAAATTACCTCTCAGCTGTGTCCCAAGAAGAGCCAATGCCAGCCGGCTCCAGGATGGACCCACTGCTGGCCAAAGCTGAGCCCATCAGCCACGGTCGTAGTGCCTCTGGGGTAACGTGTTTACAAAAGGGTAAAAACTGCTGTACAACCACAGCCGAAGAGAGGAGTGAGCAGATGTGAGAGGAACAACTCTGCAGACACCAAGGTCAGTGCAGGAGGAGGGGCAGGACGTGCTCCAGGCACCAGAGCAGAGGTCCCCCTGCAGCCCATGGAGAAGACCATGGTGAGGCAGGCTGTCCTCCTGCAGCCCATGGAGGTCCATGGTGGAGCAGAGATTCCACCTCCAGCCTGTGGAGGACCCCATGCCAGAGCAGGTGGAGGCACCCAAAGGAGGCCGTGAGCCTGTGGGAAGCCCACACTGGAGCAGGCTCCTGGCAGGACCTGTGGCCCCATGGAGAGAGGAGCCCACGCTGGAGCAGGTTTGCTGGCAGGACTGGTGACCTCGTGGGGGACCCACGCTGGAGCAGTCTGTTCCTGAAGGGCTGCACCCCATGGAAGGGACCCACGCTGGAGCAGTTGGTGAAGGACTGCAGCCCGTGGGAAGGACTCACGCTGGAGAAGTTGGTGGAGGACTGTCTCCTGTGGGAGGGACCCCAGGCTGGAGCAGGGGCAGAGTGTGAGGAGTCCTCCCCATGAGGAGGAAGGAGCGGCAGAGACACCGTGTGATGAACTGACCACAACCCCCATTCCCCGTCCCCCTGTGCCACTGGCGGGGAGGAGGGAGAGAAAAGTGGGAATAAAGTTGAGCCTGGGAAGAAGGGAGGGGTGGGGGGAAGTGTTTTAAGATTTGGTTTTATTTCTCATTACTCTGATTTGATAGGTAATAAATTAAATTATTTTTCCCGAGTTGAGCCTGTTTTGCCCCTGACAGTAACTGGTGAGTGATCTCTCCCTGCCCTTATCTCGACCCAGGAGCCTTTTGTTCTGTTTTCTCTCCCCCGCCCAGCTGAGGAAGGCAGTGACAGAGCAGCTTTGGGGGGCACCTGGCCTCCTCTGGGTCAACCCACCGCAGTCTGGACTGAACAGGAATGTGGTCACAGAGACTGATCTGGCTTTGTGAGATCCAAGTTTTCTCACCTCCTTTCCACTGGAGGTTACCATCTCCGTGGGCTGTTAAACTATTGGCTTCGCTGGTCTCTAACGTGGTGTGATTGTTTTGTTAGGGTGTATCATTTCACAACACTGAGTGAGAGAGTGGTTGGAACTGTTTAACCAGCAGAGCAAAGGAAGAGATGATCTGCAGTTTGTGAGGAGAGAAGGAAGGTCTGGGCCAGTTAGTGTGGATGTACTGCATCCAGAATAATTAATCCAATTACTCTGCAGGAACCCTGGTTTTGTAGGTGGAGGCTCAGAGAAGTTTTTGAAGAAGTAAGTGGAGATGCAGATAATGCTTCAAAAAAGGTAACCTCATTCCACCAGAGGTTTTGAGCTTAGCTTAGAGAGGCACATTTTAAACAGATCTAACCTGCTTTCTCCTTACATTTCAGCACATAACCTTTACCTAACCACTTCTTGGCCAGACATCGCTACTAATATTTAAATAATGCTGTTATATTAAAATCCTGCTATAAAAATGCTGTTATATTAAACCTATTTTTAAAATAGGAAAAGAAAAAATGCATCACAGTTCCTATTGAGAAATACATTAAACAGTTATGTTAATAATTTTAAGAACTTCACATGGCTATGTCTTTAACAAAAAGTGTTCCAGTCCTGAATAATCTCTACTTGATTATGATGGGCTTGTCCTGCTAAATTACCACGTTTCTATACTCACTAAATTAGGAAATTGGCACCATTCATTTGCAGCAACATTAACAGTAAAATAAACACATCTGAATATGTGAATTTTAAAAGCTAGTATTTTTACAAAATCCAACAGCATGAAAATTAATGCTATTTGTATTGTTCAGGTCACGCAAATGTAACATCCAAAGACGTAAGCCTTTTAAAACAAACATGAAAAGAAAGCCCTTATAGTCACTTATTTAAAACATTTGACAATATGAGTTTCTTACTTATGGACAATTCATAAAGAACATTAATCCAACAATGTTTACTAAATTGTAAATATTATTTATATCTTTGAGGGAGGGCTAGCATATGCCAATTATTGTAACATCTTGGGTGCCAGTACCACTTGGTAGTAAACAACTAAAACACTGTAATAGTAAACAAGTAAAACACTGCCAGGCAAGTAAACAACAAAATTCTTAATTAGAGACTGATACTAAATTCTGAGAGCATTTTCAATTGGCCTGCAAGTTGGAAAACACTCATCTTCCTTTTCCTTAGGTTGTGTGGAAGTAGTTAGCATTTAATAGATCAACAGCAGCTTTTCAAATCACACAGGAGAACAGAATGGGTTTAAGGATGGAAAGAAGGGTGTGTTTTATTGGAGCCCACAACAGACTTTTGCCAAGATTTGCAAAGGTGCCATCACTTTTCCAGGTGCTCTATTTGTAGCTACAGAAACCAAAGGCTTTTCTAGCTAATTGATTACACTGTCATACAGTATTCCAGACTTCAGAAAGTCAAGAAACTAACACATAAAACTCCCTGTTTCTCCTAAGAAGAGAATAAAGCCTCTGGGTCATTGAAATATTACACTGCATTCAACCTTGGATGTTATTTTGGTTATTTAACCCTTTATAGAGTGGTATAAAGACAAGATTGACACTTCAAGAAAACACTTTGACACTTTGGAGCAATCTCCACATGTAAGCAATGCAGTGGTGGGTGCCACCTGGTTAGACCTAGTCACATACAAGGAACGGAAAGGGAGAGGTAGTGGATTTTTTTGACAGCAACAAATTTTAAAGACCACTTATCAAAGTACAGTTTTAAAATAGACAGCATTAGGGAACAAGCACCAGGATTATTTGATTGCAAAAGGCTAATGTTGTGCAGTTGTTTACGCATAAATACATATGAAAAGTTGGTTTTGTTAAGAAGCCTAGACCTGTAAATCACTTGAGATAACATTTACAAAACGTCTGTTGTAAAAAAATGACCGTCTGGGAAACCTGATAAAAAGAAGTCTAAGATCTAAGAGATTAAGATGTATCATACAACATCTTGGGAAATTCCATGACTAGCGGAATTAGGACCGATGGTATTTCTTCTCTATTTTTTCCAGTATGAAATTTCAGTAGTGAAAAACAGAATGTAGAAAGATGATATGGCAAGATGATTTAATTGACATATGACTAATGGCCTTTAAAAATGCTAAGATTTTTCTTAACTAAACTGAATATAGACCATGCAATAATGATAGTTATGTGAGAAGCAAATAAAGGTACCTGAAATTTTTGAAGATAACTGGAACATCACTTCCATTTATTACACTGAATGTTTTTGCACTATTGACTGGAAAATTACTTGAGTTTAAGTATTTATTTCCCAACTCCACTAGTAATATTTATTATTACATAGTATCTTTATTCTATGATCTAAAAAATTACTTTAACATAAACCTGTAACGACTCTATTTCTGTTTTTATTTTATGCATGAGAAAACAGTGCCAGAGACTGACTTGCCCAACAAGTAAACAATGGCAAAATGGCCCAAAAAAAAAAAAACATCACAGGTAGTCTCAGCAATCTTCTTGACTCCTCTGGCTTTTGCATAGCTCTTGTGTATATGTGCACTTACTTTCTTATTTGAAAATACAGGAATAATCTTGACTTTTAAGAAAAAGACATCAATCAATGATTCTGATACATTGTTCTGTGTAATGAAAAGCTATTGTATTCCTTGAAGAAAATACAGTGCTGTTTTAAGTAAGTTGTGTACAAAGTTATTGATGATTATACAGAGCCAGTGTAAGCATTAAAATGGTTATAAACAATATTTCATTTTCCGAACTACAAGCGCATTGTGTTTTTCAACTAATTCAGTTTAGAATTTTTGGTGGTTGATTTTGCCTTTTAAATGTTAAGTCTCTTCAGTCTGGATAATAAAGATGTACTAGTCTGTTCTAACTCTGATTTTAACATATGCAATTCCTTCTCCTCATTTCTTTTGAAAAACGTAACTGTTACATATTTTTAAGTTTTCTACAAAACTTAAAGTAGAAGAAACTTCAAAAAGTCTTATATTTCACTTCTTAAGTATTCCTTTATGGTTTTGAGGTTTTAGGAATTAGGGTATCTTCAGAGCAAAACAAAACAAATTCTATAGGTTTTAATAGGTATTAATTTTTGCACATTTGGATCATTAATGTTTAATACTATCCCTAATACATTATGTGTTTTCTGTACACTCCTATACACAATTTTTCCCACCCTCTCATATTCAGAGTAATTTGGGGGTTTCTGAATGACAAGCTTGCCATAATAAAGCCAAGGGAATCTATTAAGAAATGTTCTTCTCATGAACAAGTTAAATAAGGGAAAAATATTAAAAAGTCTTAAAATTAAAAGGGAACTGAAATACTTGAAAAAGGACTGGTGTCTTTTTCAAAAGTACTGATGTTTTTTGCAAGTTACTGGTTTTACTGGAATACTTACTGGAATACTTACAGGAATAATAAGAAGATATTTTGTTTTGCTTTCCATGAAAAAAAGTAGTTGACTAGAACTTGAAATGACCGTCCTGGAAAGACCAGCCTTTTCTGATATTTCTTGAACATATTTGTAGAGCAATTTGTTACAGTTCACTTTGTGTTTCCATATTATAGCTGTTTGCTTCATTTAAAATGTTGAACTGTGAGAATTTATTTTTGCTAAAAAAGTCATAGAAAGGTCAATTTTATTGAGCTTCTTTACTCCACTTTGCTTTAGTACTTCTAAAAAGGAGGATCATCTGAAGCATTTTTGCCAATCCCGCAAAATCCACTGACACCCCCCCTCTTAATTTTAATGCAGCATCTCTTGTGAGAACAACATTATTGCACTTATAAAAAGAATGGAAGTTTAAAACAACAAAATACTCTTTGTGGAGAATTTAAAATTCCTATTTAAATAGTCATCATAAGAATTGTAATTTAAAATTTTAAAATGGCCCCAAGACCCTAACAAAAAAAGTATATGTGTACTTTGTCTTCCCACCTTGACTTGTCCTCCCCTCAATAACTAATCACTTATGGAATAATACTGAATATATTCAAACCAACCATTACAATTTACAAAAATTGAACTTCTTTGCATTCAGAAAACAGAAATGCATTCGGTCTTAAAGAACAAAAACCATAGATGCCTAGTGTTTTTCCTATAAAAGAAACAGGAATGTATTGAAAAGAGCATTAAATAGAACATTTGTTCATTTTTGAAGCATATGATTTGTTCTGTCAAATCTTATATATTGAAAAATTTAACATCATTAACTTTGGACAGGCATGAGTTCACACAAGTGATACAAAGGTGTAGCGAAAGAATGGCTGTGTAAAAACCAAAGATACTAAAAGACAGTTTTTAAAGATTACTGATGTGAAAGTGTAGTTCTTATTTAGAATTGCTGAACCTCTTTTTATTTCTGTTATATACAAAGTGGAAATGAAGCCAACATTAGGTAGAAATAGAGCAAACACTGCCAGAGAACATTCAAGTGTGTCTTGCTCAGATTTATGGTCAAGGTTCTATAATAGAGAATACAGTGTGTACCACAGAAACACACAAAGCAATCTTGGTTCGGAAAGGATTCTATTATTTATTCATCGAGCATACCACGCTATAAAAATCTGATTATCCAGGAAATCAAAAATCTACGGAGTAACTCAGTATTAAGGATTGTCCCTCTGCGCACCAGTCTCTTCATAAATCCTTTATTCACAATGTCCGCTTAATATTCAAACACAAGTTGTGTGGCTTTCCACTAAAAGGAAGTGGTTCAGCTACTGAAAATGAAGACTGAATAATAAATTGATAAATTAAATACAATATCCTACTGATTTTGACAGAGAATTTGATTTTAAAGCAGATCCCTGTGATAGCCATCAAGGGCAAAATAGGCACTGGTGAGCTACACACTGCAAAATAAATCTACAGCTCATTTAACAGGGAACAATAGACTAGTAGATGACGGACTCCTCCCTCTGGCTAAGAAACCATTAGCCTATTTTCCCATCTAAGCCCATTCAAACTAGCAGGACCCTAACCCCGGATTTGCCAGACTGCCGCCCACCTCCCTGAGCTCTCATTATTTTAACTTTGTGCGAACAGCGCACCAATTTCGTCTCTCCCACTCGGCACCAGCCCTGTGGGTTCCCGGGGAGCGCGGGCAGCAAGGGCAGCTCCAGCGAGGAGGGGCAGGCGGGGAGGCAGCGGAGCGGGGCGGCGGCGGGAAGCGGGGCCCGGGCGGAGCGCAGGGCCCCTCGCTGCCGGCCGCCCCGCTCACGGCTCCCTGCCGGCACAGACGCGGTCCCGCTCCCACCCACGTGTTTCGCGATTGCTTTTCATCCACGGACAGGCGTGTGTGGGACGTGTGCCGCCGCCCGTGCCCCGGTCACGCCCGCTCCAGGCGAGCCCTGCCGGGGGGCCCCGGGGAAGACAGCTGCCCCGCTCCCCGCCGCCTCCCACTCCGGGCTCCCCGGCACGGCAGCCCAGCCCGGCCCCACCTCCTTTTCAGAGCCTCCGCAGCCGCACGGCGTCCCTTTCTTCTCCTTCCCGCCGCGGAGAGCGGGGTCGGTCGGACGGGGGTCCCGCTGTGCCCACACCTCAGCGGCCCCCGCCGGCTCCCCTCCCCGCGGCCGGGAGCCAGCCATGGCGGGCGGGAGAGCGGCACCCAGCCGCCGCGCCCCCCCCACCCCCCACGGCCGGAGCGGTGGGCCAAGCCCTCTCCTACCGTCTGAGTCCCTGGAAAGAGGAGGGCCAGGACATCCGCGATTTCTTCAGGCCGGGCCGGTGGCCGGTCTCCACGGCGTAGGAAGCGCGGTCCATGGCTCGGCAGTAGAGGTATCGCTCCGTGTCGGAGTAGCCGCGGTGCCTGACGCGAGCCCCGGCCAGGCAGCGGCCCCGCGAGGCGGGCGGCGGCGGTGGGCCGGGGGGCTGCTGGTGCTGGAGGAACTGGTGCTGCCGCAGCTGCGGCGGGTAGTGCTGCTCGTGCCGCCACAGATGCTTGGGGGCTTTGAGACTCCCGCTGCCCCCGGCGCCGTCGCTGCCGCCGGCGCCGTCGCTGCCGCCGGGCAACGCGGACAAGCCGCTGCCGCCGCCGCGCTCTGCCTCCATGCTGCCGGGAGGGCGGGCGGTCGGGACGGGCCGGGACGGCGGTGGCCGCCTTCCTGCGGGCAGCGGCGGGGAAACTGTGCTGAAAAGTTGGACAGCTCCTGCCGCACCGCCCCTCGCACGGGTGTGGGAGCGGCTGGGGCCGCCGCGACGCCGAGTCCTCCTGGCCACTCGGGAGGGGAGGCGGGGAGAGGGGGAGAAGGAGGAGGAGAGGGGTTGGCTTCCCGCTCGCAAGTATTTAAAGCCGGGCCGGAGCCAGCGCAGGGGAGAGCGGAGCCGACAGCGGGCTGCACTGAGAGCGCAGAGCGCGCTGGGCTCTGCGGGAGGCCGGGGAAGGCACGGCGGAGAGCCCGGCCCGGCCCAGGGGAGGACCGGGACCAGCAGCGAGCGCGGAGGGGCTCTCCCGGCCCGGCTCCAGCCCGCCTCCTCCCCGGGTTCCCCGGGCGCGCCTCTCCCTGGCTCCCAGGGAGCCGGCGGCACCACACCGGCGTGTCGCTGCTGGCCGGACGTGAGCCCCTCCCAGAGCGGCCCGCACTGCCAAGCGACGGCAGGTGGCAAAGTTGCTCACGCTCCAATTCACCGAGAACTTTGCAGTGGGTCAAAATTGGTTCTTACTCCCTGAACTCCCCCTTCCCTATATCATGCGCTCAAACTTTGCCACATCAGGTTCAGAAATCGTCTGCTTCCCAACTTGAAACCCTTCCCTGGTCTGCCATCTTCACCGATGAGTAAGCTCTCTCCCCCCTGCAAGTAAGACTGGCTGTAAATCAATGCGAGGAAGGTTTAATTATAGCGATGCTGAGCCTACTGGTATAGAGAAGCTTTTATATTATAAACCACTACTTTCAGGACTTTGTAACTGCCACAGAAAAAAAACATTTAAAGTTAAAATTTACAGAACAGGAACTTCATCCTAAAAAGCATTTTTAAAATGAATTTTACACTCCAAATTCCTTTATATACAACTGATAATCCGGAAGTGAAGAAAGTTGCATTTTTTTAAGCTGCCTTTTTTTGTCTTTTTTTTTTTTTTTTTAAAGTAGAATTTATATTTGTCCTGTGTGGTAGTATTTTAAAATGTAACACTTATTCATGACAAAATTATAATCGCTACTCTCCTGACAAAATATGAAAAAGACACATGCAGGTGTTCATTTGAAAACTATTAATATGTATTTGTCTGGTCCGTCTCTTCTGTTTGCCAGCATATCAGAACTAATCAAGAATGCATTGCAAAAATCCCTCTCCTACGGTATCTTTACAAAAACATATATTTTCTTCCAATCAGTGCTCACCTATTCATTAGACTGTTCTGATTAGCTTCATGCACAGCTTCTGCTTCCTCAATCATGAAATTGCTCTTGCCATCCATCCTTTTTCCCTTTCCATCACAGATCTGCAATCATTTTAAACCTCATAAATTTCTTTCTAAACTTAATTTCTTATTAATGGAAATGTACACCTATGTCAACTTTTTAACATGCTGATGCATTTTTTTCCATTCTCCTTCGTAAAAGTCAGCCTTCCTTCCCAGACACACAGCACTCCTAAAATCAACATTCACCCTCTAACCATGTGCATCCAAGCTTCTGTTGGGCAAAACTCCTAGTCTGTGTTTTTCCAGGCCAACAGTACTTTCCTAGATAATCCTGATTATCATCTGTCATCCCTTCATTTCTTCTTTCCTGCCCTAATAACTTTTCATTTCACCAACCAATTTCAGACAAGATAATAAGTTGTGATAAATATTGTAAGTACTGGGAAAGAGTCAAAGTACTTCCACTGAAGGAAACTTGAGCTTGAACTCATACGTTTATCAAGTTCTGATTCTACAGCTATTTATCCAGATATACAAGACTATTTCAAACCAGCCATCTTAGATGCTACTACTTGCCCACTGCCAATACTTTTGCAAGTAGAATGGAAAGTACTGCATCAGAATTCATCTAGACAACTACAAGAATTCTTTCCAGACAAAAGAATTTTTTTTTGGGGGGGGGGGGGGAATTGTGCGTGATTCTTTTTTTTCTTGTACAGAAACCCTACTGTAGCTTCATGCCAATCAGACTTGCATAAAAGTAGATAAACTTTCACTAGGCTATCTCCTTTGAATTCAGGTCAGTAGTGTAAGCTGCATTAGAGTATATACTGATGTAAGTGAAGGTAGATTTGCTGACAGGCATTTATGGTAATAGTCCACCCTTGCTAGTTTTTTGGCTTTTCTTCTGAGATTGGGAAGGGAACCAATTAAACACATAGGGATGGCAAATTATAAATGAGCACCTTTTAATTCAGAATTAATGGCGTTTTCCAGTCCTTCACATAGGCCACATGGGACAACTTTCAGTCACGATGAACAGAGACTGATTAAATATAGCTATACTAGTAACTTTCTAGTTCATCATCAGTTTCCTGACTTATTTCATTTCACTCTACCTCATATTACTTTTACTTTTTCATCCACCCTCAGTTTAAGAAATAGGTATGCTGTCAATCAAAGGATATTTTGATATGAAAAAGAAAATAATTTTGCAATGTCATAACTATATCACTGTTTCAAACTGTAATCTCAATCCATAACCACAGATATAGTATTATGTATGTAAAATGCAATTTAAACTGTAATTAATTAAAATTAACAGAGTAGTAGAAAGTCTAGCTTTAATCTGATAAATCTTATGATGATAGTGACTAATTTAGTGGATTATTTTAAGAATGAATAAGCTTTTTGTGTACTTTGAAACACATTTTACATTTTTTTCTGTACTAATGCTAGAGAAAGACATCTGAGCAAAAGAATGACAACTGTCATATACTTGAAATAAAGATAAGACAGAAAGGCAAGGTTGATGGAGAGAGATGACTGGCATCAGTGGCCAAGACAGTCTGAGATCCTTCCTCTGCCACTTGTACCTCTTACCATGCAGCAACTCTGTTCGTCCTCAGGTGTAGCAGAACAGCACGCAGAAGCTTGCTGTACACCAGATCACTAAGGGGGTTGTTTCACAGGTAGCTGAACTGATATAGCCCAAGTTATCGATCTTAGCGTGGAGTGATGGTTTTCAAACACCCAGAAAGTTTTGCTTGACCAATTAAACAAGAGTCAGACTAAAGCCTTAGTTTTACTTTGTCATGTAGCATTTGTGATCAGGTTCAGTTGCTGACTAAACTAATACATATTTGTAGTGATTATAATTGCCAATACAGAAAATAATCACCAAGTTTCTGTAAGGTAAATAAATGCACTAGCTCATCAATACTCATGTAAAATAACAGAGATGTAAAAGCAGATCATCTTAATTTTACAGTATTATTAACGTTTATTAATTTTGTAGAATTTGTTTAACCTAGCAATTCTCTGACTTTCAAAATTGTGCAGACATAAAGAAGCCAACAGTTCGCAGTTTGCTAGCAAGCTATGATGGAAGGCTTCATTTTTTTAAGATATATTTTGTTTCTATCTTCTTTAGGATAGGATTTTTTATTGACCGACATACCTGATCGCATTGAATTTATGGCACCACACAAAAACAAGAATAAAACTGCACACATGCATCCTATGGCTCCAAACCTTTTCTTTTACATGAACTCTTAACAATCCTTACTAAAATCTAGGATATAAACAGAAGTTATTTTAAATTTGTATTGGAGTGAGACAACTCATGACTCCATACAGAAGGCAACTAGGTTTGGGGGGGTGGTGTTTCCATTTTTTGCAAGTTAAAAATCATTAAATATTTTGAGCAAAGGAGTATTGATTACTGCAGTGGCTTTTGGAGGATGGGGAATAATTTCTAGCGGATTTAAAATGAAAGACAGACAGACATATGTCTGGTTCTGGAGCCTGAGATCTATGCAGGAAACAAGCTCACAGTTTGACACCTGCTTTCCCTGGAGAACATGGGCCTTAATTGTTTTCTAAAATTTTACTGGAATGTCAAGGTTCAAGAATGAAACTAACAATATATGAATATATTTTTTTCCTCCATCGTAAGCTCTTTAGGGCAAAATCTTTAGGGTTTTGTTGTTGTTTTTTTTTAAAGCTAGCATAGAGAAAACATTAATACAAGCAAACTTAAGAAAAAAAAAAGAATGTGTTAATCCTCTCTAACATTTCCATTTTTGAAGATCAGTATAAAATTGAAATTTTCCCACTTACAGAGAGAAAAGGTGAAAGAACAGTGGGTGAAATAACCATCCTTTTGCAAAACCTCTCAAATAAAAGCCTATACCAAAAAGATGCTTACAACCAAATGTTTTACTTTCTAGTCAGCTGTTAAAGAACCTGATTTCTGCATAACTACATTTGGGAGATTCATGTTTACTCTCAGAGGCTGAAAGGCATGCAATATGGAGAAAGCAGGTTAGATCTGTTTAAAATGTGCCTCTCTAAGCTAAGCTCAAAACCTCTGGTGGAATGAGGTTACCTTTTTTGAAGCATTATCTGCATCTCCACTTACTTCTTCAAAAACTTCTCTGAGCCTCCACCTACAAAACCAGGGTTCCTGCAGAGTAATTGGATTAATTATTCTGGATGCAGTACATCCACACTAACTGGCCCAGACCTTCCTTCTCTCCTCACAAACTGCAGATCATCTCTTCCTTTGCTCTGCTGGTTAAACAGTTCCAACCACTCTCTCACTCAGTGTTGTGAAATGATACACCCTAACAAAACAATCACACCACGTTAGAGACCAGCGAAGCCAATAGTTTAACAGCCCACGGAGATGGTAACCTCCAGTGGAAAGGAGGTGAGAAAACTTGGATCTCACAAAGCCAGATCAGTCTCTGTGACCACATTCCTGTTCAGTCCAGACTGCGGTGGGTTGACCCAGAGGAGGCCAGGTGCCCCCCAAAGCTGCTCTGTCACTGCCTTCCTCAGCTGGGCGGGGGAGAGAAAACAGAACAAAAGGCTCCTGGGTCGAGATAAGGGCAGGGAGAGATCACTCACCAGTTACTGTCAGGGGCAAAACAGGCTCAACTCGGGAAAATTAACTTAATTTATTACCTATCAAATCAGAGTAATGAGAAATAAAACCAAATCTTAAAACACCTCCCCCTACCCCTCCCTTCTTCCCAGGCTCAGCTTTATTCCCACTTTTCTCTCCCTCCTCCCCGCCAGTGGCACAGGGGGACAGGGAATGGGGGTTGTGGTCAGTTCATCACACGGTGTCTCTGCCGCTCCTTCCTCCTCACGGGGAGGACTCCTCACACTCTGCCCCTGCTCCAGCCTGGGGTCCCTCCCACGGGAGACAGTCCTCCACCAACTTCTCCAGCGTGAGTCCTTCCCACGGGCTGCAGTTCTTCACCAACTGCTCCAGCGTGGGTCCCTTCCATGGGGTGCAGCCCTTCAGGAGCAGACTGCTCCAGCGTGGATCCCCCACGAGGTCACCAGTCCTGCCAGCAAACCTGCTCCAGCATGGGCTCCTCTCTCCATGGGGCCACAGGTCCTGCCAGGAGCCTGCTCCAGTGTGGGCTTCCCACAGGCTCACGGCCTCCTTTGGGTGCCTCCACCTGCTCTGACATGGGGTCCTCCACAGGCTGGAGGTGGAATCTCTGCTCCACCATGGACCTCCATGGGCTGCAGGAGGACAGCCTGCCTCACCATGGTCTTCTCCATGGGCTGCAGGGGGACCTCTGCTCTGGTGCCTGGAGCACGTCCTGCCCCTCCTTCTGCACTGACCTTGGTGTCTGCAGAGTTGTTCCTCTCACATCTGCTCACTCCTCTCTTCGGCTGTGGTTGTACAGCAGTTTTTACCCTTTTGTAAACACGTTACCCCAGAGGCACTACGACCGTGGCTGATGGGCTCAGCTTTGGCCAGCAGTGGGTCCATCCTGGAGCCGGCTGGCATTGGCTGTGTTGGACCTGGGGGAAGCTTCTGGCAGCTTCTCACAGAAGCCACCCCTGTAGCCCCCCCCACTACCAAAACCTTGCCACACAAACCCAGTACACAGGCTTATCCAGTTTTCATTTTAAAAATACTTGATAATAAGGAAGAGTAATGCACATATTTTGTAATATCTACATGTTAATTATAGCATTGGTGTACTCCATTTCTGTACCTATTTTATAATTAGTAATAGTTATGTTATTAAGAATGATGGGATTTTGTATTTACATAGTGTTTTTCATCCACTTCATCCAAAAAACACAAATAGGATGTTATTACCTGTATTTTACAGAAGTGGAAAGTGAACCACAGGGCACAAGACATGGCACAGTGTTAAGGCAGATGTTCAATTACAGCTGAATATATGACTTTCATTCCAGTCACCTACTAATCTTTGTATTGAAATTTTAAAAAGTAACATGTGTATGACTAGTTGTTCATTGCCCTGGTGTGCTAAGACACTGCCAGAACATTTTGTTCCTAAAGCATAGGAATATTTACCTTCCCTGTAAAATATGCTATAAATGGGACCTGGCAGCTTCATCTAAAATAATCAATAAATAGATAGATAGATAGATAGATAGATAGATAGTATATGATACCTTTTTGTCAATATTTCTTATATGAAGTCAAGGCAAACTTATTTTTCTTAATCACCCAGCTTATTTCACCACAGAATCCTTAAAAGTACTATGTCTGCTGAAGGCTCAATAGGAACAGAACATGCTACGTTTGAGAGTTGTAACTGAAAATGATTTAGAAAAATACTTTTCTTTTAAATTTCCTGGAACTTGCCTGAGCCTCCTCACAGGCGACAAGAACCTCCCTAGAGAATTAAGGCTTGAATATGAGAACCACTGCTCCAGCCATATCCACCTATTAGCCTTGTATTAGCATCTCAGAGCTCTTTCTGTACCTCGCACCAAAATGTGCAGAGATCTATAAAATAAAATGTAACATTTTACCTCATCAGAAAATACCATTTTAAGTCAGCTAGTATTCTTAACCTTTCACATCTCTTTTAAAAATATGTCCTTGCTTTCAAGAAATACTTAGAAAAATAGAAATAATAGCGTTATAAAAAAACCCAATTTTATTTGCTTTTGTATCTTTGCAAGGTTTTGACAATATTTTCAAGGCTCCGTTCAGCTCATGGTGGTAGCATTAACAGTGTACTAGATAAACTGTTGTATCTCTTACCCCTTCAGAATGGCACTGCAGTTCTTAAGAGATATCTGTGATAATACTGCAGTGAAGATAAGTAATTCTGACATACAGAAAATAACTGGGAACACCTTATTTTGTCCCTTCATTTCCTGGACTAATAATGACATGTAGTCCTTACAAACCGCTGTATTTTATTTTTGGCCTGAATATCAGGGAAGTATGTCTGAATGCAATAGAAACCATTCAAAATTGAAATAAAAAATAACATTGACGCTCAATATATTAAGGAGAAAACAAGTATAACTAGCTTAGAAAAGAAAATACACAGCAATTTAATTAGGAAACTAATAATGTCCACCCACTTCACATCAGAGAAGATACTGCTGTAACAGTTTTCATACTTTGATAAACAGTGGTAAAGTGAGAGAAAATCACTTGCATTGTCTGTACAAGAAATGAACCAATGCTAAAACATGCACATTAGATGATGATAAATTTTTTTCAGTAGTATTCACCACTGCCTACAGCACTGATTGTAATCCTGTAATAGTTCAGCACAATGGTATTTAAGGAACTTTACTGTATTTTACATATAACCATAAAGTTTCACTGAGTTCTGTTAAGTCCAATAAGGCTGAATTTCAGATACAGTGGGCAGTCACTAGCTGTTCATATAAATTTTTTTATCATGTCTGACACATGAAGCAGAAACACATTCCTGCTGCTAGCAATGGAAAAGGAATTCAGCAGATTATCATCCTATAAATCAATTGAAAGCATGAATTATTAAAAAGGAAAAAATTGAGTGCTTTAAAAAGTAGAGGTCTGATTAAATGTAGAATATGTTGTTAGATGTAGAACTACAAATCATAGAAAAAGAAGATATTACAAGAATATTTGTCTCATGTAAGTCTCATATAATCTACTTGTGGAATGTATTCATATTAATCATGAACTTCTTTACCATTGTAAACAAAAGGACAGTTACAGTAAGAGCACTGTATTAATTTCAATATATATTCTGAAATCCTACTGCAGAGAGAAATTAACAATCAATAGGGGTTTTTTGTTGAATGCCTTTTGTAAATTATGGAATGACTCTATAATTTAATTCTACTAAAATAACTATTAACATGATAAAAGGGGGATTAATCTAGAACTGTATAATTATGCAGGTTTGACACTTATCACCTATTAGGATGCTTTTCCAGTTTGCAGAAAGATATTCCTGCAGGTAGCTCCATGGGGACTTATTTTTCATACAGTTTTTAGTGAGGAATAACATCTTACGGTTTTGGAAAAAAACCCCAACCAACACTAATCTTATTAGCTATCTAATCTAGTGCCTTCTACACATAAGCATAATTAAAATGCCTAATTTATTATCCTACAGATGATATTTTTGAGGGTTAACTTCCCCTGTGTTCAGTCACAATTGATTCAAAGATCTACTTTTCTTAGAATAGTATAAAGTAAAATAGAAATCATATCCATTTAAGTATTTACTACAAGACAGACTACTACAATACAGATTACTACATGACTTTCAAAATCTGAAAACAAACCCAAATCTAACAGTTCCTTGTGAGCACAGTTTCTGTTTCTTACAGAGAACATGTATGCTAGAAGGTTGTTTCTTTGAACTTACCAAAATTTCAGTTACAAGAGTCTTTCTATATAGATTGTATTCTTGTTCTGTATATTAAAGCACCGAATTCAGTCCTGTGGAATACATTCATCACAACACAGCCACACAGAAGAGAAATATCCTGACACACAAAGTCAACCCTCTCCTCTTACCCAGGTAATTTAAAATCTGTCAAGTATGTAAGAACCATGTGTTTGATACTGCAGGTACATGGACAGACAGAGCTAAAGTCTGGGCTTTGACACCCCCAGGCTGATGCAGAGCTCTACTGATGAAAAGCTGCGGTGACTGAGATGAAAGGCATTTTGCACCCACGAAGATCACAATTTCATGTAACCTCCCACTTGGAGCAATGAGCAAAGCCTCAGTCTATTTCAGAAGCACACTAAAAATCACAAGCTAGATTTTCGCTAGTGCTATGTAATTACTGAATGTAAAAGGGGGCAGACCTTAAAAACATTCCCTTGACTGCCTTGATTTGCAGCTGGAGGAGGAAACAACAGCAACAGTTATTACTTTCCCAGTTGGATAGCACAGGAGCAAGAGAGGAGGGATTTAGCACAGTAGTGCTCTTCCCACTACCTCCTCGTCTCCACTGTACCACAGCAGCAGATGAAATGAAGCATAAGCCCTGAGAGAGGCTCTGTGGAGTTTCTTCCTTTTGTAGCAATAGGGGACAGTGCTACCTTGATTCAAACTTTGTTTCCAAAGTAGTTCCTGAACAGTACAACTACAGATCATTCATTGATCTGGAAAAATCACACAGTGAGAATCTAGCCCACTTTGATCAAGGTCTGAAGGATAAAGGTTCTTCTCCAGTTTATTATCAGTTGAATTATTGGTCTGCTCACTTCAAACAAAGGAACACAGGTGGCATCCAAGATATTTTATTAAGGGTACACTTGTATGAAACATAATAACTTCAGTTTACAGTGGTTTAGGAGCATTTTACTCCTATAAGACTTGCACAGCATTAAACCCTCTTAATTCTACTCTGAATTCTACAAACAAGAAAGTCTACAAGTTAAAAGCAAACCTCATTCAAACCTAGTCTCACTCAGTTCTCAGTGAAAAAGCATAAAACCATATTGGACTAACAAATACCAGGAAAAAATTCCAAAACAAACAAACAAAAAAAGAACTGGGGTTCTTAATCAAACTGTAAGGCAGGTGAGTTTTGCGTGATTTCAGGTTTCAACCAATCTCTTGAAAAAGGTGCTAGAAAATTAGAGACCATTCAAATACTAATGGCTAAATATTGTGCTTTTGGATAAAGCTGGATAAGATGTTTAGACAGAACTAGGCAGTATAATTCTTTGGCTCCTTTATATTACTCAATCCATATTTGAAGCTTGCTACTCATTCTCTTAACTAGTTTCATAATTTCTAATGAGGGTTTGGATTACTGAAGCCCCCCCTCACATCTGAAATATTTCTGCTATTTAAGTTCTCTTAAAAAGACAAAAAAGGCTACTAGGTATTCCACTAATTCAATTGAACCAACATTTTTGGTAGGGCTAACCTTGAAATAAGTCTTTTTTTAAGTAGGTACTTTTCTCTATACATCCCTTTAATTCCTTCAAGCTCTCATATAAGCTTTAACAGTCTTCTCCAACTTTATCAAGCACGATAGAGAGTAAAAGTAAAAATGCTTTTAAAATAAGCTTTAGAATAGTCACTGTGCAGGAAGAACAATACAGATATTTCAGTTGACTGTTCCCAGGCAGTAAGAAGGCAAATGAATGGAAAGGGTCATGCCAATAGATTTCAGTTAATTACTCTCAAAGCCTCCTAAAAATATTTTTGAATTAATTTTTTTTTTATTTAAGTAAAGCAGTAGATCTATCTACCATCATTAGAATGAATAATAGCTTATTTCCTTCTTGGAAACAGCATTCAAAAGAAAATTACTTTCTCATGTATTATAAATATTTCAATTACTGGACAGCTTAATTAACATGTACCTAATCTTAACTTTGTCAGACACAGATCAAAATTTAAAAATATAATGCATTGAAATTAATTAAAGTGTCAAAATCTCTAACACAGCAGAAACTACATATTTTTTAATTAGAAAGTTAGGAATCAGTATCACTCATTTTCAATAAATCATTTTTAAAGAAATAGATAATATCAATGTAAATTATCTTAAATTGTATTTACAGTAAAAAGTTTGTTAATTACTTGCTTTTGGTAGATCAAAAATATTAACAGTTTGAATAGTAAAATGTAATTTTGCATGTCAGTGGATTACTCGTTATTTAAATGAAGGATAGAGGGGAAAGTAGCATTCTTTAATGCGAACAAGTGAGTGTGAATATTGCCAATTTAATTCCCATCTGTAACTCTCCAAAGTAAAGGCCTTTATTGAAGGATATTAACTTGAGATATAAAAAAAGTTTTAAAGTGCTATTTATCAAAATTGTCATTTGTTACTTGTGCATCTCATACTTGCTGAAAATATCCTGGTGATATTAATGGCTTTATTTACTAAGCTTAGCTCATTTGGGTTTCATAGGCCTCCAGCTAGAACCACTAGGAGGTTTTTCTGCTGTCTTCATTGAAACTTGGATTGTTCAGCTCATATTCTAGCTACAAGTGAATGTTATTTGAATTGCAGTATTTGCCTGTAGCCTGTATAATATATCAGTTTTAGTTATGTTCTGAAAATATGAAATTCATTGGCTGAAAACTCTTTCACATTTGTCAAATGAATCACTTGCATAAGAAGAGTACTGCCCTCCAGAGACAAATGTGAAAGATATCATAGACAACTGTTTGCACAGTAAAATGCCATGATTTTCAAGTTACTTATTTTACAAAAATGATGGAATGCTTTGATCCTATCTTATCACTTCAGCTAGCACCCACATAGTTCTCCTCAACTCTCTCTTTCCTCTCACCAGTATTTTCAAGCAGACAGAAACAGAGAAAGATTAAATGATTAAAAACTAATTTTCACTCCTTTAAAAAAACCAGAAGCTGAGCTTCTGCTTGATATTTGCAGGGTTTATAAACCCTATATGGATGGTAGATTGTGACTATCCAAGGTAGCAATCACAAAGAAGAGAAACTCTGAAACAATTCCCAGCTGTGTCTCTCTTGGGTCAGCACTGTTGCCCTGCTTCCCCTCTAACTCATCAACAGAGCCTTACAGAGGCAAGAATAGTAGAAATTATTACCTCTTTTAGAGCAGTGTGACTACATACTGCTTGTATGAACATGGCCCACTGCAGTCAGAACATGTTAAATTTGTACTCAAAAAGGGATTAAGGTGGGGTCAGAGATACTATCAGTGGCTAGCTGCTATTGTTAGAATGTGATTGACATCTCAGGATTAATGGCAAATACTTGTAAAATTTTATCTTTGCATTTTTGTTACTGGTAGTTTGGAGGTTGTGGGTCTTGATGTGTTTTTAACAGTGAACCTTCAAAGAAATAAATGTTCATATATTCAGTATCATGAGGGTGTTCATGAACAATACTGCATTTTCCATACACATAAAAAGTTGGTTGTGAATACCTTCCCAAAAATTTGTGTAATCTACATCCTTGTAGGAAGCAATGAATATTGCAATATCTACCTACAGAATAAACTAAGCACAGGTTTATTTTCTTACAATCTGCTAGGTATCATAAAATATGAAGCACTAAGTTCTGTCCTCAGGTTCTGCAAATGAGCAAACAGCTCATACTTCTGGAATCACGACTTTGAGTGCCACTGATCACTCAGACAATGAAATCATCTGGTTTGGATCTTATTCATGATGGATAGCTATTATTCATTTAATGCTGAAGGAAAAACCACCACTAGTAGCTCAATACTTATAATTTCTCTGACTGAGATATAGTACTGGGTAAGATATCATAATCCACTTACTGCTTTAATTACTGAAATAATTGCTGACAGTAAATGCTGCCATAAATAGAAAGTGTTAGGCGGTTTCAGTTGAAATCACTGAGAGAAAAAAAATCCAACTATATCCTCTAAGTGAAGTTCATATTCTTAGTTCATACTCTTACACCACTCTACCAGTAGCAATAATATTCCTGCTTTGTTTTCTTTTACCCATGCTACCTTTGCCACAGCTTTTTGCATTCTTCAGCAGGTTGTGACATGCCCTCTTAATTCTTAGTTAAGCACATCATATAATAGATACATTTATGTTTAAGTAACTATGCAGCTATTAATCATCATACAGGTCTTGATCTTTCCTATAGAAAATGCTATACAAGAGAAGAATGATGGTAATTTAAACAATTTCAATAACATAATTTAGTTATTCTCATCACAGTTCCTTGGTATTCTGTGTTACTTCAGTAATACTCTATGCACATTTTATTAGCCTTGACACAAAGTGGAAAACTGGTAGCATAGCTTTTCCATGAGATTTCTTTGCTTGTCTTCACTACTTCTTGGCCTTACCACAATTAATCTCGGCTTATAAATTTATAACATTCTGTATTTTGCAGAGTGAGAAGTTTTCTCCAAATATCTTCAACATTTTTTATGGAGTGTAGGAGATTTTTCTAATAACCTGCCTAAGCTATCTGCATTTTCTAAAATTATTTTAATTTATAATTAAACAAACCAGATAGATAACACTTACTGGGTTCCCTGTGTTAAAGCTGCCAGTTCTACCTCCTGGAATCACCCTGATGATCAGCAAAAAAATTTTTTATTACTGGATTTCTAAATAGGATTCAAAGCCAAAAGAGAGCACCCCAAACAATTCCTCTCTTTGTAATGCTAATAGCATCTCATGAACTGGTGCAAAAGACAGTAGCAATTGCTACTGCTGTGTTACAGGACTACCATGAATATAATTTCTGTTATCCTGCGCTATCATCAGGGCTCATTAGAAAGCATTGTAGAGAGGCTTTACAAGTTTTTTTTTACTGACTATGCTGGCACTCTGAGACTGAAAGAAATGTTGTATTGTCAATTGCACTGCAGCTTTTCAAAGGTTTAAATTCAAACTTAAAAGTTTTAGGCTTGGATCTCTCTAACTTCAATCATTCTTAGCTACCTCGCTGCCAGTGGAACATATTCAAGCATGCAAGCAGAAACTTCAAATGTTCTTAGAAAATTGAAACATCTACTATTGTATTTCAAGTATCTTTGAGATATATGTTCTCTGACTTTACTATCCTGATTAACTTGGGCTACTCCCACTTAATCATCTTCAAATATCTTCAGAAGGTTAATGTTTACTTTTCTGGATTTTTTTTTATCACAGGTCAAGAAGGTCTGTTGTTTACCTTTACTTGGTGTTCAGTAGATCTGTAACAGTTGTTTGGGTTTTTTTCCAAATTCAAGGTGTCTCAAAAATAGGCAAAATAACCCAATATTGAAGTGGCTGTCCTCAAAATGAGGGAAAACTCTTATATCTAGCAACTCCTAGCAATTCCTCACCTTTCTCAGAAACTGCAGATTTCACATCTGTCAGCAAGTATTGTGTAAGGGCAAGCACATATTTCCAAGAGCACCAAAGGAATAATGGATCTTAAACTCAGCCTGTAATTGAAATGCCACTTACATTTGAACTGGGACTGAGGATGCTCAGGTTCTATTCATGGCTCTAACGGAGATCCCAAAAAGTGCAACAGTCATGATTCCATTACTCAGTAAGGCATTTGGCAAGAAGAAAAATCCTGAGAGGTGAGGTCATCAGAACCACAGAAAAGCTCCTAGTACAAATACAGTACTAACCAGTGTTGAAAGAAGTCTAACTCTAGAGTATATTCATGTGCAATGATGCAGCTGCTTTTCAGGTGAGCAACTTCTACTTTATTTTGTGTAACTCGTCTCTAAAAAACTGTGACAGAGTACATCTAGCCTCTGCTTCATCCAGGAAATCAATGACAATCATCTGAAATACAAGCATGTTAATGAAGAGCTTAAAGATTTTTAAACTAGCAGAGAAATCACCGCTGCTTATTTTATGTTATTATTTTAATGCTGGGATTTTAAGGGTTTTTTTCTATAACTCCTTCAGTTTTTGTGATATCCTCCTCTACTACAATAAAAATATCATAATTCTCTAAGTTTTAAAATAAATGTTATTAATTTAAGCTAGCATGTCATTTATACTTAACGGATAAAATCTTAAGATCTTTTTTTTTTTGTTTTCAATTAAGCCTAAATTTACAGAAGTCTCCAGAGGAAACCCCAGACTAGCGATGACTTTACATTAATCTCCCACACAGCTTTTAGTACCTCTGTGTAGGCTGCATCCTGTTGCCATTTAATTAAACAGGATTTTGCCACCATCTCTATGTGCAGAACAATCAGGCTCTGCAAGTATATTCTACATCAAGAAATTTTAGCATCAAACATAAAGATGACAAAAGCACAGTTATTGTCCAAATTTATACCAATTAATCTGTGAATCAAAAAGCACAATTATATATTCACATATCATGAAGAGGAGCAAGTACTACTGATTCATGCATACATAATAAATGAAGCATCTCAAAAGAAACATCTAGGGCTAAGGATTATTTCATGCATTTTATTTTTGTAATTATAAAATCAGATTAGACCTCTGACTGAGGCAAACTTCTAGGATGACATCAAGTTTTACTAGTGATTATTGAGTATCTTGGTGTTGTTCTCTCTGTATATACAACAACAACAACAACAACAACAAAGGTGTGCTATTCACACCTGTATTTACCTTACCCAAGAAAAAGCTGACAATTCTTTTGTCTTTTCAGAGTTGCATAAACGTTTCTACAATTTCACTGTCATAAAATGGCTTGGAAATCATGGTGCTGAATAGTGTAAGTTACTTGATACATTGTATAAGTTACTCGATACAGTCTACTCAGTGTTCTCCATCAATCGCCCACATGTCCAGTGGTGATAATTTCAAAACACATTGAACTCAGGTCTTGTGCCAACGATGAGGAATAGTTACAAAAATGATAGAGAACATGAAAGAGAACTATCTTACATCGTGGCAGACCCAGAAAAGCAGAATATGTATGATTAATGGATGTTTTAGACACTGATAGAGATTATAGCAACCACCTGTAAGCATCAGAAAGATGTAAACATCTGGAGACTAAAGGAGATATGAGCAAAAACAGAATAACAGAAGGAAACTAAGGAAGGAAATGTTGCAGCAAGATTGCAGCCAGAGAAAAACACAACTCCTCAAACTGTTCAAAGTTGTCATAAAAAAACAATTGCTCGAGTATAAAACTAGATAAAAGCACTACTGATTTGACTCCCTTGAAAAGTCTCAATTTCTCCATGTTCACTGAATTTCAGATCATACATAGCTATCAAAAATTATCTTATCACCATACATTTATTTTCTGTTAGGGACATGCAGACATATTTAACATGTTAGATCTGATAAGGCCACAGACCGTCACAATGAAACCTTTTATTGTAGAGTCTGTGAGATTCTGCAGTCACCTATTCACACATTTCTCATCGTCAAACTGTTGCACTTAATCACCCTGTCACCTATACCAGAAAAAAAGACCGGAGTTACTTTTGAGTGAAAGAAAATTATAGTTGAGAAGGCATGTGGCAAGAGAGAACAGAATGAGACCATTCTGAGAACAGAGTGAGACACAGCCATTACTTGAGATTGCACAGAAACTTATTTTGTTGGAAGTAATAACAGTCAACCAGATCTTATTCTATCACATGGAGTAGATCCTCTGATAAGGCCCACATTTTTACCCTGTACTCAGAAGTTCAAGCAACAGACGTCTGAAAAACATCTTATAAAATTGGTTCACTGCTGGGAAAGAGGTAAAACCAGAGTTACAGCCTTTCATGGCTTGGCTTTTCTATTTTCTTTGCTGTAACAAGTACTAAAAATTATCTCCCCATATATTTTTGCAAGATAATTTGGAAGTCCTTTCTTTTCATCTCAATTTTATAGACATTATCTCTTTTAAAAAAGACCATTTTAAGGCAAGCAAAAATTATGGTATATTTAAGTCCCAAGAGGATCTTACTCATTTACTTTTCAGAGAACTGATGTCAAGCCTTCGTCTGAAGTGAAACGGGAAACTTTAACTGTATAGAATAAGGCTATAAAGTAGCATCCATTTTTATTGTGAATTGTGTGTGCTAATTGTTAGGTTAGGTTATATATTGCTTTTCTCCACACAGGACTGTATTGAAGCAAGAGAGGTAGGGAATGCTGACAACAGCTTGATTTGCTACATAGCCCAGACCCTTTGCCTGTGCACTACCTTGTCACTTCTACTGAGGTAGAGAAAGGAACGCGTGAAAAAAAAGTATAGCCTGTAATCAGCCTTAATAGAGATAATACCACAGTAATTGTGCACATAGTCCTGTAGAAAGACTGGGTCACATAAATGCTGAGAACTAATATGCTTCTACTTTGATCCTCTCTGCCAGGTATACATTGACTGCTCAGATGCTAGGCACCATTCTGCACACAACCACATGAGGTGCCTTTGAGCTGCTCTATGCTTTCCTTCAACCACTTTCCATGTCCTTCCAGGCCAAGACAGCTTGGATGGAATTGTCCTAAAGGCTGGATTCACCCATAGCTGCTGGCTGGATCACCCTTTTGAAGAGATTCCTATCTTTCCCTCAGCTTTGTGTGCCCGTGACAGTCCAGCAGGTTTCTTGTTAGCATTTACAAGATGCTGCTGTAGGGATGATTGAAACGCAGATCAGAAAGAGCCAAAGACATCTTCAATAGTGAAGCTAATCTAAACTGCCAATTTCCAACATGAAAAAGTCCTCATAAGGAAAACATTATGTATTCCTCTAATTGGATAAGCTTTCTGATTTCTTTTGTCATCTCTAAATAGACATTAATATGACATAGTGAAAAAGTGTGTATTAAGACCTTATTTGTTACGCATTGCTTTTCACACTGCATTTTCAATAGCGAATCACTATTTTCAATTTCACACAATTTTCAATAGTGTGTGAGTTTGGCTTTGGCTGATTGCCCAAAGAAATATTTCAACAAAATATTCCCCTACCTCACTGCAACTTTACCCAATTATAATTAGAAGCAGTCTTTTACTTTTTGAGCTTTCCCTTGCAAGATGAGCCACTGCAGCTGTAGACCTTGCCACCAATAATCATCTAAGTAGATAAGTGAGCAACAGACTAGAAGGAATCACCAGAAGGAATTATTTAAAGGGATCACTTAGCAAATGACCAGTCTCATACCTACAATCAAATCAGCTATGAAACAAGAAAACAGTCTCTAGTTTGTTTAACACAACAGCACCAAATAATGTGAATGCAAAAAACAGAGAACAATGTGTAGTCACCTTAAGAAATCCCTCCTTTTTATGGAATGTATAAAGGACTGTAATAATAATTGAAAATTAAAATATTTTGTCATAAAAATCCTACATAATCAGCCAGTGATTCACTTTCCTGTAGCACACTGGATAAACTGTGATTAAGGCCTTAGAAACAATAGTAGGACACCAAATCGGCTGAACAGGGAACTTCTGACAGAGATGAAATGCAAAAAGTAGAAATACAGGAAGTGGAAGAAAAAACCCATTTCCAAGGAGCAATAGGGAAGTATCACCTGGCAGGAGTGGTATCAGTAAAGGCAAAGCTCAGCTGGAGAGGAACCTGGTAATGGAGACTAAGGGCAACAAAAAGGTACATCAAAGGCAAAAACAAGAAAAAGGAAAATGTGGGCCTGCTGCTGAATGGAGCATGCAACCAAGTGATGAAGGACATGGAAAAGGATTAAGTATTCATACACTTCTTTTCTTTATTTACTGGCAAGGTCTGCTCTCGGATCTCCCAGGTCACCTTGTCCAGAAGGAAAGTTTGGAGTAGTAGAAGGTACCCGCCACTGCAGGGAAAGATTGAGTTAGGTTCTGCTTAAGTAATTTGGTCACATTTAGGTTCCTGGGACCACGTGGGATGCATCCAACAGTGCTGACAAAGCTGGTCAATGTCATTGTGAGGCCATGTTCTATTTATCATTTTTGAAAACTTGTGATGATCAGCAGAGGTCCCTAGCGGCCTGAGAAGGTCTGATAGTAAGAACATCTTTTAAAGGGAGAGGAAGAGGGCCTGGATATCTACAGGCTGCTCCAGCCTCAGATCCTGGGAAGATTATTGAGCAAGTTCTCTTGGAAGTAATTTCTAAGTGTATGAAGGACAAGAAGAGATTGGGAACACTCAACATAAATTTACCAAGGACAAATCGTGTGTGACAAACCTGATTCTTTTTCACAAAGAAATTCCTGGCTCTGTGAAAGACAAGAGCAGCAGGAGCACAATTTTTGACAGACTTTCACTGAAACTTTGTAGCCAGGCAGGAAAGATATGCACTAGATGAATGGACTACAAGGCAGACAATAAACTGGTTGGACTGTCAGGCTCAAAAGCCCCAGAACCACTGGCAAGTGGTTCCAAATTAGAAGCAGCAGCTAGGTAAGAATGGAGTTGCCCAGCAGTTAATACTGGAGCCAAGACTGAGTAACACCTTCAACAACTATCTGCATAACAAGATGTAATGCACCCTCAGCAAGTTTGCAGATGACACCAGGATGGTGGGAGCACCTGATACACTAGAGGGCTGCCTTTCACAGGGCCCTGGCAAGCTGGAGGAATGGCATGGCAGGAATCATACAAAGTTCACCGAAGGCAAAAAAATAACCTCCGTTCAGACTATTATCTGCTGTTCATAGAATCATAGAATGGTTTGGGTTGGAAAGGACCTCAAAGATCATCTAGTTCCAAGCCCCCTGCTATGGGCAGGGACACCCTCCACTAGACCACGTTGCCCAAAGCCCCATCCAACCTGGCCTTGAACACTTCCAGGGATGGGGCATCCACAACCTCTCTGGGCAACCTGTTCCAGTGCCTCGC